>NC_137974.1:46471405-46897698 GCF_963924665.1 Micromys minutus
AACTGGTTACACAAACTGAGACTCTTGGTATAAGCATTACAATGTTGTGTCTGGATTGAAACAAGATATGAGGGCAGAGAAGTGAGCATTTGAATAACACAAGGGTAACCTTTACACAGTGCACAAAGGCACGATTCCTACAGAGCAACGGCACTGTGCTCTAACTCCCCATGAACTAACTCCTACAAGGCAGGGAAGCCACAGTTCTGATCATATATGTTCAGTATTTCTCCTTTGCTACCCATGACTGTGTGTGTATAAGATGTGGTGAATGGCTTAAGGCCATTCCCTGAAAGCCACACTTGCCTCTCCAGATAAAGATGAAAGCCAGCCTGTAGAGAGAGGTTGAGGATATCTGTGTGTGTCTTTGTGTGCTATTTTGAGACTCCTGTGAAAGATAGGACAGGGACAGTCAGGAAGATGGCCACTGGAAGACCGCAGACTGAAGTGATACAAGCCAAGGAAAGCTCAGGCAGCCAGAAGCTGGGGGAGGCAGAAAGTACTGTCTCCTGCAGACTGGGAGAGGTCATCCTACCAACAGTCCTCTAAGCTTTTAGCTTGGGGCACCTTTCTTGGAGTTATTAAGTGACCTGGTTTGCTGTAGGTACAGGAGCCTCAGAAGATGTGTACACCCATTGATATTGATATAGACAAATCATTTAAAACAATGACTGATAAAGTAAGAATTATGTAAGTTATTATCTTTCCCGATTTTTTTTTTTTTTTGAGAAACCTGCCAATTGTTTGTCTTTGGCGACTGCCCTCCTCTTCCTAATACCCAATCAGGAAGCCACAGACCGGTAGCTATACCTCTACAAGTTGAAGCAGCCCACTGCTTCTAATTTCCTCGTGCAGTGGTTTTGCTGTGACTTTCCATCTGACAGGGGTCCTTCAAGTAGGCTCCTTCCTGCCTGTGCTTACCTCCACCCCTAACACACGCTACACACAGCCAGTAAGAATTCAAGTTAAGCAGAACCTTCTGTTCCTTCCCTTGTCCTTGAGGACATGCTCTGCCCACACCCATTCCTCCTGTGCCCCATGAACTGAGTGACATAATTTATATGATGCCCCCCCACCTTTCCCTCCCCACCACAAAGTTCCACCGGTGTAGGAACAAGCAACACCGTAAAACTCACTTCCGGAAGTCTGCGAGCAGCTTAAGCATGTCTTCGTTTGAAAGCTTATTGCTGTCTTGCCGGTAGATGGCAGAAAACCTGGCATTTTTATCCAGGTTTCCAGATGTGTCTTTAAACAATGTCCTGGAACAGAGAAAGAACACTTCAATAGCTGGGTTTCCAAAGACCAAAAATAAGGACAAGTCTGGTCTCTGCACACAGACTAATTACGATTCCACTGGCTGTGGCCAACAGACATCTCATTATCTTCCAATGCTGTAAGTATTAATGAGGAGGACCGCAACTAACTCAATTTACACAGAAAACAGCTCCAGCCAAAAGCTTGTACCAAGGGAACAGCACACACATTCATAAGGGACACAGGAAGGGAGACAAGACAGAGGCCACTCTGGGACTCCCCAGCTGCACCATCTGAGCTGGAGGCATGTGGCCAGGGCCTGGGCTCTGTCAGGACAAACCTCCTGCCCGCCCCGCTGGATTCCTCCTCTCTTCTCCGGGCCCTTGTTAAATGTGGGATTAAGAACTGGTGACATATCCACTTTTGATTTCACCAGTCTGAGTCTCTGACTCAGGATAATCAACTCAATAGGCAGGCCTGCTTGTCCGTTGTATTTGTCCATCGGTCCGTCCCAGTTACAAGAAGGCATTCTCCCTTACCTTGCTGCCCAGGCGAATGGCATTCTGTACTGTCCTAGTCTTTGGCATGCCTGTTTGGCATTCTTCAGCACCTTCTGAGCAACCTGGAACATACCAGAACAGCCTTGAATTGCTCAGCCACAGGAGAACAGGGAGCAGAACAGCTGTCACCACGAGGTCATTACTGCCCACAGCAACAATGCGGCTGGATTCAAACCCAGGCAGACTTCTTTAATTATCGTAGACCCTGGCAGTGATTCTCAAAATGACAGAGTATTATTTCCAAGAAGCACATATATCCTTTCGGTCTTTGCAAACAACAAGCAGGCTCCTCTCTGGCCGGCATCCTTCCTCTCTCGGACTTTGTTTCTTCTTGACTAAGGGCTAATTATAAGCCACTGAGGTATCCACGCCCAAATATGTGTTTCCCAGAATTTAAGGAGAACACTAATGAACAACCAGTTCCTCACCTGCACCGCAACCTAGGAGACATACATTTCGAAGGCATAACTAGTCTCTGGCTTAAATCAGACACCAGCCTTCGGTTGTTGCACTATTCCTTCATAGACACTGTCACTGCCTCATGATCAAGTCTGGCTTGTTCTGGATTGACAGAACATGTAAAGCACACTGGCTTGTGGCTGATGACATGTATGAAGAGCGGGTCTAGTGACAGTCAGTTGCCCTATGCCTTCTTGTCCCATGGTCTGTGATACTCAAGAGGGAGTATACCCAAATGCCTTAAGTGTGTGTGTGTGCATGTGCACGAACTTGTGTGTGTGTGTGTGTGTGTGTGTGTGTGTGTGTGTGCATAACTGCATGTGTAGGAAGAGCCTGTGGTTTAGATAGTCAAGAGGTGACACAAATGCTGTGTGTGTAGGAAGGAGCCTGCAGTTGTTAATGTTACTTGAGTTTATCAAAATCAAACCAGTTTTCGAAAAACTGCTTAGAGCCTTCATTTCCTTCTAAGCTGCAGAGCCAGGGTCACTGTCAGATAAGCCTTGGAGCATTCCCTAACTCATCTGGGCCAAAATCTGTATTCGACAGGTCCTCCAGTGATCTGCATAGACCATCAAGTGTGAGAAGCACTCACTAGGAGACGCAGGACTAAAGCAACAGAGATGCCCATCCAAAATTCCATAGAGCAGCTCTGTGACTGTGCAATGCAGTAAGTAAGCTCTGTGGTGTGAGCTCTTCTCACTGTAAGACTCCAATCCTTCCATAGTCATGCTGTGTGTGTATGTGTGTGTATGTATCACTCCTTGAATGATTTAGGAGGATCTGGGAATACATGGTCTTTGAACAAAGACACCTAATTCTTCCTCCCAAGGGTTTGCATTAAATATGTTCAGATTCAAGATTTTTTAGTTAGATGTCATAGTGCGCACCTGAAAACCCAGCACTAGGAGACAGAGGCAGGAGGATCTTACGTTTAAGGTCAGTCTTGGCTACATAGTAAGATCTTGTCTCAAGCAAGTCACTAAGGAAGGAGTGTGGCTTAGCACACCTAAGGTGTTGGGTTACCTCACGCACCACAAAAACTCGCCCAAAGGATTGGAGCAGCCATGAGCAAGTACACGGCAGGTAAAAATCGATGTCACACGCAAGGGTTTAATACATTTATGTCTTCCCTGTGGAGGATGAGAGCCGGCCAAGGGCACAGACAGAAGACACTTGTGAAAGCAGGAACTCAACACATGCTTCTCCTCTAGAGCCCTCCCCAACACAATTGCACCGCCTGGATAAAAGGAAGGCAGAGTGTAATAATATCCCCATGCCAACCTATCACAACTGCTCTCCAGGTATGAGATGGGTGAACCTCGAGCCTTGACTTAATGAGATGTTGGAGGAGTGAGGAATGCTGGGAAGCGGGCAGAGGAGAAGCTGGCCCACTGTGATGCCTTAGCTTTGCACCAACACACACCGCTGGACTTCAGCTCATGCACGTGCAGACACAAGAGGCAACACTGATGCGTTTGCACCTTGGAAGTACATTCTGTCAACACAGCCTTCTCTGAGGTCACTGCAGACTCACCTAAGTAGAAGGGCCTCTTAGCCAATATTTTTCAGACTTGGCTTGGAAAACTAAGATGACCTCTCTCTAGGAAACACACCCTCTTCAACTTTTAACAGCCAAGAAAGCTTAGCGTTTGAAGATGCCTGGTAAATGGGCTTTTACTGGATGGGCTTGAACTCAGGGATATTTCATGGGATGTGTGATGTCCTCACCACTGACTGTTCCATGCCTGTGTGATCCTTACCCTGTGAGAAAGGCAGGCTTGGAACATTATTCTGTGTTCACATGTGGGGCACTGGGGCCAGAGGTGAGATGCGTCAGACATATCGGCTATGCTGGCGCTCAGCACTCAGACCAGCTTATTCTGTGAATGAGTTCTTTAACTATCGATCCTGGTGGCTGTACCTAGGATATATAGGTGGCCATAGGAACAAAGTTTTCAGATCTCTAAGAAAGCTGGTTAACCTCTGAGGTGTGACATGTCCACTCATACTGGTTTGGCTGACCATTCCTTCTCCATGTGCTGAGGCCCCCTCTCAAACGAACACTCAATACCAAACCAAAGCAACACCCCCGTGAAGCTGTAACTGGCAAGAGCAGCACTCGACAGCTTTGTCCAACCCAAAGGAACAGCTGTGAGAAAGCCACAGTCAGTTGTCCTTGGCTACTGCAGCCATGGGACAATAAGAAAACAACAAAAGATGTGTAGGTCTGTTTTCTAAATTTCTAGACTCAGTAACTTCTGATACTTGGTAATTCTATAATGTGGTTACAAGAGGGCTCCAGAAGCCCACACCAACAAAGGCTGACTTCAATCCATGCGCTTTTAAATGAGACTAAACTTAGTAGCAAGGTGGTAATTCCTTTGAAAACAAATTTGTCAGGATAGATAGCAAATGATGTGTTTTATTTGCATGTGAGAATTCTCTCATTCAGGGCTGAGGAGAAGAGATGGTTCAGCGGTTATTAAGAATTGGGCACACAGGAGCTGGAACTGAGCAAAGGGACTGAATCTATGCTTGGCATGGGCTCCATTCTCTGCATGAACAAAAGAGACAAGGTACCTAAAATCATAATGGACAATAAATACATGTAGCTGCTCTCTTTGTTTTAGTGTTCATCTTCTCATGTGTGGTATGTATCATGTCTGATGTATGTATGTGTATATAAAGATTGCATACACGTGTGTGCATGTCTATGTATGTACATAAAGACTGTGCATGTAGATGTCTGCCTGAGTGTGTAAAGATTGTGTACATGTGTGTACATATCAGCATATGTGCATAACGATTATGTGTATGTGTCTGCATGAGTGTGTAAAGATTATGTACATGTGTATGTGTGTTTGTGGAGGACTGAGTTGAGTCAGGCATCTTTGCTGATGGCTTGCCATGTTGTTTACTGGAGAGCTAGCTCTCACTTGAACCCAGAGCCTGCTGCTTGTAGCCAGTCTAACTAGCCAGCTTACCTTGGGGCTTCACTCTCTGCTTCATGAGTGCTGGGAGTAGAGACAGGCGGATGTGGAGGTTGGGGATTAGAACCCTGGTCCTCCCATTTGCAAGCAAGTGTCTTAGTGTCAGAGCCATCTCTCCAACCCATCTATGAGCTTTAGACTATCAGTTTACCTCGAACCTCCCAAGCTTTGATCTGGCAAGAAAACCATTCTGTAGGCTGTTTTTTTTAACATACTCACAAAGCATGACGCTGTGCTTACCTTAGAAGAGTCTGAGCCTCTCATGTATGGCTCAGCACAGTGTGTGATGCTTCCTTGGAGGACCTTCTCAATTCTGGCCACGAGAAATATGTCTGGGTGAGGACACGTGACTGAAAATATACCCTAGGGAGACAATGGTTCTCTTCAGTCATAACTCATGGATGAATGAGAGATGTCCCCACACCACAGAAGCAGAGGAGGACAGCATGACAGTCCAACCAGCGAGGAGGTCGAGACTGAACACCTCAGGGGCTCCTCAGTCCATATCTGCTCAAAAAGTCTGCTTCCAGAGGAAGGCTTAAGGAACTGAGTGACAGCCAGGCCACTTCTCCCTCCATTTGCTTTCACCCCATAATTAACGACCAAGACTGCCACTGGTGCATGGCAAGGCCTCACTGAGCATGTGTAATATACAAGTGACGTCTGAGTGGTGTGAATGCTCCCCACCTGCTTTGGATACTGCATGGCTGCATGAAGGGCGTCCTGGAAGGCAGGTGGACTATGGCCTCCGTTCACCAGAGCTGGGGATGCAGGGGCCAGCATCTGCCGCACCGAGAAGTGGTTCAGGTCCACATGGAAGTCAGCAGAAATCTTTCGGTTGTATTTTATGTCGAACAGGGACAGGGTGACAAAGAAAGGCTCGACCTGAATAATAACATCAATAAAACAGCATCACAAGGACGGTTCGCATAGGTGCTGCTATCTAAGGAGAGCGATGAGCCCTGCTTATGACTGTGTCCTTGAAAAATTACCTGACATGAAAATGTTTATCTCTTGTCACACAGAATTAGGCTATAGAGCATTTTTAAGAAACAAAACTTCCATCCCCCCTTCATAATGTTCGCTATTAAATGCGTGCTCTACAGCTCTAAGATAAAACCCACAGCCTGGAACATGCAGCTTCAGTCTGCTACAAGCACCCCTTACCCCATCCATCCCCCAGTGTAAGCCCTGCACATCTCTGGGCAAGGATGGTGCACCCTGGCTGCAATGTAAGGAGAAACCCATGACACCTGAAGTTGTTAAACATTTAAAAAACTACTTTTTAAAAATTATTTTGAAAACTGAGGACATTTTTATTAGAATTTAAATTTAAGAGCCCCTTATCAATTTAGCTGTAAATATCAGCAGCTGCCCAGGGAAGAACAGAAGAGAGAAGAGGGGAGAAAGCCATGTTTTTATAGCCAGCATGGAGGTCAAACGCGTGGTGGACAAGCAGCCATGTGGTGGGGAGGGAGCTTTTGAGAAGACCAGAGTATCAGGAAAAGCACTCAGGCTCTGATAGCACTGAGAAAAAATACAGAAAAAGTAGGGAAAGGTGTGTGTGTGTGTGTGTGTGTGTGTGTGTGTACGAGTCCAGTGGAACCCAAGGGTGATTAGCTTATGTAGGGACTATGCTAAGAGGTGTGAGTTCTGGGAAGGAGAAAGAATACAGTAATATCAAAGAGCTAATTATTCCACCGATCTCTTCACGGCTTAAGGCAAGCCTCTCTCCCTCTCCCTTGGCCACCAGGATGTCAGTCCAGCCTAGAGTATAGAGTTGACCAGGAGGACTTTATCGTAACCCTAACATTCTCTTCTTTAAACACAAAGTGTTGGTGGGCAGGAGTCAACTCTGACCCCTGGATGCTTCAAAGAAAAATTACGTTTGTTGTAGGTCCTTCCTCATTCTCTGCAACACAGCACTGCAGGTTGAAAGACAGATCATTGCACTTGACGAGAATCCTTTTCCCGAACTTTTCTTCAAATGGCTTCACGTCTGGTTCAGCGGGCGAGAAGTCAAGTTTCTTTAAAAGGAAAATGTGGATATATAAACACATGGTGTTCCCATTAAAAATCCCAACATGAATGTTCTCACATCAAACTGCCTAAAACCTGGAAAGGCTGTATATACTCATCCACAACAGTGCTGTGACTTTGTTTAATATCTAGTCGACATATTTAATAGACACATGCCCTCAATCATGACAGTCACATATGTGTGGATATATCTGCTTGATGGATAATTACGCAGGAATTAACATTATAAACAATGTAAACACCCACTGTGTAAGGGCATGAATTGCATTATGTATGTACATACACACATGTATGTATACATACAGACACATACACTCAATAATAAAAAGAAGATGCGGGGCTGGGCCTGGCAGCGCATACTTGTAAACCCAGAACTAAAGAGGCAGAGGCAGGGAGCTCTATGTGAATTTGAGGCCAGCCGGGGCACATTGTGAGATGAGGTCTTAAGAATAAAAGGAATCTTTGGATTGGTTAAACTGTGTGCCGTACAAGCATAAGCAGCAGACTGTGGAAGGAGAAAACCAGCTCCTGAAGTTGTCCTCTGACCTCCACACATAGCCGAAGTTTCACACCACACACACTGCCCAACACATAGTAACAATCAACAGGTAAATCAGGGATGGTCTTTGTAAACATGTTACATAAAAGAAAACACAAAAGACAGGTTCTGCATGATTCTGCATTGATGAGTTTGCTAAAATAAATTATTCACAAAGGTAAATAGTTCATTCATAAAGGTAGACAGAGGTCAGTGGGGGTTTAAGGATATGACCAGGCATGAGGGACCACTATTTAAAATAAGAGTGTCAGTTTGGAACGATGTAAACATTCAACTGTTCTAGAAACAGATGGTGCAACAGTGCAGAGAACATATTTAATACCACTGAATTGATTTGTTTTTAACTCTAATTCTATTTTTGAATGGCTAAAATTGTAAGGTTTTTGCTATGTGCATGTTACCACAGTAAGCCTTACAAACAGGAAGTCAGCGAAGAAACACAGAAAATGGTTATTATTAAAACTAAATGAGAAGGCTGTTCTATTAAAAGTACCACAAATGGAGGTGGGGAAAGCATTTATAAGGTACAGCAGGTCCTTGTCCCTTCTTGGCACCTCTGTGGCACTCGCCGCCCGGGACCCTGAAGATCATTGTCATACCATGTTTTGTGGGACACAGGTGTGGGTTACACACGCTCCCAGGCTTCTGTTGGGAACTGAAGTTAGCTGAGACGTGTCACTGCCTTTGAGGGTCTGCAGTGATGTGGGTCACACTCTAATGGTGATTTTCAGGGGCACCTGATACGGGCGATCACTGTGGACCTTAAGATCCAGGCAGGTGCTTTCTGGAAGCTGGCTAACCACTGCTTTCTATTTCAGCAGCACTGAATATTAAACACCCATGAGCTTCCTTTTAAATGCTGAGTTAGCTCTTACCTGGGCATCTGGGTCCAAGTAAAACAGCTTCACTCTGCTCTCGTTCTTCAGTTTGATTTCTGCTTCTCTTGTGCTCTGTGGGAAAAATAAAGTTTTCAGGTAACCGAGCCCTTTGTTCTCCACCTCCGGGAAGTACTGAGGAAGGCTGAAAGCTGCCTGGGGCGGTTTGAACAAGAAAGGCCCCAGTGAGGCTCCAGTCTTTGAACGCTTAGTTCCTAGCTGGTGGAACTGGGAAGGAAAGGATTGTTGTGTTGCTGTGGCGCTTGGGGTGGGATTTGAAATTTGGAAAGCCCACACCATTCTAAGCTAGCTTTCTCCGTGAACCTGTAGAGAGAGATGTAAGTTCTCAGCTATCGCTCCAGGACCAGATCGGCCTACCTGCTGCCATGCTCCCCGCCACACACTCACGGATTCTAACTTGGAAGCTGTAAGCAAGCCCCTAACAAACTCTTTCTTTGTCTTGGTCATGGTGTCTCTTCACAGCAGTGGGAAAGTAAGTAAGATACAGTTTCATCTATAAATGCAGGCTATGAGACAACCCTGACTAGTCTCCGGGAGGCAGTGGCATGCCAATCACCATGGCACTGATACACCAGGAGGCTTCACGGATAGCTATGCCTGTGAAGTTTCCACTGGCAATCTCTCAGTAGCCGGCCACAGACTCGAGTTCCAGGCCTGGAGGATGTCAGTGTGCAGGTGAGAATGGGAGTCTCGAGATAAGATTCCTCAGAGAGAGTGAGTGGAGGTGAGTTGGCAGCAGAAAAGAAGCCACGGAAGGACGCAGATGTAGGGTTGCATGTCAGAAATGGAGACGCAGAACTGGGAGGTATGTGTAAAAGAGGCGTGTAGGCATTCACGAGACTCACATCACCTTTAACCTCTCTACTGCTCCTGCCTGTGGTGTTGTCACAAACAGTACAGAGCACCAACTAGAATGTGCTCTCATCATCCGATACTTTTCCCGCAGACAGATGTCACCTCTCTGCCCTAGACAACGGGACAGTGACAGCCATAGTATCCTCTTTGTTGATGGCTGAGTGACATCTATTATTGTGTCTCTAGTTGAAGCCAATGAGAAATTAGGAATCTTACGAGTTTTTCAGTCACTAAGTTGTTATAATGGGTCCTTGGTGGTGACGCAAACTCCCATGACTATATTTCATTGGTAAATGAAAAGACATTCATGATGGGCTCTCTGAGCCAACTGGCCTCCATATCTGGCCTTCTAATTTCTGAGGACCTTCCCAAGCTGGGATTTCTAGGCCAAAGAGTATTGTGTTTTTTGATGGTTTAGATATTGCTAGTTTTTTTGGCCTTAAAGAGTACAACAATTTGTCTTCTTCAGAGACACCCATGAAGTACATTTAAATGGTAGAAAAACTGAAAGTAAACAGCAAATCACGAGCACACATGCACATACCACATGTGCATATACGCATTCTCTCTGTGCACAATGTGGTGCAAGAGGAGTCAGAGTGAGTTACCCCTGGAGTTCTCAGGAAGAGGAGGGCGACCTCTTCCTGAGACACGGGCAGTTTTCCTGACAGGAAGCATAACAGTAAAATCTTAATCAAGGTTTAGTACAGATACTGATAATATGTACTTTCACAGCCAAGGTGGTCACAAAAATACAGCTGTTCAAAAAAAAATTACCCCAAGACTATGCAATTGAGCGCATTTCAGAGTGGCAGAACTCAGTCCTGCTCTGGAAATAGCCTGCGGTGGGTCAGTGCGGAGTGCGGCTGGAGGAGGCTTCCTCCAGACACCAAGGCTGCATCCTGGCCATGGCCTGCGTTCTATTTTAGGTCCAGTAGAGAGAGAAATGTGAGGGAAATGGACAGGACCAGAGTAACCTTCCCTAGAAGCTGTCATTTGCACACACGGCAAAGAGAAGGATTCGGCCAAAGAAAGAAAGAAGGAAAGAAAAAACAAAGAAGTAAAAGAACCTAACAAAAACCCCAACTCCTAAATAAAAACAACAAAACAAAACAAAAAACAAAAAAACCAAAAAACCCAGCTCCTATCCCATGAAGCAAACATTAAGCTCAGTCACAGACATTTTCATGTTTCTAGAGAAGACAGTGACGTATCTCTAGTTTGCTGTGAGCAGAAGAAATGATTTAAGGTGGGGAAAAAAAAGATCTATGGGCAGTTTTGGTTTGCCTGTATGCATGTCTTCAAACCAGGTACTCATGGAGGCCAGCAGGATACCATGTATCCATGGAGACCAGCAGGATACCATGTACCCATGGAGACCAGCAGGATACCATGTACCCATGGAGACCAGCAGGATACCAGGTACTCATGGAGGTCAGCAGGATACCAGGTACTCATGGAGGCCAGCAGGATACCATGTACCCATGGAGGATACCTGATCCCCTGGAGCTGGAGACACGGTGCTTATGAGCCATCACGCTAGGGATCTAATATAGGTCCCCTGGAAGAGCAGCTGGAGCTTTTAACAACTGTGCCGTCTCTCCAGCCCCCAGATTATTTACTTTTTAAAACAAATTATTTTATTTATATGAGAACATTGCAGCTGTCTTCAGACACATCAGAAGGGGGCATCGGATCTCATTACAGATGGTTGTGAGCTACCGTGTGGTTGCTGGGAATTGAACTCAGGACCTCTGGAAGAGCAGTCAGTGCTCTTAAAAAACCACTGAACCATCTCTCCAGACCACCTCCCCACCTTCTTAAATTTAAAGGCTACCACAACACATATTCACTGCATCTGTGACATTTAACTCAAAAGAACTAACATTTCACCTGAAGACACAATGCCACGCTAGAACATTCTAGAATTAGAAGGCTTAGCAGCAGCCCATCCATCAGTATAATAATGGCATGGTTTTCTGGCTTCAGACTTAGGGAAGGAAGTGTTTGTTGCAAACTTGGCTTTAAAACTCTTATAAAAATGTATCCAGGAAACCACATGGGTTCCCACGAGTCCTGTTGAGCATGGTCCCCAGCCCTTGTTCAGCCACAAAGAGACTATAAAGTTGCAGACACTACACCATCCTCTGTCCTGTATGCAACTTGGAAGGCTTACCTGGAAAGAAAAGTTCAAATAAAACGACAAAGAAATCAGATGGAAGCCATTGGAGTCACGTGAAATGCCTCTCTTTCAGAATACAAGATGACGAGTTAGAGCTACTGTTTGCCCCCCCCCCCCATCCCTGGAGGAAAATGGATGAAGAGAGTTGAGGTTTCCTTCATACTACCTTTACACGAGAAGACAATGCACACTTTCCAGCATCATTTAACATCAAGGCAATCAGAGCAAGGAGCTCCCTGAGTTCTAGAAGAAATCAATTCACTGGTTCATAGAGGCCTTTTAAGTACTTATAATTATAGACTGATGCTATGTGTTTTGTAATGTTTACGATAGAAACAGTTTGGTTCCCTGCTAGACACTAGGAGGAAAAGATAAAGTTTTAGGGTAAACATGGCTTGTCTCTGATGCAGGAACAGTAAAGACGTACCTATACTCCAGGAATAAGCAAAAGCTCCAAGAACACACAACAGCCCTAAAGATCCAAGTTGGCTTCACTCACATCATGAGCCCAGTCCATAATATTCCTGATGAAACATCAGTTATTTTGTACTGAACCTACTTCCTGTCAGACATTTCCTGTTTGGCCAAGTCACAGTGGAAAACAAAAGCCAGAGAAACAGGATGAGTCAGGCAGTGACAAGCTGTCCAGACAGGACTCTGCCATTAAGTCACCCCCAGCTACCTTCAGCCTTGCCCCATTGTCCCAGGCATCCTCTACAGTCTTCACACTACCCCGGCCTTCCTCCATCAAACTCTCCCTCACCCTCTGCTTCACTGACACTCCCCTTCTCCCCCTGTACTCATCCCCCACACATTTCATCTGACTCTGTAACCACAGGACTCATCCCTCCTGAAAACAGGATGTCCATTCGCTAGCCAGTTCCCATGTTCAGCCAGGCTGACTACAAAGAGACCAAGCATAGGCATGCAGCCTCTAGTTAAGAGCCTGGCCCCTCACATCAACTCTGAGTAGGACAGCAGAAGGTACAGGTGACTGACAGATCTACAGGACCAGTGATCCTCACAAAGACACCCTGAGAGAAGGGCAACGTATTTCCCCCCTTTTCCTTTTAGAAAATTACATTGGTCAGGTAGCAGAAGACAAAGCTAAAATTCTTATGCATCTTCATGGGGGGGTGGATTTCTTGTTGGCTTTGCTTTTGCTATGATCCAGGCTGACCCTGGACTTGCATTCTTCCTCCTTGCCTCTCCAGTGGTGTGTGCCACCATGCCTGACTTGAAAACACAGATGTTAAATAACCAACACGAGGCTCAGATAAACTGACCTGCTTCTTAGGTGACCACTCTGTTCACTGAGTTGCTAGAAAGAACTTTTCTGGTTTCTAGATTGCAGCAGTATGCTGTTTCAATAAACTAAGAGTCAAGCAGTTCAAACCTGTTGCTGAGGGGACCTCTGAGCATCCAGAAACAAAGAAACAGGCATGTATGGGTGTCAAATGATGCCCAGATTTCCTAATGTGGTGGAGTGAGAAGGTGCAACTCTGTGATACAGTATTGGTCTACCATATGCAAGGCCCTGGGTTTCACACAGACAGACAGACAGGCAGGCACAAAGACACACACACACACCCCGGGAGAAAAAGTATGAAAATAAACACAGAAACCAAAAACCAAAACTCCTGCAGGCTAGGCACAGGTTACAATGAGGGCTCTAAAGTTAGCTTTAATAGGCAGGTGCTAAAAAGATTCTGTGGGAACAGCTAAGTCCTGAGGAAAAACAATTCCTAAAGCCCCAGCCAGGAAGATTTATATTGAGAAAGGTCAATGCTGAATGCTAGTCTATTTGCAATCCTATATAGACACAGCATGTTTCTATTATAGTGTCTAACACGTGAGTGTGTACAAGAACCACTTCATTTTATTATTAAAAAGCAAAACAGAAAGGCAAGGTCACAAAGACAATGAGGGACAGCAACATGCACACACACACATGCATAAACACACTCACACACACATGCACACACATATGCACCCATGCACATGTACACACACACACACACACACACATACAGAGGAGATTGGGACAAGGATACTCATTGTAGCATTGTTCAGGGTAAGAAAAATGGAAATAGCCCTAGAGCTAAAATGTTTATACGGTACAATAAAAGCGACTGCCCAGATTTGTACCCAAAACAAGGCTAAATGTGATAGTACTGAACACCACAGCAAAGCAAACTTCAAACCAGAGAAAAGCAACTTCAAACACCCAGAATCACCACCCTGCGTCTTCAGTGAAATACTTGGAAAAGCAATGGAAGTGGAAAGCTCAGGGCTGGGGCGCAGCACGGAGAAGAATGGGAGCAAAGGATGTGTCTGACGCTGAGGCTGCTGAGGTACCAGCTCTGGGCAGTGGCAACATGGCTGGCTCGTTTTCCCTTGTGCTTTTCAGAGACTCTGGGGGGTCTCAAAATTACAAAATGCCTAGCTTTGTGGTTTTGTTTCAGGCGATCCAGGAACACGCTTCGTACTCAGCAGCTCCTCTTTAGTGGACATGACAAGATTAGCGCAGTCAGCCTCTGGGGAGCTGTGGCTATTGAGGAGATGGAGTGCCCGTGTATGCTGGCTCATTTCCGTCCACTTGACGTGAGCAACGTCATCTCAGAAGATGCCCTAGCCAGACAGGCCTGTGGGCTAGCTTAGGGTTCATTCTCTTAATTGATGACTGATGGGGGAGGGTCCAGATCGCTATGGACAGAGCCATCCTGGGCTACTGGTCCTGGTGCTTTAACAAAGCAGACCGAACAAGCTTTGGGAATACGGCCTGTGCTTCAGATTCTGCCACCAGTTTGCTGCTCCGAGTCCTCGCCCTGGTTTCTTCCTCAGTGATGGTGTGACCTGAGAGTTGTAAGCTGTAAGTTGAAAGTCACCCTTTCCTCCCTACCTTGCCATAGGTTGTGGTGTTTTTTTTAACAGCAATAGTAACATTAACTAAGATGCCAGTGAACACAGTTTTCAGTAAGAGAAGCCTGAATAGAGAAATACCAGGAAGATAAGGTTATGTATTTTGGTTATTTCTTCAGTATTTGTACTGATACATTAAATACAATGGCAGCGTTTGAAAATTAGCAATGTACTTTGTAGGCTATTTTCCAGAGAGCAAACTCAACTGTCTGTCACTGTGTAAAATAATTCCCACCCCCTCGTGTTCACCCCAGAAAGCAGACAGCAACAATCCCAGCAACGGTGCCGTTATTACAGAAGAGTCTGGGGCTGAGAGGCACGTTATTACAGAAGAGTCTGAGTGGAGGGGAGTTGAGGATAGCCTTACCTTGGCAAGTTCAGGCAGGTAGCTGTCCAAACCAGAACCGGAACCTTCCAGTTTGCTTTGTTCGTCATCTAAACAGCAAAAGGAATCAACTGAGTTATAGGTAGTTGGAACTTCGTTCCTTGATACAAGCAAAGGAACCTGAATGCAATGGTTCTCAAGTCTGAAAGAACATTCCAAACAGCTGGGGACTTTAGAATGACACTGATGGCCAGGCCCAGCAGGGGGAGTGGTGACCCAAGGCCTTGTACAGCTAAAATCTGCCACCCTCTGCTCCCCACACGAGAAGTGATGTCAGCTAAGTGCGCCCTTCTCTGCCACACTCAGACAGTCAGAAGCATTGGCAGGACTGAGGAAATGGGAATATAGCTTTTATCAAACTCCCTGGTAATTTGGGAACAGCCAGGGCTGGGAATCTCTTATGGGCTTGAAGTACAATATGAATGTGCATCACAACCATGGGTCGACCGCCCTGTAACTTACAATCCTGCCCCTTTCACTAAGTCTCCACCATCCCAAAGGGTGACAGCAACAGTAACTTTCACACTTTAAAGATGGATTCCCTACCAGTGGCTGGAGCTACAAGTTTTTGTTGTTGTTTGTTTTATTGTTACTTAAAAACATTTATTTTTACGTAAAAATAGGTTGTCACATAGCCCAGGCTAGCCTTGAATGCACTACGTAGAGAATGACCTTCTTACTCTCCTGTCTCCACAGGTGTGTGCCACCACACAGGGTCTATGCAGTGCTGGGAATCTATGGCTTCATCCATGACAAGCAAGCAATCCACTAACCTATGTCACTAGCTCATATTTCCATTTTCAGGTAAAGTTAAACACTCAGAAAATATAACTAGTCTGTCTCAGGTCACACAGCCTCCATGAGTACTGTCCCGGTTATATACTCCTCATACTTTCCACACAAAAACATCAGGATACTATTTTTTTTTTTTTAATCTCTAGTTGACCTGAAACTCCCTGCATGGTTGATTGGGCTACCTCAAAACCTGTGCCTCTTGCCTCTGCTCCCCAAGTGCTGGGATTACCAACAATACCCACGTCTGGCTTCAGGGCAGTCAAATCTAATGTGACAGAAACCTTTGCTGACAGACTTTCTGTGAAAGGCTCAGTCTTCCCACCTCCTGTGGAGCTGTGCCATTCTCCTTCTTGGGAAAAGCAAGTGTGGCCACCCAGCGTGCTCGCTGAGGGAAACTAGACCCACCTTCATGAGAGTCTCCATTTCGTTTTTCTTGCATTGCAGCTTCAAAGTTGAGCTGGAGGATCTTGTTGAGGACTGTGACCCACTCCTCCATCTCCGCCTCACTGTCTGCAGCCAGAAGGTAACTGCTTTTGTCCTGCATCTTGAGCTCAAAAGCGAAGCGCCTGACTCTGTTGTTCTGAGGTAGAAGCCAGGGAAACAGACACTGGGAAGCAGCTCAGAATAACCTGCCCTATTGCTAATGTCACTCCCCAACAAACCCCTCCCAGTGACCCCCTGTCACCAACCACCCCCTCTGCTTTTAACCTCTTCAATTATTTAATTACCTGTCTTTAAAAATGTCTTTATGTATTTGATTTGTCTGCATGTATGTACGCCACATGAGTGGCTTGTCTAGAGGTCACAAGAGACCAGCAGATCCCCCAGAACTGGAGCTGCAGATGGTGGTGAGCCAGCACTAGGGTGGTGGGAATCGAACCTGTGTAGTGTGCTGGGGCTGAAGAAGTGGCTAAGAGCATTTGCTACTCTCTCTTTCTTTAATCTTTAGATTTAATTATTTTAGACTACATTTCTGTGTGTGTACCTGCAGGTGAGTGAGGTACCTAGAACCATGTCCTAGAGACAAACGCCCCAGACCCACCACAGCCTTGTCTCTGAAGAACAGTCCACACAGGCTGAAGGAGATCTCACAGCCTCCTGCTGACTGCTGTGTGAGCAGAATGCTCCAATACCCACCGAAATCCCAGCCAGTTCTAAGCAGTTTGAGGACACTTCTCAGTGTGGCGCCTGGGCACAGGTGACCCTCCCAAAGGCCTGTCATTTCTGCAGCTCAGGTTTTAGAAGCCAGAAGCTAAGTGTTTCTCTGGGCAAGGCTATAAAAACACTTTTGCACAGACCATCTGCCACCCGCTTAGTAAGTGCCACCGGCTCAGTAAGTGCTGCCTCGGGTGGGTCGCCATTAAATGCAAAGGCAGGAATCAGAGAAGGAGTCAAAGGCTGGGAATGGACTCGAATACAAAGGGTTAAAGATTCAAAGTTAAAAGTTGGGGGAAAAACCCACACTGGACTTCAATTCTGAGTTACCCTTTCTGAGACCCATTTTCTTCATCTGCAGCACACATCCAACCAACTCCAGTGGTTTTAAGTTGCTGTTAGGGTTGAAGATTCTAAATTCTATCTTTCAGGTCTCTGCAGAAATGCTCCTCTTAGGGCTTTCTTTCAGCTCACAGCAGCAATCTATTATTTCACTACTGCACAGTTATTTTATTATTATAATCACACGCTAGTATTTTAAGTAGCATCCGAAGAGGGGTGGGACCAACAGAGCGGTATGGAAGGGGGGTGAGAGTGTATATGACATGCGTTAACATACACTGTATACTTATAGGAAGATCCCTTATGGAACACAGTACCATGTACAATAAATATACATGACCAAAAAAAAAAAAAAGCTAAAAAGTAATATCCCCAAGTATTTTTTTCCCCAAAATCACTTAAATCACAACCTTTTGTTCCTGTTTTTGTTGGAGACAGGGTCTCATGTAAGCTAAGCTGGCTTCAAACTCCCTACATAGCCAAGAAAGACTTCAAACTCTGGGGTTTCTTGCCTCCACCTCCAAGTGCTAGGATTTCAGGTGCGGGAGACTACAGGTGTATGCTACCTCCAATGGGCTGTAATTATAATGTTTGATGCTCAGCTTCAGAACAGGGAAGGACACAAGGGAAATTACTTTACTCTTTTGGAGACATATGTGGTTTATTGAATAAGAAATGCTATGAGGTCTAAACAAAAAATGATCTGAAGAAAGAAACAGGCATTGAAGTCAGACCTCAGAGTCTGAAATATACTCAAGAGGCCAGAGGCCCGATGAGGACTATCCAGCTTACGGACATCTATGCACTGTGCCACAGACACGAAACAAGGCACTCCTGTCAAACAAAACTAACTACTTCCTACTTCAAAATGAGGTTGGAAAAAAAAATGCATCTAGCTTTGCTTTCTACTATGCCAGAAAATTCAGCTGAAAAAGTAACTCCAGGGTTTCTCAACTTCATACAAATAAAACTGGAGCTTGGAAATCTGACACAGGAAACCGATGAGCTGTCATTAGTGCGCCGCCCTGATGCTTGGATAAGCTTTGATTTACTTTGTTATTCACACTGGCAGCTTCGAGCAGAGGAGGAGCTGCTAGCAAAGGAATCTACCTGATTGGCTGCTGGCTGAAGATACTTTTTCAGGGAATATGAAGTCAGGATACTGTCTTGATCTAAGGCTCAGATACAGGTCTGCCATTTGTGGTCTGGATCCTGCCCTGTGGCTCATAGGTTTCCAATAGTTAAAGGTGCTAAGATCTAGCTGAAATCCTGTGTTTTTGAAGCCGGGTATACAGTGCTCAGTCCCATTAGCTGGGGCAGGTGATTCCTCTACTTTAGGTGCCTGGCAGGCATGCAGCCATCCCAGTCTCCCCCTACCCCCTCCTGCTGCACTTCCAGGCTCTCCTGCCACTTACTTTCATTCTGGGCCCTGCCTGGTTCTGACCTGAAGTGCTAATTTTCACTTCTGACCTGGATGAGGCCTAACTGTTGGAGCACTGGACAAAACAGGTGGCATCACTACTCTCAGATATGGGTAGAGTCTGTGTGACTGTCAGCCCTAGCGGAGGAAAAATCAATAGAGAATACCTGACTTTGGCATCATTGTGGGCCCCAGAACAGAGACCCAAGCAGGGCCTGTGCCATCTTGCCAAAACTCACGAAGACCCAAAGACAGGACATACAGAGAAGCCGTTCAAATGAGATGCTGGTGAAAGACAGTGGGCAGACCAACAGGGGACAGATGGTGTAGGAATTCTCCAAGTCCCACATCTGTTACATCTAGTGCATATCTTCCTCAACAAAAAGTTTGCCGGTTATCGAATAAAGACAAATCAAGACAGAGCAACCTAAACCTCAGAAAACACAAGATGAGATTGGGACCAGTGAGACAGCTCAGTAGGTAACACATTCCCCTCACAAGTCTGGCAACCTGAACTTGTTCCCAGAACCCATGTAGGAGTGGAACTAATTCCACCAACTTCTTCTCTGACATCCACATGCTTGGTATGGAATTCACCACAACCTCTGCTGTCCCCTCCTACAACAAATTGATACATTCTTTTTTAATTAGAGGGAGAGGACCATAAAAGTCAAAGAGTGAGAAGGCAGCAGAGGCTAAACACAATGGAGCTGAGAAGACACTGCAATGCTTTTGATGTTTCTGAGGTCAAGGGCTTTTGGGGTTCCTAAATAAGCCAGCCAAATACAACTAGAATAAAAGGAATTTGCAGACAGAGAAACTCAAAAGGTTATCAACCATCTTGTATAGTTTCTTAGGCAGATATTAGAAGGGTGTCCTCCAAAGTAAAACTTAAAGAGAATCAGAACAATAACGATAAACAGAAGAGGAGGGCAGGGGCTGCGGATGTAGGCCAGGTGGCAGAGTGCTCACCCTGCATGCCTGGATCCCCAGCAGTGCTAAGTGTGCATGGTTGCCTGCCTCTCACGACAGCACTTGGGAGGCAGAAGCAGGAGTATCAGAAGGTCCAGGTCACCCTTTGCTTGTTTTGAGGCCAGCCTGGACTGTGTGAGACCCTGTCAATAAATGGGCACAGAGTCCTACACTGTAGGTTGATGTCAAGGCAATACATGACTGGACAGTAGAGAGTGGGCGGGAACAAAGTTTTGGTAAGGCTGAAGAGAAGGAGAAGCGGGAGATTCAAGATGGAAGATGAGGATAACCTATTGCTTCCTCTATGTATACTTTCTAGGGATGGATTTCTATAGGTCAGTTTATCTTATCAAGGTAGGCGGTTCATATCTTTGTCAAGTGGTTATAAGCTTATTGTGTGGAGAAATTGTGGACTGAGAATTTAACATAGAAACCTGTTTGATAAGTTATTGATTGTTGAATCATGATTTTACTGGGTGTGAAAGCAATGGCTGAGAGGCAGCTGGAACCAGCAGTTCCAGCTCTGTTGCCCACTTGAGGTGAGGGGGTCTGTGGAACGAGATGTGTGGGTGCCAGGCTTGGTAACTAACTGCCTAGGGGATTGAGCTTGGCTCCGCACTGGAGCGGCTCCCCAGAGTGAGAGGTACCGCGCAGTGAGACCACGGGACTAATAGCAACAAAGCCCTTTTTATTTTTACTGCAACACTATACAGTAAGAGAGGTGAAGATGAAGAGTCTCCAGGAACAGCTCTGAGGGTGGAGGAAACCATCAGACTAGGACAGAACAGTGACGGCCCCAAGGAATGAGGTATAAGCACCTGCAGCCAAAGAGGCTGAGAATGACTGTTTCAGGTGTGCAGGTGTACAGGAGTTCGGGAGTCAGATGAGCATGGGTTCAGGATTCAGGCATCCAGGCATGCAAGCATGCAGGTATGCAGGATTCAAGCATGCAGGGGTGGAGGGGTACATGGATACAGGTGTGCAGCACTTCAGCTCTCTCTGTTGCAATGAGCTGAGCTGAGCGTATTCACTGGAGGATGACAATGCAATTGGATTTAAGGTACAAATACAAATAGTAAAAGAGAAAAACCCACGAGAGCCCTGTCCCTCCCTGACTTCATACTAGCCCACCACACAATGTCCTTATAGAACCAACCTCCAAGATACTGTCACTTTAAGGGTGGCTTCTCGGGTGACACTAAATCCATCTACTGTCTACTTGATCAGAAGACTGCTCTCTGGCCACAGAACCTCTCTATCTGAGACCCAGAAGGGACACATTCATGGTCTCCATTCTGCAATTACTCAGGCAGATTCTGATGAACCAGGCTGTTTGTGAATTGTGAAATGGAACAAGCCTTCACGTTAGAACAGGAACGTCTCAGTTTGGTGGGTTTTACTACATGGCCTAGGCTGGCCTTGAACCTAAGATATCCCTCTGCCTAGTTGTCCTGAGGACTGAGATTATAGGTGCATGCCATACATGCCAAGTTTTAAACACAAAACTTTATATACTAGAGGACTCCTGTTTACCACAAAATCCTGCCCTGTTCATAATGATGAAAATAAAGTTGGTTCTCAGATTAGGATTATGTCAGCCATATTGGAAAGCATTTTCCCGAATTTGCTCTATCATTCATAGTGCCACAGTAGACCGGGGAGCTCGGCAGAACCTTTCCTACTCACCTGGATCACTCCCATACAGGAATCCAGGAATATGGACCCTTTGGGTTCCTTGGAGATCTTTTCATCTTTATAGAAGTTGAGATTATAGGATCCATCACCGAGTTGAATCAGGTGGAAAAACCGCCTCTTGAATGACTAAAGAAAGAAACACAGGCAGCTCTTCCTCCTGAACAGACAGTGGGGAACCGACAAGCCGCCAGCACTCTTGAAGACCCGGCCTGCATTCTCTAAAGTTAGCGGGATTCTAGAGTTAGCAGCTAGAATCCAACACCACTGGTGACTGGAGCAGCTGGGGGGAAGACTCCCCACAACAGTCTTCCTGCCTTCTCATCATGGACATTGTTTCTCACCAGAGGGCTTGGGATTTTACATAACCATTCAAAAGCACGGAGGGGAGCTCCTGCTTTGGAGGAAGCCCCAGGAAGGCAGAGATGTTCTCCCAGCCCCAGAGCCCCTCACTCACACAAGATTGGCTGTCCTCCACTCGTGACCTGGAAGGACTTTGGACCTCAGGATCCTGGCTTCCCTGGTTTGGTTTTCATCTCCATGGTCACCTTTTCTCCCTCACTATGTCTCTTTTCCTTATGATTCATACGGGTCTCTACTACACAACTTCTGAAACCACTCTTTTTATTTTAATTTTTCCCTATGTTTAAGAATCTGTGTGGGGTATGCACACGAGTGCTGGTGCCTGTGGACGCCAGAGGTGCGGGACGCCACCACGGCTGGAGTGACAGGCAGCTGCGAGCTGCCTGAAAGGGGCACTGGGACCTGACTTCTAGAGAGTGGCAAATGCTCCAACCCCTGGGCCCCACTTTACTTTTCTCTCCAGATTTCACCATTTTCCTTTTTGACCCTCAGCTTGGCTCTGCTTGACTGTCACAAAATACGCCCACGGGAGTGCTTAGGTTTACTTTCTGAGGTATGAAGATGCACTACGCAGTCAAGACAGGAACAGAACCCAACCAGTGGCAGCCTCACCTCAGCCCTGTGATGAACTCTTTATGCCAGGGCTCTGGAGGGTGTGAGAGCAAGAGCAAGCAGGTGGACAGGGTTGTGGCAACGTGGGGCTGTCACCAGGAAAGCATCTCAGGAGCCAGACAATATCCCATTTGTGGGGAGAAACAGCATGCCCATTAATCTCAAGACACAGAGAGGGCTGTCCATGAGGGACAAGCAGGCTGAGGGGCTCTTACCCTCATTGTGACGCTGATTGCGCTGTTCATGTTGCCTTTGTATAGCCAGCCATGTTTGGTGATCCCACCCTTCTGAGACCCGAGGGAGGCAGCATCCTAGGGAGAAGGGGAACACAACAGCTTCAGGATTCTGCCCTTTCCGTGAGTGTCGCCAGTCAGAATATCATTCCACCTGTGCCAAGTTGGGCCATTACACTTTTCTGGAACATTAACGCCTCGGTGAAGTCTATTCACCAGTGAAGGGAAATGAGGGCACATTTCTAGAACTCCTGTTCTATTAAAGGTCAGGTCAGTGCCAGGGCAAGGTCTTACTTTCGGGAGTTTAATGACCCGCAAACCACACTTAACCACCCAGTTGTACGGCCCTGCCTGGCTTCATGAAAAGAAAAGGTCCTCAAACTACACTCCTCCATGGTTAGAGGACAAAAGCAAATTCTTGAGAAATTTCCCAGAGGCTTGGTTCAGGGAGAGGTATGCCCAACACCACAGAACAGAGAGATAAAAGGACAGGGTGAGGGAGAGAAGCAGACCTACTAGTAAATAAAAGCCCTCAAACTAAGACCTACCCATTGGGAGCTGGGTGTGAGGTGGTGACCGCTGAGCTGGTGACCTGACACTAAAAGTTTATTGGGCGTGTACTGTGCATGTCCCAGTTGCAGCCTGCAAGTACAGCCGTGGCTAGCTATAAATATGACCCAACCAATACAAAACTGTGAAGCCACCTAAAACTTTTTTGAGGGCATTTGTTTTCCTCTGTAACTCAAATGCACAGCTCTCAGAGTATGAATTATATAGATGACAACATCAGGTCACAGTTACAAAGGCTGGACACACCCGAGGGACCATAAACAGACAAAGGCAACATCCCCTACAAACAGCCAAGTCTTTTCTTAGTTACAAAGTTGACATCTGCAAAAAGGCCTGACTCCAGCTCTGTTTCAGAATTTGTAGTATTAGCGTTGTTATTGCTACTGAGAAAACATGTACCTGTCAGGTTAAGCTACCTGGCACTCTATGTGGTTGCTTTCTCTTGGTCTTCCTGCCCCTATAATTGGCACCCTAAAAAACAGAAGGACTGTGCAGCCCTGGGTAGCCCAGAACTCACGATGTAGACTAGGCTGGCTTTAGAGTCACAGAGATCCACCTGCCTCTGCCCAGTGTGTGCTGCGATTAAAGGTATGATGCCCAGCAACACATTTCAGGGGATTAATTCTAAAACAAGTTGCTACATGAATACCAACAGTCAATACCATTCTTGGTAGACAACTAAGTAAAAGGGAAAGTCAAGGCTCACACCGGGAGGATGAGAGATGCAGAGACCTCAGGTCCACCCTCTTCATATTCTTTTTTCTGTACAACCTTTCCTCCAAGAGCTAGGGAGCTTGTTGAAGTTACAGTGCACTAACAGAGCCTCTGGAGAAATAGCCATTTTTACTTCAACCAGTGAACAATAGATACCCTGTTGAAAAACAATCTAGATTTAAGATCTTGGTATCTTTCAACAGTGTGCTAGATCTGATCCAACTCTTTGCAAATGATCTCAGAACAAAAACATGAGTCAGAGACCATGAGATCCTAAGCAGTTAAGATAAAACAGGGTCCTTATGTCAATCAATCCAAAAGTACATTTAAAAAACAAGCCAAACGTCTTCCTTTGCTTTACTAAACACCCCACTTCCTGTTTGGGTTTAGAAGTCGGCACATCCCTCAAAGCCTTTGCGCTCAGTCTCCGGGGAGAAGAGGGACAGAAATGAACAGGAATCCCACCTCGTCTTTGTCAGCCTCCTCATCAACTTCATAGACGTGAACTGGAAGTTTATCCAACTTGGCCACTTTGCTTTAAAAAGAAGAAAGAAAACTTGCTTTGTAGCTGCATAATCAATAGAATCTGCTTCTCCATCCATCCGAGAAACCAGCCCACAACAAGCCCAATGGTAGCCACTGAGTTAAGGAGTAACACTGTCTAAGCCACTGCTTCTCAAGTGGGTGGGCCAACGTTGACTCCAGGCAACGTTCCCACTGAAGAAATGAGGCACAACTTATGGGCCTAGGAGGCCTTCTAAACGTAAGAAAACAGAAAAGGTTCTAATGAAACCACTTGGTGGGATGATTTGTTTTTTAATATAAAATATGAGAGAGACAGGGAGATGGGGTCACAGAGTTTTAATTGATTATGGATAGAGGGTGATGATGTGGTTAATGATAGTCGATACTGACAACTACAACAGCAGTAGCTACAGCTATACAAACAGCCATGTGCTAGGTATCCCGGGCACTTTACACATGCCCTCTCAAGGAAGGTAGACTAATTGGATCAAGTAGGAATAATCTTCAAATCCCAAGTGAACACTGGGCAGTTACGGTGCTAAGGAGCCTGCCTATGTGGAGAAACAGTGTTGGCAGAGAGTGTTCTCTCTGATGTTTAAAGGTTGGTCAGGAAGTTGGCTGAACACTCTAAGGAGTGGCTGGGCCACACACATAGAAAAACAGTGAGGTCCTTGGAGGAGAACACAAAAGGCTCAGAATCTCATAGATGCACTGAACCCAAAGGACAATGTAGTACCTTGGGTTGCTAAGATTTCAGTGGCGATAGTGACTGAAAACAACCTGTCACCATTTGTTGTTTCCAGCACCAATTACACTTCCCTCTGCCAACCGTGTTGGAACGTGTTGTTTTCTTGAGACCCTTCACCCTGCTTCCCTTTATGACAAACCAATGTGAACACTATCAATTCTGGTATGCTTGAGGACCAGTAGAGCCTCAAGGAGGAGAGGAATTGACCTGGAAAAACACTGTATCATACTTATTTTCTCAAAACAAAACTTATTTAATATAGACAATCTTCACGCATTTCTTTTCCAAAATATTCTTTTGAACACACACACACACACACACACACACACACACACACACACGGCACTATTCTCAAGAATTAAGCTGGCATCAACCCAGGGATCTGTCAACAGGGGAATGGATACCCATGATGAATTTTTTTTCAGCCCTAAAAATTGAATACAACCAGAAATACATTGCAGAAATTATTCCAGTCTCAGAAACACAAGTACATGTGTGTGGAATGAACTTTATGTAGATAGAGAAAATCATGGAGGCAGAGATGATATAAAAGAAAGTGCCTGGGGGATGTAAGGACAGACAGGGACGGGAGAATGAGGACAGTGGAATTGTGCATGTTGGATGAAAGTGTTACTATGACCCAGGAGCACACACAGTGAGTGTGTCGGCAATGAGGAGGTGAACACAAAAAGTGGAAGTGAGTCTTGAATGCAGAAGAAACAGAACAGGGGGAGGAGGGACAGAATGCAGCCTCAGGGCACTGAGGGTGATCGGAGCATCATGTGCGTGGGTGAAATGTCACGAAGAAAGCTGTTACTCCATGCAATTAATAAACGACAATGACAGTGATCGCTTTAATGACCACAAGACCATACTGCAGAACATTTCAATATACTGGCCTGGTCTTTTATACACCTCAGAGAAAACTTTCCAGTTCTCCAAACAATTTCAGATCAGAATTAAGTCACCCGTATGTTCTTACCCCTGCTTACTTATATCAGATTATACCAGGTCTTATGATCAGAAGCTGTACTGTGCACAGAATGCGCCTACAAACATCCTCACGATCACTCTGTTACACAGATGAAGCCATACACTTGAGCCGGAAGCCTCTCCCACACAGCCAGCAGACACGCAACTTACTTTGGAAGCTGCCGGAACTCTCCTGAGTAATCTTCATATTTATAGGTCACAAGATGCCAGTCGGAGTTGTAGGTTTTGATGCACTGGTGGGGGGTTAGAAAAAACCAGAGAAACAGAAAGTCAGGTGATGACTTCTGGGAAACATGAGGAGTTTTGGGAAGTGAGACCCTAGAAACGTGCAAAAGTTCTGCTGTCCATCATCCAACATCACAATTCTACCTGCAGAGTCTCTCGTAAGACACAAGACTTGGAGCCAGTAAACATGACCCTCGGGAGGTACTGTGTCAAGCTATCAATATCCATAATCTGACAGCAGCTTTTATATGGTAAGACTGAAGTAGCAATTGCTATTCCTGGCTCTAGCCCTATGTTTCTATAGGAAATGTTTTATGTTGCTATGGTGGTTTGGATGAGAATGCCCCCAAAGGCTCATATATTTAAATGGTTGGTCCCCGTTGGTGAACTGTCTGAAAAGGCTTAAGGGGTGTGGCCTTGTTAGAGGAGGTGTGTCACTGGAGGGGGTACAGCTAAGTTCTCAGTTACTGCCTCAGTACCACACCTGCCACCATGTTCCCCACCATGACAGCCGTATCACCCTTTGAGCGGTAAGCTCCCGGTAACTTATGAGCTACCTTGGCCACGGCGTCTTCTTACAGCAGTGGAAGAGTTACCAAGACAGTCGAAAACCTGTATTCATCTGTGTGGAGGAAAGCACATGCCACTGTGCTCATGGAGAAGCTAGAGGACAACAGGCCAAAGTTGGTTCTCTCCTACTATGTGGATTTGGAAGATCAGACTCAGGTCAGCAAACTTAGCAGCAGGTACCTTTACCTGCCGAGCCATCTACCACATGTCTCCTTACCAGGACATGTAAAAAATTGCATGTGTGACTAAGGACACTTTTGTGATATTTACTGACATTAGGACTAGTGCTGTTATTAACTATAATCATGTAAATTTATCCTCAGTTTTTTTCACATTCGTAAGTGATAAGGTAAGATTATGAGCAAGAAAGATGTAGACTTCAACTCACATGGCTCCATAACCTCTTTACCTGTGTGCACATGTGTGTGTGTGTCTATGTATGTGCATATGGAAGTGTGTGTGTCTGTGTGTGTGCATGTGTGTGTGTACATATGTGTGCATGTGTACTATACTGGGCAGAATGTCCTTCATCTACCTGCCTGGGTAGCTGTGAGATTCTAGTTAGCTCTTGACATATGCAAAACAGATACAGAAAAAGAACACGTGAAAACCAAAAAAGATGTATTTGTGTCGTGCCTAAATTTTTTGGTGGGGGGATGGTTTTTTTAAAACTGGCTCGGCCTACCTTCTATGGCCAGACAGGTATCCCAGTGGAGAAATAAGGACACCAACCCACCCACAAAACCTTAGACCCAAAATGTATCCTGCCTATGAGATGTGTAGGGACAGAAAGAGCAGACAGGGGGAATGGCCAATCAATGACTGGCTCAGATGGAGACCCACTATGGACAGGAACCAATCCCTTACACTACTAATGACACTGCTATGCTTGCAGACAGGAGCCCAGCATAACTGTCCTCTGAGAGGCTCCACCCAGCAGCCAGTGGAAAGAGATGCAGAGACCCAGAGCCAAACAGTAGATGGAGCTCAGAAGTCTTGTAGAAGAGTGGAAGGAAGGATTGAGGGAACCAAAAAGGACAGGGAATCCACAGGAAGACCAACAGAGTCAACTAATCCAGACCCTTGGGCTCCCAGAGACTGAACCACCAACCAAAGGCTGGACCTAGCCCCCGTGCCCCTCCCCCCACCACACACATAAGAAGCAGATGAGCAGTTTGTCATGTGGGTCCCCTAGCAACTGGGAAGGGGCTGTCCCTGAGTCTGTTACCTGCCTATGGATTCTATTCCCCTAACTGGGCCACCTTGTCTGCCTCAGTGGGAGAGGATATAACTGGTCCTGAAGTGACTTGATGTGCTGGGGGTGGGGGGACCTGGAGGGGCCTCCCCCTTCTCAGAGGAGAGGGGGAGGGGAATGGGGGAGGATGTGAAGGTGTTCTAGGAGGAGGAGGAGGGCTGATACTGAGATGTAAGTAAATCAATTAATTATTTAATTAATAATAATAAAGATTGTAAAACAGAAAAATTGGGCTCAGAATGTTTTTTTGAATAAAGTCCCTATTTTTATCCCACTTCATTGGTGTCATTGTTTTGTCTGTGTCACAGCCTCCACCTGAGGAGCTATCAAGTCAACAAACAACAGCAGGTTCTTCTTTCTTTCTTTCTTCTTTCCTTTTTTTTAATGCCAGGCTTCACAGTAAGCATTTTGCTTGAAAAGATGCAAAGGGAAGGCAGTATGGGTGTTCTAGAATATTCTCTGAAGGTGAAAGAAAATGAGAGTAGGGGGGAGAGCTGTGTCAGTCAGGGGAGGTGAGCATTCTTTTCAGAACTAAGAACATTTTAAGTGTTACTTTATCCTTAGGGATACTTTTCAGTTTCCAGCCATCCTTTCACACCTGGGCATCAGGTATTCACATTCGAATTTACATTCCAAAGCCACCAAATAAGGTTTAAAGTCACACACAGTTCGGCTTTCCATTGCAGCCCCATGCAGGCTGGTCTGGCTCTGTGGCATCCACACATTCTCTTTATCTGCCCATGATGGTGGAGCATCAAGAGCTTGCAGCTGCACCACTGAGTTTCTAACAAGACATCACACATCCTGAGGTACAGTGTGCACCCGGCTAGCTAAAGCCAGGGGCAGAGACAAAAGTGAGCAGTGTGACTATTTTCACAAATGAAATATCCAAATACCTATGCCTTCACAATCTTAAGCAAAAGGGGAAATTATAAATATTTAAAATGATAAGAACTGTGTAATAAGGACTCGGTGGTAAAGGTCTGGTCACCAAATCTGAAAACCTGAGTTCACCCCTCTGAAGTCCCATGGTAGAAGAGAATGAGCTCTTGCAAGTTGTCTTTGGACCTCCATGTGTGTGCTGTGGTACACATTTGTACACACACACACACACACACACACACACACACACACACACACACACACCTTTTTTTTAAGGAGTTGGGAGAATGAGTAATAATTTGCCACATGCTCTAAGACAGAAGTTAACAAACATTCTGCAGAGGTCCATATAGTCATAACGCCACCGGCTTTCAGTGTCATGGGATCTCTCCTACAAGTTAGTTGTATTATGACTGCAGCCCAACATGTACACAGATGGGCAAGGTCATGTACTAATAAAACTTTACTCATTAAAAAACCTTACTCTGCAGGCCAGATTTTGCTGCAGTTTGCCTTTTAAAAGTTTATGCCTATATAAACATTCCCAGTGTGTATGTGTAAGCATATATAAACATGCCCAGTGTGTGTGTAAACCTGTATAAACATACATAGTGTGTACCTAGACTTAAGGTTACTAACGTGGAAGGAAATGAAGCAGGACATTCATCAGTACCGTGTAATACAGCACCGCTTTAAACATTTTCTACACACACTTATTTTTTTCCAGAATCTTAAGTAAAACAAGATACTGTTATTTGGAGGAAAGAACACAGGTGTGAGGGTGAGAGGACAGACTGTGGAGCTGGCTCTTTCCTTCCTCCTGTGGGTTCTGGGGATCAAACTTGGGGTCACCAGGCTGCTTCACCCACTGAGTCATCTTGCTGCCCTCCAAACTCATTTCTAAAGGAAGAACCATGTCAAGAAACAAAATTACAGCAACTAAATTTCTTCTACCTAAAAATAGGAATAGACAAACACAACAGGGAATGAAAGCCTCGCTAGCTAACAGGTAATGACTTCTCTTTGTTCAGATTGTTATTTGTAAGTTCGAACAAGAAGGGGTGTGATTACGTCACACATGGGTCAGGGATGGTGAGGTGTAGCTACACCCGCCTCTTGTCCTGACTTAATTTGTAGAGACAGATGTACCTGGTGAAGCCAATGAGCCCATGAACTCATGAATCAACCGTTACAGAAGGTATTGATGACAAAGCGGTCACCAGCATTCCCACCTAAGAGTTACCCTTCCGTCTACATCACAAGTCAAACTCTGGAGAAATTGGTGTTTGAGGATTACAAATGAGCTCTCCAGACATTCCCACCACTAATGCTGACAAGCTCTCCTCATAAAACCGATCACCTCTTTGACACTATTCAGAAAAATAATGGGATCCATGGAAAGGTGGGGGGTAGAAGGAAATGTCTTTACAAGTCCTCGGTGCAGAGGAAATGAGAACCTCACCTCAGTGACAAACAGGCTCTGAGCTTCCTCCTCTGCGTTTGCAGGGACCGTGGAGCGTACATACCGCCCCTGCCGCCTCAGGATGGCTGTCTGTGAACAGAATGGAAGAGGAGCTGGTGAGGACACAAGGCCAGGCTGCTGATGGACCTGCAGTCTCCCTGCAGGTGAGGACAGACGCCTCCTGGGGTCACTCACAGCAAACCCTTTGACCGCCTGGAGTCCCGATCACAGACTAGGTGGCAGTGCGGGCTCAGTGACCACTGATTGTTAAATGAGTCTTTAGACCAAGAGCCTCTTCTGGACTCTGAAGACCAAAGCCATTCTTGCCTCAGGAGATTTCAGTCTTACAAAATTTCAAATTGTATTAGTATTTCACATCGATAAAAATAACGGATCCCGTTATGCCGTCTGCGCATGTGTACACTACATTCAGAGACTGTGTTCACACACATCTCCGCACCCATACACTACATACGGAGACTGTGTTCACACACATCTCTGCACGCATACACTACATATGGAGACTGTGCACACACATCTCTGCACACATACACTACATTCAGAGACTGTATTTACACACATCTCCGCACGCATACGCTATATACGGAGACTGTGTTCATAGATGTCTCCAAGACCCTCTCTTGTCCTTTTTCTTCCTAGACTAACAAAGGACCAAACACCTCATAGATTTCTACGACAGAAAACGTGTGACATTTGTTTTCTGACTTTTCTCCTCTTACCACCAAGAGCTCCATTTCTGTGAAAACTCGGTGCTGTTGTTCATTATGGCTGCATAATACCCCTCTGTGAACTACAGCAGATTGTCCTTGTTTGCCCAGGTCGGTCTGTAAACTGGCTGTTGTGAACAGTGATGCGGAATAGATTTCAGGCATCTCTGCAGTTCACAGGCTTCAACTATTCTACATATAGACCCCAGGAAGGTAACAGCTAGATGCTGGGGGTAGGTCTATTTTTAGATGTCCAAGGACCCTCCATGCCAGTTTCCAATGTGGATGCTCTAATTCACAGTCCCAGTGACACTGAATATGGGTCCATTTCTCTCCCCAAAGCATCGCCATCACTTGTTGCTGACTTTCTATGTGCTTGTATGTTTCGCCTGTACCTGTGTATGTACATCATATGCATGCCGGGTGCCTGCAGAGGTCAGAAGGCATCCAAAAAAAAAAAAAAAAAACCTGAAGTTCCGGTTACAGATGAGTGTGAGTTTCCACGTGGGTGCTGGGAACTGAACCTGGGTCCTATGCAAAAGCAGCAAGTGCTCTTAACCACTGAGCCACTTGTCCTGCCTCTCCTGCCTCTAATTTTTGTTTTCTAAATGTTATCAACTCTGAGTGGGATGAGATGGAATCTCAAGCAGATCTGTATTTGTTTTCCCTAATGAGGACCTTAAATGTGTGTGTGTGTGTGTGTGTGTGTGTTTTCAGGTATTTATTGGCCATTGGTACTTCATCTGAGAACTCCTGAATCTGTTCCCATATTAACTGGATTATTTCACTTCTTTGAGCTGGAGGAGGAGCTGACAGAGGCTCTCTCTGCACTGTGAACTGTTTCTTCTACTGTGCAGCTTCTTGCAAACCCTGTCTGTCATTTGTTGCTGCTGGCTGTCCTGCCCCTCAGTTTCAGATGTCCAGGCCTGCTCGGGGCTGTCTTCTCCAAGTTGCTTCCCTGCACTTGTTTGCCTCACATCAGGCTTTGAGAGACACCTTAAGGCCAATGAGCAGACGGTGGCTTCCTAGCTTTAGGAAGCGATGTTCGTATCTCCCGTCCTCCACCCAAGCCCTGTGCAGATGAATTCTTCATCCACTCTGCCTCCAGGGAGCTTATAAAACCCAGGACCTTTGTTTTTAGGGAATGTTTCAAACAAACTATGACCCTGGTTGCAACACTGTTTTCAAGGAATGCTACAGAAATATATGATCATACACACGGGAAAGGGGCACATACACTTCAAAAAGCCTCAACACAAGATCATGTCTACCCAGACTGCCTAACCTAAGCTGGCCATGATCGTCACAGAGGAAACTGCCACCGAAGCCTGTGCATCTCAAATGAGGGCACACGCTGTGTCCTCAGACACTGTTTCCTTCCATTGATTTACTTGGCTCTTTCCACTTCTTAAAAATCTAAATATAAGTGGAAGACCTTCACCAAACTCATCTGAAGAAAAGATCACTGATCAGTGTTCTCTCCAGCCCATTTCTCACCTTAGTGCCAGGAAGAAAGAAAATTTGTTGCAAAAAATTTCACAGTAGAATTATGAACACAAGAACCTGTCATTATGTGACATTTTCCCCTAACACCCTTCTTGGGTGAGAAAGATAACTGCCAGTAGGCCATTTAAGATAAAAGGCTGTTGTGTGTGTATGCTCTCAGCTAAAAAAGAAAACAGCTTCAAATCAACAGGGAGAGACATAAAGCCAGGCATAATTATTCTCATGTATATAATTCTGGAAGGCTAAGGCAGGAGGATTGCTGTTATGTTCAAGGTCAGACGCATACCAGGGCAGTGTCTCCAAGTGACAGGTGTGTGTGTGTGTGTGTGTGTGTGTGTGTGTGTGTGTGTGTGTGTGTGTGTAGAGGGGAGAGAGAGAGAGAGAGAGAGAGAGTTGATTCAAATTTGCACTTACATAGCAGTCATTGTGATCAATTCCTAACTGATTTTGACCAACCACACTCTGCCCAGATGTAAATATTTTCACCCACAAGTGACTTCATTCACAAACAAAACATACAACAAAATCATGTTGGATGTTCTTCTTTAGCACTACTCTAGCTCAAGTGTATTTTTTAGTATTTCTTGAGCTACACTGTATCCTTTTGAGAGCTCTTCTAAGGAAGGCTTGGGTGGCTGGACTGCAGTGTAGACATGCTGCTCTAAGACTGAAGGTGGAGCCTATTCCCTCTTCCTCTGAAAACCGGCTGGACTAATGGAGCTCACAGGTCACTACGAACATGCCAAAGACAGCCTTAGGAAGGTAATCACATTCCCTTCCTCTTCCTAAGCTAAGCTGAGCACCATAGGAAGAATTCTACTGTCTCTGCACTTGTCAGGCTTCATTCATCTTCATGTGGTGGACAGTGGTTAACATAGAAACTCCATTCATCAAAGGGCAAAGAACATGTCTATGACACGTGTCAGCCACACATGTGGCTGTGAACACTGCCAGACTCAAATGGGACGTGTACGCACTGGAAGACTCAAGGTTCACAGTGGAGGAGGGGAGCGGAGAGGCTGTTTGAGCCGGAGGTCTGGGAGGGCTGAGTGAAGGCGAAGTGTCTTCAGGGCATGGCAGGATCAGTGCCCTCATGAACTGACAGTCCACACAAGACCAAACCAGCTGGCATTCTAGTATGGAGGGAGGGGGCTCACGGCTCCATCTCCAGCTGAAGAGCTGCAGACAGTTGATTGTTGCCAGAGGCCCTGGGTTAATCAGCTTTCTTTAGGGGTGTAGGTCCTGGTTGGGTGATGATGTACAAACTGGACTCCAACTGAACTCAGTGGTTATATGGATTATATAGGCATGAAGTTGGGGTGGGACAGGGACTGAACGTGGGAAGATTCAGGGGGAGGAGCAAGGGTGAACATGATTAAAATACATTGTATACATGTAACACAATTCTCAAAGAATGTTTCTAAAAATTCTACCTTGAGAAACAGTATCAGATGGCCACTGGGAAGGGCCATATTATACAGAGAAAAATGTCCTGCTGTGCCAAGGCAGATACATCACATGAGTGAGGAGGCCATTTTAGATACGGCCTCCAGAGGTGAAAGCTAAAGTAAAGCACCACTGAGCTGAGCCTTGACTGGATTCAGAACTGTGAGAAGTAATCCATTACTGTTTTAGTTACTAGACTTTGGTTGTAAGAGCGCAAGGTGCAGCTCTACAGTGCGGTTCTGAAATGCTGTACTGGTCAGACAGAGAACTAAGGACCTGGTTTCCATGATCACCTTATACTCCGTCAGCACTCAAAAGACATCAAGTGAAATAGATAAGAAACAAATATCAGCCAGAGCCCAAGGGTAAACTGGGGTGAACAACATTCTACCAATCATTTAAAAACTCAGCATAAATAATTACCTATCTACCCAAACCTTGTCTGGGTCCTGACCTTCCTCCAGATATGGATCTAGTGGCTAAAGATGCAACATTTAATAAAATGTATCTGCCACTCTTGCTCAGCACATACAGTCTGATGGAGAAAGAGAAAATAATTTTCTAGTACAGTCTGATAGAGGAGGAAATAAGTTTATAGTATAATTAGTATATAGTAAGACTGGGTTTGCTCCAGCACCACATAATCTTGGCCTGGTGGCACATGCCTATAGTCCCAGCACTTGGAAGGTGGAGGTAGGGAGAGTCAAAAGTTCAAGATCACCTTCAAATGCATAACAAGCTCCACAAGCCTGGGATACATGAGATTATGTGCAGAGACTTTAGAACAAAACATATTTGCTATGTCAAAAACTGCCTTTGAACTCCAACTGACTTCCAACTAGACACTAAAACCCTACCACTTTAATCAACTGAGTCACAGAAGTAACAGGGCCTGCATAGTAAGAGCACCATTAGTGCCCAGAGCTCTCCCATCTTCACTGAAGTCCAGTCGCAGCAACGCACTTGTTCACAGCCAGCCTTCCATTTCAGCCTTCCTTCCAGGAAAAGACGCAAAGCCAACAACAACATGTAGACTTTTTTGGACTTTCTAATGTACTTTAGTAAAGTAGCATTTTGCTTTTCTTGTGGAGTCATCAAATGATTGTCAGTTCCCTTGAGTCTGACCAACTCTGGCCACACTGGTCAAAATTTGGTCTACAAACCCAAAAAGTTGATATTTAACCCTATAAATTGTTGGCCTTGTTTTAACAGCTGACTCCATTATCCATCACTCTCCTGCGGGCACACGCCTTCTCCTCTGAGGCCCAGATGTCTATCTCGTCTTTCTTGTAAATGTTTCAAGAATGAATGGATAAAACAGTCAATGGGGCTAGAAAAGAGAAACTGCCAATCACCATCCATTACTTGCATGTAAGGCTTTTCCTATTAAGTCAAAAGCTCTCTGATCCATTATAGAAATTGACAAGGGATGTTTATAGCACAAACAAATGTTCTATTTTAACCTCTCTATAGATTTTGTGTATTAAAAGTCACATTCAGACCACAGTCTACTCTATGCCAAACTAATTAATGTTAAATTTTTATAGTTTCACTTATTAGGTTTATAAAGAAAGCCCAAATCCGTTGGCCCCTAAGAGTTACATTCAGTGAGCACCTGGACCCTCTAACAGTGGGTGCAGTTTCTTTCTAGTACTGTGGTGATTCTCTGGGTTGTGTGGAGGGAGAGCTTTCCCCATACAGCGAGGCTGGTCTGGAATGGGTAATACTCCACATTACGGCCCTCTGCTCACGATCTTCTTGCTTCAGCCTTTGAGTGCTGCTGAGACTAAAGGTGCACATAACCATGTAGCACTTAGCCTTACCTCTGCTACGGTTATCCAGCTAAAGGCTGGGCCGGTATCCTAGTTCCAAAAATCAGCATCAAAAATGGCAAAGAATAGCAGCCCCCACGCTGGTTGTTTTTCTCTCCTCCTAGCTCAGTAGTAACATTATGCAAATCACCTAATCTTTCACAGTTTATTTTCCTCATTTATAGCAAAGGGGACAACCACTCCTTCTCTGGGGACTCTGTAGAGGTTAAAGGGAATGCCCAGCATAGCTACACAAATTTTTAAGTCTATACAAATTTAAGGCAGTTTATAACATAGTCTAGTATACAAATGGCCAGCCCCACTCTTAAGTTTAGAAAGAAATTAGTTATCCTCCAGTGACCCTGAGGGACTGGGCCCAGAACCTCTGTACCACCCAGAGATGTAGGTCCCTTACCGTAGGTGGGTTTCTCATTGAACCGAAGCTTATCCCCCTGTGTGATTACCAACTGTCTCTCATTACTTCTAACACCTCCTCCAACACGAGGCACTCTGCACTGCTTAGAGAACAGCATGCTCACACACCCTTCTTTTCTCTAAGTATTTTCAGTCTGATTTCTGAATCCACAGACAGGGGAGTCTGGGGAAAATGGAGAACCAATTATATCTCTATCCTACTGAGGAAGCTTTTAATATGAAAGGGGAGGGGGAAATTTACCATACTATGGCGTGTGGTTGGCATCTGAAGACTAAAGCAAAGTATAGTTAGCATCTCAAATAACCACTGAGCTGGAAACCTCTAAGTTCAAAACAAAACTTAGAAAAAAACTTCTCAGCTACTATAAAAAGTAGCTTTTGTCTAGTACCTCAGACTAAATACTGGCAGCCTTTGACACACAGAAATCCTTAGTTACCTTGTCCAGGAACAGAGTCTCATAAGAAATCCCACAGAACCACTGCAGTAGCTAAAACAGGAGAGAGGGAAGCACATGTCCCCTCTGTGGCACTGTGAAGGATGTGTGTACACTCGGGACCCCCCGAGACAGACTTTGCATGGTCCCCGACCCTAACAAGAAAAGTAAAGCCAGACAGACAGCTATTTCCCAGTCTGTCCTGAAACGTAAAAACTCAAATTTTACTTTAAGAACTTATCTGTTGATTGGAATGATTCCCTCCAAACACTCTGACGCCCCCAAACTATAAGATCATAGTTGGAAGCATCTGGGCTGTTTGGGCCAGCTGGGGGGGGGGGGCACAGAGAGGCAGCAAAGCCCAGTCCTTACCACCCCAGGACCTGCTGCACTCCTGACTTCTGAGCTTAAACTCAGCTCCCCATTTTTAAACTAACCCGAGTCCAGACCCCAGGGGGGATAATGAAGAAGTCTGTCTTACACACAGGACCTTGAACCCCTTACCCCCCAACCCTGCCAAGAAGCTTAAGTTTCCAAGAAGGAGAAACGTGAAGCCAGTCATTTCATTAATCTTCACACACTGTGGAATCTGAGAAGGGACACTGGGAAGGCTTTGAATGGAGAGTCCGGGAACCCTGGGGGTTTGCCTTTCCTAGGCTAGCCGTGTAATCCTGGGGAAAGCCTGAACCTCTGGCTCAGAAATCCCACCATTCTGAGAGCATGGAATTCTAAGCCCCATTCCTTCCCAAACTGAGTCCTAGCAATTGATCAGTGAGAAACCAGACAGGGAAAACAAAACAAACAAAAACAAAAACAATACTAGAAGGACACCTTTGTTGACTTACTTCTCACCCCACGGATTTAGATAAACACTACTGCCTCGGGCACACAGTTGGGTCTTCTTGATTTTTCCAAACCTCTCCACTCACACAAGGCTTTTTACTAATCACTTCATGATGGCCTTCAGCTATTTAAAATACTCTTGATTCTTGGTGGGAAGTATGAATATCCACTGGGCACACAAATCAAGTGTTTTATGATTTTAATTAAAAGCCTGAAACAAAAGGCCCACCCTCCCCCCAGGGACCCTCAGAACAATGAACTGAAGCAGAGATCCTGGAGGAGGGGGTAGGCTGTAATCCTGGCCAGCAGCAGAGATAGGGACCAAGTATTTGTCTCTCCTGATCCCGGAGCTGAAAACTGGGAGTGGCCTTTCTCAGACAGAAAAACAGACATCAAGGACAGATAGGAGAGGGAGCTCTGCTGCTTTCCCAGGGGAAGGGAGCTGGGACACAGACAACCCTGGGTGCGGTGGCCTTGCCTCAGCCACTACTGAGACACTGGGTCAGAGAGCAGCAGGCCATCTCTAGGAGGCAAGGTCTTATGTAACCTAGGCTGGTCTCAAACTCACTAGGTAGCCAAGGCTAGCCTTGAACTCTAGCTCCTATGTCTCCACTCCCAAGGGCTGAGATTATAGGATATGACACCATACCCAAAACACGCAACCATCTTTGCAGAGCCCACTAGCAATCTGTTAAAAAGCCTGGCCTTGTCATCGTTTTGGCTTTATTTATAGAATTATCCCTTCAAACCTCTGCACACTTGATGCAGAGGAACGATGCGACAATCTGCACGGAAAAGGACAACCCCAGCTAGGTGCACAGGAAGAGAGACAGGAGCACAAAGCACCACCACCAGGCCACCCAGAAGACACTGACCCCGCCCCCACTGCCTTCTCACATGAAAAGCCCTGGCTTGATTTTCTTAATTATTAATATGTTCAGCCAGCCCAAAGGAATGCAGCACCCACATCAATGTTTTAAAGTTATCTCCAGTTTCAACTCACTGTCTAATACCAGGACTGCCCCTCCATCCCCCCCACATGCCCCAGGCCTGAGACCAACTGCATGTGTCTTGTGTGTCTACAGCAATCTCTCCCTTTGACGTCTGCTGGAAACACCACGTGGCTGGATTGCTCTGTGTGTGAGGCATTTTTTTGGATGCAGTGCAACACTGAAACCGCAGCAGCAGGGGACTCTGGGAACTGCTGTAGTCGACTGCACAGACTATGGCGTCTTTCCAAGGATCTGGAGGAGCCATTTGTCTCAGAGCACAGGGGTTGCTCATGAGAGGCTCCAGCGTCAAGCTAGACCAGAAACTCAAATTGTGTAGGGAATTCCCACACCACACCTCAAAGCTCTGGTCCAGGCCATTAACTCCTGTTTTCTGTTCATTTCTGACAATGCTGTCTGCAGAAGCTGACCCAATCAATATACATGCATGCATGCGCAAGCATGCACGCAAGCACACTTATGCATGTGCCCCCAGTCTCATGTTTAATTTACCTATAATTAAAGAAATGAACAAACTTGGGACAAAAAAAGAATTCCATTTAGTTTCTGAGGAAAGTTTAATTTAAACTCCCAAAGAGGAGCTGGAGAGATGGCTCATTGGTTAAGAACTCATCTGCTCTTTGTAAAGTTCAATTTCCAGCACCCCTTAACTGGAAGATTACTAAGGACTATCACTCTAGCTAGCTCCAGGGACCCAGCACTCTTTTCTGGCCTCCCCAGACAAGAGCATACACAGGCATAGACAATTTACAAAACAATAAAATCTGTTAAAAACAAAAGCTAAAGGACTTTCCCCCAGAGCTGAGCCAGCTGAGAGGTTACAATCCTGTTCCATCAGAATCCCTGTTCAGTCACCAACATTCTATGTGGCTCACAGCCACCTACCTACAGCTTGAGGGAGTCCTACACTCCTTCTAGCCTCTGCTGGCACCCGCACTCACACTCACGGACACATACACAAACACACTGTATCGAGAATTTAAATAATTGTACAACACCAAGAAATCCGAAGCAACAATAAGAGCTGTACAAAGACCGAGTCGTAGCACTAGAGAGGATGAGCCCCATGGAGGCGAGGAAAGTTCATTCCCGAGGACTCTCTGAGCCTGCTGTCACATTCCAGTGTCTGTCTGGGAATGTAGGGGTGGTATACCTCTCCCTGGCTACTCTCAACCTCAAGTCTTCACCCTTGAGCCCATCTGTTCCCTCAGAAGTGAACAGAGCCAAGAGGAAAGTGAAGATGCCTCCCAAGGTACATTCCCCCTGCTTTGTTATATGGAGCTAAGATCAACCTGGGAGTGGGGGTGGGTCCAGCAGCTCCAGCAATAAAACACCCCAGCCTGGGTCCCTGCTGCACATCTATCCTTCTGTTTCTGTCCCTCCTCTGTCAAAAGCATGGTCTTCACCAAGGCTCTGGTTGCCTGCAGCAATAGTTAACTGTCTTCTCTTGGGTTCCTAGGCTGCTAGCACTGGGTACCCAGCTGGACTCTGGACTTCATATTTTTGGAATAAGGGTCTCATGGGATGTAATTTATATGATGACAAGCATGCTTTAAACCTCCTGCTTCTTACAGGCACCCACAATGCATTGACTCTTCTCCCCTTGGTTTTCAGTTGTGTGAAATCAGGGATTCTGTTCCATGTGCCACCCTAAGTACCAGGCAAAGCTGAGCCCCCTTGCGAAGGCTTCAAGTATTAAGTTAAATACATATACTCTCAACTCAGGTGCACAGACAGCTTCGAGACTGTCTGAGAAGCCACTGCTATTTCGGGAGCTTGTCGCAGTCACCTTCTCATATTGAGCAGAGGGAAACGCTCATATCCTAAAGGACTGCCTGATTCTGACTCAGAAACATTATCTAGAGTTTCCAGGTAGGTCTGGCCCTAGGCATGAACTAATATCCCCCAATGTCCACAGAAAGCTACACTGTTGGGCAGTGAATCCTAGCTGACAAAATTTCAAGGATTTTCCAAAAAGAACATTTTTAGTAAGAAGTTAAAAAAAAAGTCCAGAGATTACTTTCTTGAAAAACGCACATGTACACACACACACACACACACACACACACACACACACACACACACGAAAAAAAAACTGTTGAAATGTTTTCTTTTCTAACTAAAGGGTAGATGGAAAATGAGATCGGGAACTTCCAGGCCTTTGTAAGTCCTGGCACTTGGCTTCCTCTTTAGGTTACTGGTTTGTAGATCATTATGGGTTGAGTGTAAGGAAAAGAGGAAAAGAACCGGGTGGGTGTGGGGGTGCGGGGATAGAAATCAGGATGTTACCAACAAAGAATGGAGTAGCCACATTTCCCTAGACAAGGCTTGCCGTGAATCTGAACATTCCTAGAACCATCAATCCTTTCTATCCTCGCTTGCTCCTTAAATTCTCTTGCATCCCAGGTTACATAGCAAGATTGAGGCCAGTCTAGAATATTTGAGACCCTGTCTCAAAACAAACAAAATACCGTCCCCCAAAACAAAACAAAACGTGCCATAGAAACCTTACCCCAAAAACTAATATCCCCCAATGGATACTTCTTGTTTTGAAACATAAACTAATACCCCACATGGATGACACCCTGATGTCCCACACAGTTCTATGATTGACCACTGCACCCCCACATTTAGCTAGAAATTCTATAACCACAACTCTTTTAAAGAACATGGGTGTGGTACTACATGCTCGTAAGCATCTCCTTCTTCACAATACTGTGATGTCTTGCTGCTTTTTTCATTCGTCTGTGGACAGACATCCTCTTCCTGCGACTCACAAGTGATGAGGTATCTTGCATAAGTCATCATTGTATCCCTGTACTCGGGTCTTTTAGGTAAATATTCAGAAGTGGAGTAAACACTCTTTTCTTTCCCATATATCCATGGCCTATACTAGACACTGAGCTCTTAACTTTTATAAAATGTGAGTAGGGGTCCTTAAACTGTCTCCAATATCCTTTTCCATATTTACTGCCTTATATGCACTGTGACAATTTAACAATTTAATAGCTAGGGTCTTAATGTCAGCTGACCCACTTGGAAACACGCAAAGGCAGTACAACTATATGTGTATGTATTATCATTTGCATATACTTGGCAGACATCCATGCCAAGCTCTGTCACTCTAAGAGCTATAACTGCTGCTGCTCACTGAAGACTGTTGCATTCTCGTGCTGTGTGCTCACTGTCTAACCCTTCCCTGAGCTTGTCATCCTGTAGGAGAAAGGATGCTCTTCCCTACCAAGTATGTCTACGTCTATAGAAACAGTTATCCGGGATGCTTCCACTCTACCTACCAAAACGGAGAGAGGAGCAATCTGAGGCATCGCTAAGTCGCTAATGAGAACAGTGCCCAAAGTCAGCTGCGACCCATCACTACTGCCAGGATGTGGGCCGCAGCTGACATCCAAACTCCTTCTACTTTGGAACAATTTTCCTGCAACAGAAACCAACACTTGTTCATTCATTCTTAGCCAGAATGGGAATGGTGAGTCTCTTTGTCCCTTACGATGTTACAGAACTGGTTTGGGAAAAGAGAGATGCACGGATTTCCTCCGAATATTCATCTTTTGACTCTACACTGTTTGAATACCTGGGCCCTTTGTCCACAGATGAGAAAATATGACACAAGACACTAATATTGGTTTTTGTTTTCTTTCTTAAGCAACTTTTTTTCCATAAATACAGCTTTTCATTCTTGGTCTAAGACTAAATAATAAATTTACTCTTTAACACCAATAAAAACACATACTCCATGGCCTAAGACGCTTCAGATAACCTTTGACTTTCTCCAAGGAAACTGTTGGAAAATGTCCAGAAGAACAGGACTGAGAACCTCTAGGCAGACTGCAGAGTCACTGGGGAGGTAGTTTACCTTGCTCCTTAATAACCTGGAGGCTTCCTGTCTGTCACATAGCTGTAGGCGGAAAGAAAGGCGTCAAGCATCAACTCAGACAGCAGTGGAGGCAGGAGCTTCCCTCCAAGGAAAAAAGTCCCAGTCCTGCCTCTGAGACAGACTTCACCACCATACTGCTCCTGCCTCGAAACCCTTCTCTCTGGGTGCCTGCAGTCCAGGGCTTCTCATGGCAGGGTCCAAAGTTGTCATCCTACAGGATGAACGACAGACCTCTGCTGTTCCCCAGCAGATTCTAGAATACCTGGTTTTAAAATAATAGCAAACTAAACTTGCAGATATACACCTCAGCGGTAGATCACTTGCCTAGCATCCTGGGTTAACCAAAAAATGTGATTCAAAATCTAAAAATAGATTTCTAAGACATAAGAGGCACGTGTACCCTCTAAGTCACCCCAGAGTATAATACACATATATACATATATAAATTTATATATGTATTTATTTTTAACATGAAAAAATTAATCCCACTGTAAATATGAAGTCATAATAAGATACATGATCATACAACTTTTCCTTTAAACCTATTACACATACAGGTAAGTGAAGTACCCATCATACATGTAGGTAAGCACATTACTCATGATACATTTAGGTAAGCACACTACCCATTACATATGCAGGTAAGCACACTACCCATTACATATGCAGGTAAGCACACTACCCATCACACATGCAGGTAAGCACACTACCCATCACACATGCAGGTAAGCACACTACCCATCACATATGCAGGTAAGCACACTACCCATCACATATGCAGGTAAGCATACTACCCATCATACATGTAGGTAAGCACATTATTCATGATACATTTAGGTAAGCACACTACCCATCACACATGCAGGTAAGCATACTACCCATCACACATGCAGGTAAGCATACTACCCATCACATATGCAGGTAAGCATACTACCCATCACATATGCAGGTAAGCACACTACCCATCACATATGCAGGTAAGCACACTACCCATCACATATGCAGGTAAGCACACTACCCATCACATATGCAGGTAAGCACACTACCCATCACATATGCAGGTAAGCACACTACCCATCATATGTGCTAAGTAAGCCTGTTGGTCTGCATACCCAGCCCTCTTTTACTTTTTATTTAGAGATAGGATCTAGGGTGGCTTTGAAATCATTCTGTGCCTTAGTTAGTCCTTGAACATGGGACTAACTACTCCTACTTCTGTTCCCCAAGTAGCTAGAAATACAGAGGCCTGTGCCGCCAGGACTGATACTGGGGCTTTAAAATCATAAATTCACCAATCGAACAGTCATTCAATATACAGAAAAGTGTGTATGGTCGAACAATATTTTCCAACGTTTCTACAGTAGCACAGATCTATTGATGGTGGCAGTCACTGACCTGAAAGTCATCGTAAGGGAAGAGGAGCATCTCCCGCAGACAGTCGTTCAGGATCTGGGTTTTCTTCTGCACGATGACATTTTCATAGTCAAGTGGCTCGATCAGCTTTGGCTTTGCCTGAAAAAACGAGAAAGTTGCAGTCACTGAAATGCTCACTGAAATACTCACTGAAATGCTCTCACTGAAATGCTCACCGAAATACTCACTGAAATGCTCACTGAAATGCTCTCACTGAAATACTCACTGAAATGCTCACTGAAATACTCACTGAAATGCTCACTGAAATGCTCACTGAAATACTCACTGAAATACTCACTGAAATGCTCACTGAAATGCTCACTGAAATGCTCACTGAAATGCTCACTGAAATGCTCACTGAAATGCTCACTGAAATGCTCACTGAAATACTCACTGAAATGCTCACTGAAATGCTCACTGAAATACTCACTGAAATACTCACTGAAATACTCACTGAAATGCTCACTGAAATGCTCACTGAAATACTCAGTGTTTGGGGGGGGAGAGCTGTCATGTGCCCTGTCCAGCCAGACTGATGCTCATTCCGCCGTTTAAGCAACAGAGAGACCTGCACTCTGGTGGGATCTCCAGATTTCAAACATGAAGACAGTGCCATCCTGTGAACTGGAGCTGCAGACTTTGAGGATGGAGGCTGGGTGATTAACTCATCTCCCAGGGCCTCTTGACTGTAGGCTCAAGGTGACCAGCTGCCTCATGCTCCTGCCACCATGGTGTCCCCCTCATGCTGCCTTACCATCAGTCTGTGAGTGAAAGCAAACCCGGCCTTGAGCGGCTTTTGTCAGACTTTCACCCCAGTAATGAGAATGTAACTAATACATATGCCTGCCATATTTGACTTTCAAACCAGAAATGCCTTTTCTTTCGGAAGTCCTCTATACACTTGGCCTCTCACAGAATCTGGGTCTGCACTGTACGGGGCATACACACCACTCAGGTGTCAATCACACAGAAGGCCAGGGGGTGGTAAGGGGAGACGGGGAGCACGGTGGTGAAAGAAGACAAGGAGAACTGTGGTGAGAGGAGAAGGGGAGCACGGTGGTAAGAGGAGACTGGGAGCACTGTGGTGAGAGGAGACGGGGAGCACTGTGGTGAGAGGAGACAGGGAGCACTGTGGTGAGAGGAGACGGGGAGCACTGTAGTGAGAGGAGACGGGGAGCACTGTAGTGAGAGGAGACGGGGAGCACTATGGTGACAGGAGACGGGGAGCACTGTAGTGAGAGGAGATGGGGAGCACTGTGGTGAGAGATGGGGAGCACTGTGGAAAGAGGAGACAGGGAGCACTGTGGTGAGAGGAGATGGGGAGCACTGTGGTGAGAGATGGGGAGCACTGTGGTGAGAGGAGACGGGGAGTACTGTGGTGAGAGGAGACGAGGAGCACTGTGGTGAGAGGAGACGGGGAGCACTGTGGTGAGAGGAGACGGGGAGCACTGTGGAAAGAGGAGACGGGGAGCACTGTGGTGAGAGGAGATGGGGAGCACTGTGGTGAGAGATGGGGAGCACTGTGGTGAGAGACGGGGAGTACTGTGGTGAGAGGAGACGGGGAGCACTGTGGTGAGAGGAGACGGGGAGCACTGTAGTGAGGAGACGGGGAGCACTGTGGTGAGAGGAGACGGGGAGCACTGTGGTGAGAGGAGACGGGGAGCACTGTGGTGAGAGGAGACGGGGAGCACTGTGGTGAGAGGAGACGGGGAGCACTGTGGTGAGAGGAGACGGGGAGCACTGTGGTGAGAGGAGACGGGGAGCACTGTAGTGAGAGGAGATGGGGAGCACTGTGGTGAGAGATGGGGAGCACTGTGGTGAGAGGAGACGGGGAGCACTGTGGTGAGAGGAGACGGGGAGCACTGTGGTGAGAGGAGACGGGGAGCACTGTGGTGAGAGATGGGGAGCACTGTGGTGAGAGGAGACGGGGAGCACTGTGATAAGAGGAGACCGGGAGCACGGTTGTCAGCGACTGCTGGTTGGGTCAGCTGAGTCAATGCATATCAAAGACAGAGCCTGTCAGACCACAGCACACACTAAATGTACCTTGATATTACAAATCCACTTCAGTCACTGCTTGCATGGCACATTCTTTCTCCCTTTTAGTGAATGCTTCATGCAATCTCTACCTCTACCGATAGGCTCACCGACAATTCCCTCCACTGCCTATGAACATATGAAATAACGGGCCAGCGATGGCAGAAACATGCAAAAAGACAGAAAGACAAAAAGCCTAAGAGAGAGAAAACCATAATGGAGATGGCACTGATACCCAGGGCTGAGACCGGAGCTAATATAAAGACACTCACATTGTCGGCTGAACTGAGACAGGTGTAGTTCGTGTCAAGGAGGACTGAGAACACAAGTGGGTGGTGGAGGGGTGCGAGGTGTCCAAAGAGCCTCTTCTGTTGGAGTAACTCCACTGAGGCAGCAGGGTGTCATTCAGAAGGAAGCGAGTAAGTGGTGTGTGTCATTTCTCCAGGCAAGATGGAGGTAAATAATGGTAGGGCCATGCAGGCCCACTGCCTACAGTTTCCCCACCAAGGATAAAAAAATGTCTGGTGTCTGAGTAGTTTCATAGGAATGGCCTGACTCAAGGGCCATGGGGTCAGAATGGCCTGGAAAAAGTGTTCCTCATCTCAGTGGACACAGGTTAGCCACGGACAGAAAATCCGGGCTTTTTTGAGGTACTGAACACAGCAGCTGCCCATGCAGAATATCCCTACTGTGCGTGAAATCGAGGAGAGCGGCGCCTCTGTGACCTTCCATTAATGGGTCTTCTGGGTCTTCTCCCACATGCCTGCTTGGACCAGAGGCCCTAACTCATGGAAACTACAACTCCAGATGGAAAGGTAATCACCAGGAAGCCTCCCCTCCCAGTAGCAGGAAAATGGGATGCCTCTGGAACCCACAAAATAGTTTACTTATGGCCCAACACGGGGTCTGCAGGGCTAAGGGACAAGCACATCTCAAAAATCAAACAGAGTGATCCCGCTGTGTTCTTCCCTCAGAAAAAGACTTTCTGCCAACTTTCTAAACATTTCTTCTGTCTTGGTGACGGAACATTAACACGTGAGATCCTGGATGCCACTTCTTAGAATAGCAGACAGCAGAAGTGGCAGCTCTTGATGGGTTCTTTCTGAGAAAAGAGAAGCTCATCGTTCCTGCTTCATGAAGAATTTCAGACTTTCCCGTGACTTCTCTTCATGAGGACGGAAGCTATTAAACAGCTGAGAAGAAGACTCACGGAACCCCCAGTCTGTTTTCCAAGACATCTGCTGCAGATGGAGACAGAGCAGGCTGCACCTCTGATCCAGGTACTAATACGCCTGTCTACACACACAGGGTTTATCGACCGCCACCTCCAACTTCCTGAAGTTGTTGGATCTGAGGGTGAGCATAGAGAACTGGCAGGCTCCCTTTCTAGTGTGCACACACAATTATCAAGATGCATCCCTGCTCTCTGCAGATATTTACTTAACCCACCCGTGTGCACCATGCCAAGCCTGTGGGACAGGGAGGTGAGGAAGATACAGGCTCTGCCCAGAAGAGCTCACAACCAGAGAGACAAGATGTCTCTGTAAAGAAGAGCTAAGTTAGTAACATGGTAGAGACCCGGGATGGGTTTCTGACCCTCCAGAAATTTGCTGTATCTCCCTGGCACAGTGCAGAACCGCCTCACTCACTGTCAGGGATGAATGAGGCACCCACAGCATGGTACTTCCTAAGGAAGCTGCCGGAATGGAAGAGTCAGAGTCAATGGAAGAGTCAGAGTCAACCCGGCTTAAGGGAAGACTCCAGGGTGCATTGCGCATAGGTGCAAATGAATTTAGGGCAACCCAAAGCTTAGAAAATCAGAGGGGGATGCGGTTATTCATACAGGTTCATTGACCCCCAGCCCAGTACCACTCCCGCCCAGACTACAACCCAAGCCTGGTTCACATGGCCAAGACAATAACCCCAGACACTCAGAGGCCTCCCCACCCCATGGTGCCTTTGTGAATAAGTAAATGGTGAAGAGATGGGAAAGAAAAACAGAAGGACTTGTGCACAATGAGAGGCAGACCTGGACACCCAAGGGTAGGGAGGAACAGTCTGATGTGAAGTAGCTGGGGATGCCACCTAAGGCCATGGTAAGGTCCTGCCCTGTGCTGCTCCCAAGGGCCATGTCTGGACCTCTGGCCAGACAGGTATCCCTGGTCTAGGCTGCCACTTAAGGCCATGTTGATGTCTAAGGGCTGTGCAGAGCTAGACTCATTCCTCTTCTGAGTATCCTGAGAGCTGGTCCCCAGATGACGTGAGAAAAAGAAAGATGACCCTGTCCCTTGACAGCTATTGTACTCAGGAAAACCAGACCTGAACCTCACCAGGAAGCACCATAGAGCTGGCCCTGGTTTCGGGAGTTTCGGGTGAGCTGGCCCTTTGGGGTGTGAATGTGGGAGAGCTGGCCCTGCCACACCTCTGCCAGGACGGCATGCACAAGGGAGAGATGCCTCCCCCTCAACGGAAGAGCTGGCCCCTGAGATCAAGAGAGCTGGAGAGCTGGCCCTGCCCTTTAAGGCTAGAACACTTGGCAGAGTAGGCCCTGCACCTCACGGGGCAACACAGTAGAGCTGGCCCTGCTGGCATGAGCGCAGGTGAGTCAGCCCTGAAGGAATGAAAGCAGGAGAGCTTACTGTGCCCCTTACCGACTGTTACATTAGGTGAGCTAGCCAGGGCAGTGCTGGAGAGCTAGCCCTGGTGGCATGGAAGAGATGACGGGCTGACCAACCGGGGCCCAGACCCAGATCTCTATGAGTTGTCCCATCCCAACATCAATCCCATCTATGAACTGCTGGAGCTTATGAAGTGGTCTGACCTATAGATCTAAAGCTGCAGGATCTCCATGACACACGGCAGCAACAGGATCTCCAAAGATGAGTCCCAGTGACGACCCAGTGTTAATAGAGTTGCGAAGCCAGAGGCCTCGAACCAGACCAATGAATGACTCACTGCCGTGAACATTTGCAAGACATGTGGACGAAAGAGTATACTGCGTGACAGACGGCCTTTGATAATGAGACTGTTCTTTTCTTTTGGGGAGATGAGTGGGATTGGGGTGTATGAAGTGAAATTCCCAAAGAATCAATAGAAAGTTAAAGTGAGGCAATACAACAAGCTGGTGAACACGAACTGCGATGCCCAGCCCCAAGAGGAAGCTAAACAATTCAGCTCCATCAACTGTACAACAGGTTCTCCTTGTGTCTAGTGAGTACAAGCAGCAGCCAGTTAGTTGCTCAAAACAGTGGACTGTGGGGTTGCAGGGAGGGAGATGTGAGGGGCGGGGTTGTGTTGCAGGGTTGTGTTGGAGGACCAGTGCACACAGTCCAAGTTACTGGGAATTCAGTGTGAGGGAGAAAATATCCACAGACTTCCTGAAAGGCCTGAGGCAGACAGTGAAACTGTGAAGCATGGCTTAAGGGACAAGAGTGTGAGCCAGCTTCCTCCGAACGGGAAGGCACTGGAATCCAAAGGAATGGCTCCTACTGAGGAGTCCTTGCTCAGCTTTGTTCTCAGCCTCCTCTCTAAGATGCAGGCCAGGGACTCTTCAAATTTGGGATGCTCACCTCCAGTCTAAAGTGTGCAAGGCAAAATAAGGCCTAGGAGAAGAATTGCAAAGAGGCCATGGGCAGGAAAAGCACAGGACAGATACACACACACACACACACACACACACACACACACACACACCTTCCAGCAGGGGATACCGACCTCCCATCACCGAATGAGAGATTGCCCCATGGCATTAAGACCAGAAACTGTTAGCGTGCCAACATACCTTCAGCCCTACATTCAAGACTGAGGCTGGAGTTTCAGGCTGGCCTGGACTACACGGTGAGACCTTGTCTCAAAACAAAACCAACAAGCCTTTGGGAGCACAATACACATGGGACAATCCCATTATCATTCAGTAGCCCAGAGTCTTCTCTAGAGTGCTCACTAGCATGTATAAGATGGGAAATTAAAGTGTGTGTATCTGTCTGTGTGTGCTTGCATGTGCATGCACATATGAGTGCCAGTATGCATAGTCCAGATGCCCTGGAGCTGGAGTTACAGGTGGTCGGGAGCATATGTGTTGGGGATCCAGCTCAGGTCTTGGGTAGGTCACTGACCCATGTCTAGAGACCCCTTAAAGTACACTGATGTAAAAAAGTGTGGAAACTTTCACAATTAAGTAGCTGTGGTGTTTGGAAGAGGATGTCCCCCATGGACTGAGATGTTTGAATACTTGGTTCCTGTTTGGTGGCGTTTGAATAGGTTGAGGAAGTTATCTTTACTGCAGGAAATAGGTCACCGGGGTGGCTTTAAGGGTCTGAAGCTTGGAGCCATTCCTAGTGAGCTCTCTCTTCTTCCTGCTTGTACTTCAGGCTGTCATCCCCCAGCACCAGCTCCCAAGCCTCTGCTTTACCATCACGGACTCCTTAAAGCCCCAGTGACCTTCTGTAAGCTGCCTCAGCCATGACGCCTTGTCACAGCAGTGGGAAAGTGACTGCCACAGTGTACCAAATGCTTGTGCAAACGTCTGGACTTGAGGACCATCTACTGCCCTCCTGTTAGAGATGTGCTCAGAAGGAACAGACGATCCCGGGGCCCTCAGAGGAGTCTGCAGCCCTGGCTCCGGGTTCTCCCCTCAGCTCCCACCAAAACACAGCAGTCGGGCACTGTTCATTTTAATTTCTACACTGTGCTAAACACAGGAGGCGAATGAGAGCTTACCTACATGCAGATGTGAAAGTTAAAGCCCAGTCCATGAGGATTGGAAGACTGTAGCCCAGCGCAGAGGAGCGCTGAACTCTCCTGGACTGGAATGGACAGGAGAGATCTGGGCTAAAGTCAGTACCAATCACCTCAAACCCACATAACTGCTCCCATTGACTGCTGTGATCAGTGGGGATGCTGCTGAGAATATTAATGAGAAGAGAAGACAAGACAGGAATTTAGGGAGCTTACTCCCTGCCCCATGCCCAGGAGTCACATGGGGAAAGAGTGCTAGGCTTGTTTCCTGGCAAACAGAGCTTTAGGAGCTGCCTCCACACACACCCCACCCCACTCCACCCCACTCCACCCCCACGGCCCCCCCACCCCCGTACTGAGGCGAGGGGAAGCCCTGTGTAACCCAGCATGCTCTGCTTCTGCAAGTTTTCTATAGGTGAGAAGTGCTAGGTGATTTCATAATAAATCTAGACTACAGCCTCTTTTACGCAACCTGTATTTTTTTTCTTCATTAACATCTTAACCTGAAAGTTATTAATTCTGAGACAATGAGGTCACAAAATCTAGCTCTGCTCTCATTCCCTAACAACCTACCCTAAGCGATGGAGGCTGAAGGTTCATGGGATATTCTGGCTCCAGAACAAGTTCTTTCAGGCTACAGGCAAAAGACAGCATGGAGACCAGCTGTGGTAGAGCAGGTATTGCTGGAAGCAGAAATTTCCATTTCAGTCCCCAAACACCAAGTAGTATTGAAGACGGTATGTGTGGATTCATCTTAGCAATCTAGGGGATCTCAAAGCTCAGCCCCAGACATCCAGCGTCTGTATCTGGAACTTGCATCTGGAAATGCAAGCTCACCCAGCCCTCCCAACTCAGCACTCTGGGTGGTCCAACACACGCTCAGCAAACCCTTCTGATGCCACCCAACTTAGTAAGAAATCTACGAAGCCATCTGCTCGGAAGAATTTCATGTTAGAAAGCAGTTTTTCAAGAATCCGTAGCCCAATGGCATGGTGACATCGTGGACTTAGAAAAACGAAAACTTAATTCACCTTTAAGTGTCCTCTGGGGACAGAGGCATGACTCAGCAGCTAATGTACAATCTGCGTATAAGGCCCTGGACCCACTTGAAGAAATGACCATTGCAGGTTGTCACCCGATCTCCACAGACATGCAGCAGTGAGTGTACATACACAGAGAATTAAATGTGATAAAAACGTATAAATAAATGAATATCCCTATCCACAAAGTGACAAATTTCTATTCTTATCATGTGGCTATTGGAGAGTTTTAATACATGATGCTTTGCGCAGAGCAGTGGCCCGTTACACGGGTTACAAGTGATCGAGGTTAGTTCTCCGCCAGTAAAATGAGCCAATTCAAGCCAGATTAGAATATATTAAAGGCAAGTTTATTAGAAAGCTGCTCTTGAATGAGTTAGTTCAGGGAAATCACCATGGGAGAAAGAAAAAGGGCTCATGAGAGAGGAGGGAGGGAGGAAGGGAGAGAGGAGAAGTGGGTGTGTGTGGGGGAGAGAGAGAGAGAGAGAGAGAGAGAGAGAGAGAGAGAGAGAGAGAGAGAGAGCGCTCACACAAAATGTCTGGATTATATAGGGAGAAGCCTCTGGGGGAAGGGCAACCCAGTCCCTGGGCTGGAAAGTTTAGGATTGCAGGCAGGCTATGCCAGGTAGAGACTGAGGTTTGCTGGGAGAACATGGAGGCCAGGTCAGCTTTGATATGTAAAATATGCACCTCAGTCCCTAGTCCTGGGGACCAAACAGCAGCATCACCAGCACAAACTAAGCAGCCAGCACAGTCAGTTTCAGGACAGCCACAGCTGTCACAGTTTGGCCAGACTACATAATCCTATCTCAGAGAACCATCTGTCTTAGTCAGGGTTTCTATTCCTGCACAAACATCATAACCAAGAAGCAAGTTGGGGAGGAAAGGGTTTATTCAGCTTACACTTCCACATTGCTGTTCATCACCAAAGGAAGTCAGGACTGGAACTCAAGCAGGTCAGGAAGCAGGAGCTGATGCAGAGGCCATGGAGGGATGTCACTTACTGGCTTGCTTCCCCTGGCTTGCTCAGCCTGCTTCCTTATAGAACCCAGGTCTACCAGCCCAGGGATGATTCCCCTTGATCACTAGTTGAGAAAATGCTGAATCTCATGGAAGCACTTCCTCAACTGAAGCTCCTTTCTCTGTGATGACTCCAGCTTGTGTCAAATAGACACAAAACCAGCCAGAACACCAGCTCAGGGGAGTTAGATGATTTAAGGAAGGTCACACAGATGATAACCCCGAGGTGCCCCTGCCTCACAGAAGCAGGAACCCAATGCCTCATGCCTCCAGTCCACACTAGACCACAAGTGCAGGGCCTTTCTGTTCAGTGCTGAGCACTGCTGAGCTAACCCTATGCCCCTGAGATTTGATGGTCTCACTCCGCAGAGAGAAAGCAGAGTCCTTGTTCGACAACACTTGGGTCCCAGATGAATATTAACAATCTTACTCCGAAGTGCTCACTCAGGTGCGTGGATACACACAGATGCTGCCAGGCACTAGATCACACCTGCACTCGAGCAAGCACTGAGGTGTGAACCTTGCAAGGAACGCCTCGATTTACACTAACATCATCTGTTTTCTTCCTACAGATTCACAAAGATGTTACCTCATCCAGCGACTCACCCTGCTCTACGACACATTCCTATTTGGAGACTAAATGTGTAAATTTATGGACAAGTAATATTTAGTGGTATTCAGTTAAGATGGCTACTAGCTACATGTGGCTTCTGATTATTCAAAACGTAGCTATTCTGGGGCTGGGGAGATGGCTCGGTCAGAGAAGTGTTCACCTCGCAACGTGAGAAGAAGAGCACGTGTCACATTTATAATCCCAGACTGGGGGAGTGGAGGCAGGAAAAATCTGGCTGTAGGGCATCTCCTTAATTAGTAATTAGTGTGGAAGGGCCCAGCCCATTGTTGGTGGGGCCACCCCTGTGCAGATGGTCCTGGGTTCTGTAAGAAAGCAGGTTAAGCAAGCCATGGGGAGCAAACCAGGAGGCAGCACCCCTGCATGGCCTCCAAGTTCCTGCCCTGTGTGAGTTCCTGTCCTGACATCCTTTGATGATGAACAAGGGTGTGGAAGTGTAAGCCAAACCCTCTCCTCTCCAACTTGCTCTTGGTCATGGTGTTTCATCACAACAATAGTGATCCTAACCAGGACAGTCCTCCAAACCCCCAAACCAAACACTTTTACATAAACTAAGCTTACAGCTTGAAATAGAATCTCCAGGATCTCAGTCTGCGCCCACCCTGGGCTGCTCTAGGAGAGGCCTGAAAGGCAGCTCACTGAACAGGTGAAAATACTAAAAGATCAGCAGCGGTTGGTGGGGTGAAGGAGTGACCTGAAATTTTGACAAGAATGTTTCTTCTGTCTTATTGGGCCAACAGAAGCCTCTTCAAACACTCCAGGTTCCTTGGCGCCCATTCTACCAACAGAGGATGAGGATTCAGGATGGTCCTGGCCCATGGAAAGGGAAGCTGGGGTGGAAAATCACACGTCTGAATGCTTTCAGAGAGCCTATCGTTTCCGGGTACCTTTCTGAGAAGACTGTCCATGTGGCAGCACCGGAGAAAAAGACGCCGGGGCCTACTATACATACTTCATCCATAGTTCCAGGTGCTTCATAGACAACTATCATTCCTTGTAGCTATATAATTCAGCCAGATGTTCTGACCTCCAACAATCTTCATGGTGTTTCAGGGTGTGTGCATGTGTGCGCGTGTGTTTTCTTTATGATTTGTTCGACTACATGCATGTACATATATGCACATGCTGGATGTGTGTGAAGGCTCCCCCAGGAAAGAAGGTGTCAGATTCCCCAGAACTAGTTACAAGTAGGTGAACCCTGAGACAGAGCTCTAGTGCTCTGTCACATCAGCAAGCACTTAGTCACTGAGACATCTCTCCACCTCCAATTTTCAAGTTTAATGAGGACTTTCCCCCCTTTATTTACCTTTCCCTTCCCAATGGCAGGCTTAAGTGACATTTATCTTTGTCAGTGTGTGTGTGTGTGTGTGTGTGTGTGTGTGTGTGAGAGAGAGAGAGAGAGAGAGAGAGAGAGAGAGAGAGAGAGAGAGATACAGGTACGAATCGATCTCAGGAAACCTGACCAGGAGCCCGCTCTCCTGGCTCTGCAGCTCTGAGATGCAGATCCAGTTACCAAGCCCCTGTGTACCAGTTCCCTCTCCAGTAAGAAGAATGCAGATCTTCATTTCTACAAAGCAAGGAACCTGGAAAGCCTGGCATGAGAGGGTGGTGAGGGGCATGGAAACCCGAGGGACACCATTAGGGCAGTCCCTCTGCTCTTTCTAGGAATGCACTCCATAAAGACTCCTTCCCACATTACTAAATAAGACAGGTGTGTAAGACTGGGTACCTTGCCTGTGCAAATGGTTAGGAACAGTGGGGAGCTCCTGTGCCTACTGGGAAGCCAACAGATTGAATGAACGTTTAACATTCACACAGTGTGACACTTCTCTAGCTTGGGATGAGTTAAATGTTCTTAGTGTTTGGAGAGTGTGGGTGAGATTAGCACACACTGTGGCTACAAATAAGTGAACTACTTAGGCCCTAATACCCCAGGAGACGGAGGTCCGTGTGTCCCCAGTGACAACCCAGCAAGCCTGGTAGATCTCAGGTCCTATATGTGTGGCTGAACGAGCTAATGAAGAGACGATGAAGCAGAAAACCAGAAAATGGGCAGAGTCGTGAAGAGCCCGCAGCTCCCAGGAAGTACATGTCCTGATTCTGACCACTTTACAATGTGTCACCACACAAAGGTGCCAGGAACATTCTTAAACCTCACAATATTGAAACACAAACGACCAAGCAATGACTCATTAAATAATGCCAACGGTTGTCCTTCCTTCTACGGTAGCTCATTGAGACGCAACCCTTTCTCGGTGTGACTAAGTCTTCCGAGGTACGAAGTCCGTGCCCACACACGGCACATTAGGGCCCGGTCTTCTTCACTCCGTGTGCTGTGTCCACAGACAGAAAGGCCCTCTCCTCCTCCCTCTGCCGTGGGAGCTGGGCACCAATGGGCTCACTGGACGCCCAGTCCTCTCTCTCCTCAAGGGGCACACGGGCAGCCACCGCAGAGTTTAGTAATCACGTGTGACTGCAAACACTCAAATCCGTTAACATGTGTAATCCCACAAAGATATGAAAAAAAGCAAACATGTCTGTGAAAACAGGAATCCGTGTACATGTGAAGTTTAGCTCCTCCCTGCCTGTCTTACAGAAATAACCTAACATAGGAGCTCCACTGAATGGTCTACGGCTCAGCCAAATTCCACTCTGGCTCCACACCCTTTTCCTCCCAAGGGCAGCAAAATAACAATTAGCATAAGTTATTTCCAAGAGTTGGCGTTGGGAGGGAATGGTTTTCAGTGTGAGCAGACGACCCTCAGACATCAAGAATGCTCAGAGCGCTCTACACGCACCACCCACAGCCACAGTCACCTCGGATGGTTTGGAAGTAAGTTGGGGGGCACAGGGACATTTGTCTCCTCTGCTTTCTGGAACTATGCAGAGTCAAGACCCACCTAAGAGGTTTTCTCACATCTGGTGTGGTGGCCTGTACTCCAGCATCGGGTGGGAAATGAGACAGAAGGCTCTAGAAGTCAAAACCTGATCTAAAAACAGAACCACCAACAGAGGCTTTCCTAGCCCTTTGGGGGGAAAAAAAATCACTCCTCACGAAAACCTTAAACATGTCAGGCCAGAGGAAAAGGAAGCACCACAGTCAAACTCAAGGGCAAGGTGAAACTGCAAATAGTTCACAGGGTAAGTCCTCAGAGGGCACTTTACGATGCACACACCAGTACCCTAATGTGGCACTGTGACGGACCGCAAAGAACTAGTAAGGAGCCTATCAACTACACAACTGAAGTAGATGTTAAAGGGGAATTTCACTGCCATTCAAAATAAAGCATATATGGGCTGGGAGGCGGCTGTCAGTTAAGCACTTGCCAAGTAAGCCTAGGGACTTAATTTGATCCTCAACTCCATGTGCTAAAGGCAGATGGAGCTGTGTGTTCTTACAGTCTTCGTGCTGATAAGATGGGGACAGGAATTTAAGCTTCTATCTTTACACCTGGGGGATGAGACCTGAGTCTGATTTCTGATAGACTCGTATACATGCACACACACTCTCAAACACACATTCAAATGTACACACACACACACACACACACACACACACACACACACAAGTTTGCATGCATGTATAAATCCATACATGGTGATGTTCTTCGAGAAAACACTTAAAAAGTCCTTCATTCGTGAACTTTCCAAAGCAGACAGATGTGTGGAGACTTGTGCTTTCTTAAGCACAGACATGACAATTCAGAGCAAATTAGCAACAATGACAACCTTTGAGGGGTAGGACAGGCAGCTTGTCTTTTTTGATAAACTATTTACAGGGGCTTCAGTGTGGCTCAGTAGAGCATTTGGGGCGTTGAAGACATAATGCTTTAAACTGGAGCCCACCCCAGGGGTGGTAGGGTACAATTTACATTCTTTATTAACCATTAGTTGTCCCTTCTAAATAGTTTATTATTTTCTCCTAGAGACTACACATAATAACTAAATGTTTCTTTCTCAATGAACTATGTTCCCTGTATCTAAATATACCTCCATATAGTTCGAATTACAGGCTCAGGGATTCTCACACAAGTCCAGGAGCTATCGGTACTACACTAGTGATCAGCACCCCAACATTCTGATCTGGGGTCTGCACACTCCAGAGTGCTCCCCTGAGAAGCGAGCTGTGCTCCTAGCAGCCTGCTGCATTCTCATTTGCTGTGGGCCCCCCTTAGCCACCCTGGCTTCTATCTGATATTCCCTCTTATCTTGTTTACCTCTGTGGAAGAGAAACTCCTGCAGATACGGAAGGCGTCTGCTTGTATCAGTTTCCTTCCCTCTCTACACCCCTCTGCAGGTGCGCGGAACTGGACCACTCCACCCGAACAGAAGTTTCCATGTCCCAAGAAGCATTTCCCCATGTACAGCTGTAGCTGGCCCAGCCTTGTCTTTTACAATCCCCTGGTGAAACCGTGTGAACCCGGCTAAGCAAGGAACTACAGTATACGCAGATACCAGGAGAACATTAGAAAGAAAAGTCAGTTTTTAAAGAGAAGTCATGTCTATGTTATTCGAAAGGAAAAAAAAAAGAATCTGAAAGTCACTGCGAGCTACTCAGTCCTGTTCATAACTATTTCTGCACATGGGGAGAAGCACAGAGAGCATATTCCAGGATATTCACCCAGGAAACCCAAACCATACAACATCCCTCATCTTCCGCTCTAGGCGCACTCCAGGAGCATGCAGGTGGCTCAAGCCACTCTCGATACAAGGAGCGATCAGGCTAGAAGAGAGATCTAAGACAGCGAGCAAACAACTGTTTCTGAACATCATATTGCAGAAGGGAGGGCACTAAATCTGTAGGTTAAAAATGAACTACGAGGAAGGGAGTGGGGAGAGGGGCAGCTTATTTGACTGGTCTTCAGTTAAGGACAAGCAGAACAGTCTTGAATACAAGGTAACCTCCCTCGTCGCAAAGAAAAGCGATTCTGTCAGGGTCAAGTTTGCTTTTGGAAAGTTCAAGCTCCGATCCTTACAGCCATTAATTGCCAACGCAGTTAACTGGAAACCAAACACTGGAGTACTAGAGCAGCCTCGGCTGAACTTCCATGTTTGGGGTGGGGAAAGCTACACAGAAGTACTAGGCACCAGCTTGACAATCCCTTTAACAGATAGTGTGAAAGGCTCAATTGTCCCCTCGGCAGAGCGTGCTGGTGGTTTCTGCAGCTTGCTTAAAAAATTATGTGCCTTTATTGTACTAAAGAAATTCCAAACGGGAAGCACAGCCTACTCGTTGATGGTTAACAGCACGATCACTTTCCACAGTCTTCCCGTGCAGAAGCTGAGAAGACACTTGAGTTCCTTCAAACTGCTATGGACCTGGCTAATGTTAAAACATCAACTTTGTCAGCTGCCTCACAGTTGAGATGCTTCCCGACTGTTCAACCCAAACTCCTGATAAGGACAAACGAGGGGAAGAGAAGAGGCACACAGTCTGAAAGCCCTCCTCAGCACCTGCCTTCTCTTCTCGCTGACATACATAGATAACATAATGCACAAAAGGGTTCAATTCTGCAAAAAGGTTCCTTTCCTACTCCCAGGTTGTTATTAAAATCCCCACCCAGTTGACTTCTGAAAAAAAAATGTTGTGGCTAGGTGTGACAATATTTTTGAACAATACTAAATTGTTTTGTCCAAAGTTCCTCCCAGAAACCTGTTCACCCACGAACGTCAAAATTCCTTCCCTCATGAGGAAGAATGGAAGTAGACTTTAGGTCACTCTATGAGGAATGTAGAGAGAAAGGGTTCCCTAGAGACAGGTGGAGCAAGTCAGAGAGTCAGAAAGGGACAAGTCACCGGACTCATTCGGGAACGGATACAGCCCTGAGTCAGGGAAGGGACTCTTACCAATGCCGAGCTCTCTGCCTCCGAGTCAGCCTGAGCCGCATCCTTGTACTGCAGGGGGGACTCGATGACCAGCTCCTTCTTCTCATTCCTACCGCTAGTCCTGTACTTATCAGCCTGCATCCTCCACACAGACGGCTGTCAGAAAGCCTGCAGCGGGGACAGCGGAGAGTCCACTGCTGCACCGCTGGCCGAGAAAGGAAAGGAAGCCTGTTTCCCAGGCACAAGGGGTCAGTCAGCCTTACTGGCTGGAAGTGCAGAGCCTGAGGGGTGGGGAAGGCATGACTGAGAAGGCCAGCCTCCAGGGGTGTTACTACAGCTCGGAAAATGGGAGGCTCCTTTTTGCTGCCCAAAGAAAAACAACTCCCAAACAGAACAATACACAGTGTACCGCCTCTGTGATGAAAGACCAGCCTCATTGTGTCTGTTCCACGCAGCGTGGGCCACATCAATGTGAACCCAGATAGTGCAGCATTGAGAAGAAAGACTGCCAATCTCAGAGAGGCTCCCTCGTAATGACTTCCGATCTGAAGCCCCCAACTAGGTGGCTTGGCTGGTCTAAAAGTTGCAGTTTCAAAACGCTTTCATTTGTGTTATGGCTAAGCACCAAGTACTTGGCTCCTGATCAAAGCAGGACCAAGCAAGCAAGGGTGTTCCCAGAGGTGCAGTGCAAGAAATTCCTCAGGACAGACAGCAGCAGACAAATCTCCTACATCTACGGTTTTATGCCAGGGAGATGATACTATGCTGAATAAATTGGTATTTCAAGCAGCCAAAGCATTTACCATAAACATTTTAGTTCACACACACCAACATGTGTGTGTGTGTGTGTGTGTGTGTGTGTGCGCGCGCGCCAGGAGGTAGTGTGCTCAGCACTCAAGGATGGAGAAGGTCAGAGTGGAATGTAAAGCAGAAAGTGTCTCCCCGTAAGAACAGGAAACAGATGGGAGGTAAAGATATCCTGCAGAATATCCTGAGGAGAGACACTGATGTTCGTGGCAGAAGTCTGCGATCATTACTGTCTCACCAGATTCCTGGTAGAGTGACTTTAAAAGACCAACTAGCAAAAATCAAAACACAAACATAGGCGTGTGCTATAAAGATGCACAGGGATTTGCTACAAAGATGTTTAGAGGGTTTGCTACAAAGACGCATGGAAAGCATGCACTAAAGGTGGGTTAAAGGTAAAAATGCCCTTCCGGTAGAACACCTCCTATTTAGTGTCTCTGTTTTTTTTTTCTTTACAATCAGGAAGCATCTAGTAACTGATATAAATATTGTAACAGCATCCAGTCTCAAAGTACAGAATAGTCTAAGACCAGAAGCCAGCAGAAGAAATGCAGGTACAAACCCCATCCTCACTCTCTCTCCAGGCACCAGGAATGACTGGGGCTGCCAGAGCTCAACAGGACTCACTGGGAACTGTGAGGCCACACCATGCCTAACTGCCTTCCTCCTCCCCTTCAGCATGTGTCCCTGTCATTTAAACACCAGAAATCCTTCTGACTATGGGCACCATGTGCAATAAATAAATTACTGAGCCCATTTAGAAATTAGTTAGCTTGCTGGGTGTGGCTGTTCACACCTATAACTCCACATTTCAGGAGGGTAACCAAGGTGGGCGGAGGGGAGGACCTGCCACCAGTTCAAGGCCTGCCTAGTGTAAAAGGTAAGCTCCTGTGTCAAGAAAAAAACAAAACCTAACTTTTATAATAAGCACATTTTTAACTGTTGGTAGTGTCTGTCTAACATGCACAAAGCCCTGGGCTCAATCCTTAACGTCACATAAGTTAGAAGAAGGAACCCACACCTGTAATCACAGTACTCTTGTGGCAGAGGCTGAGGATCAGAACTTCGAGATTATTCCCTTGCAAACACACAAATGAAGTTCAAGTCCCACCCACCGTGACCCCCCCCCCCCAAGAAAGAAACCTTAAAAAAAAGAGAGAGTAAACTATCCAGGATTTAGAAACTGGGTAGGTTACCATGGTGATCACTGTTTGCCTCTCTGTACTCAGGAGGCAGAGGCAGGGGCACCTCTAGGTTTGAGGCCAACCTACTCTACAAAGTGAGCTCTAGGACAGCCAGGGCTACACAGAAAAATCCTGTCTCAAGAAGAAAATAAAAGAGGGTGCGGGTTATAGATTATCTTTCAAAGTCAACTCAGGCTTTCTAATCAAAGCTGTATCCCAAAATAATAGGACCCATGAATTTTAAACACCATTCTAAGGTTACAAGTTGGGGGTGTTGATGGGTAGTCTCAATGACATACAAATAAAGCCAAAAGAAGAATGAAATTAAAATTTACAAGTGTCCTAGACAAGAAGCTAGAAAATCGACATCACAGCAGGAAACAGACAGGGAGGTGAGTAGCAGCTCAAACGCCTTCTAGGTGGCTCACAGAATAGGCCTAATCCTCCTTGGGTTTCCACTGCCACCAAGTAACGGGCACTCCTGCACTCTAAGCTATCCAAATGGTTGAGTCAAACCGCAGTGGTATTCCCTAGTAATCCGCAGGCATTAAGACTGACACTTGAGAAGCACTGTTTACTGTGTCCAAAGCACAGCTTACGTCTGCGGTCTTACCTGCTCCTCGGAACTCTATGTAACTTAGCCCCGTTTCTCACACGGGTAAACTGATACAGACTTTAAATGTACACAGGGGCCACATGGCAAATGAGGGCAACGAGGTGTGTCCAGTGCGGGTACTCCAGGGTGATTCGGTGCTGAACTGGCTGCTTATTCTAACTATGCTCAAACTGCTAAAACGATGTCAGCCAGCAACTACTGATAGCATCAGTGTTTGGGAGTTTAGTGAAATACTAAACAGCCTTTACACAGTGGCACATAGATGCTCACTTAGGGGTAACTGCTATTGCTATCCCCAAGCTGGAGAATATACTTTAAGTCCTAAATTCAGGACTCTGGCTTTGCAGCCTAAAAGGATAATTCCACCAACTATGCTGTTGCAATACATTGCGAAGATCTGCAGCAACTAAAACTAAATCCTCTAGTGGCTGGGAGACTGGGGTTGCTCTTCTGTAGCCTCCGCCCTTCAGGCTGTGCATTTGAAGCAGCCTGGACTACATTTCAAGATGGTGTCTCAAAACTGCAAAGAGAGGGCTATGGAGACTACTCAGCATAAGGTCATGAGTTCAGATCCCCAGCCCCCACATAAAAGCTGGGTATAGCAGTATGTTTGTCTGCAAACCAACTGCTGATAGGGGAAGGGACAGAAAGGTTTTGGAACTAATTTGACAGCCAGTACCAGAATAGAAGACCTCCAGGCTCTGCAAGAAACCCCATCTCCAAAAGTAAGGTGAAAAGCAATCAAAGTCCAAACAACCACTTCTGGTCTTACAGGCGCTCACACTCCTGAGTGCATACACGCTCACACCTATGTGAACATGTACACACATGCATGCTGATCCGGACAATTGTTTTCAAATACTTGTTTGGAGTGTTCATGCCATCAAATAGGCGTTTTCTTAAGAATCTTTGTATATTTTCTTTAAAAACAAAGAAACAAAAACAAACAAACAAAAAAAAGCAATGACTTTTAATCTCTTTTATAACCAAGAGGAGGGGGAAACATGTGATCGGCTTTGAACCTTCTAGGTGGCCAGAACAAAAAGGCAAACGTGATCAGTTCCATGATGTAAGCCATCAAGGGGAGAAAACACACCAGGCTCTGAAGGAAAAAAACCTTGTAAAAAGTTTCTCAGGCAGAGGCTGACGTTAGGAAGAGCTGTTGAGTGTACAGCAAGGTTCTCAACTGTGTCTACAGGATATGCACCGCATATCTACTTACACCCCAGACCAAGTAACACAGTCACCTTCTCCTTCTCAGACAGCCAGCACCTTCAAGTGGCCCAGCTCACTGAACAGGAGAGTTCTGGGGCAACTCTGGGTCACCTCAAGTTTTCTGTTCACCTCAAGGATGCTTCGGATACAGTCACCAAAGAAACTGAAGGCAGCACATGCACTCTCAGCCTAAGCCTTGGAAAAGGATGTGTTTTCTCTATACCTCAGGACAGGAGAGGATATCTGTGCAGCACAGCACCCAGAGGAGACACCGCTCAGAGGGCAGGAAGCAGGCGGCCAGGTTTCCCTTTACAGTGGTTATAAAGAGGTATATGTCAGGGCTCTGGATTCCAACAACAAAATCGCTGAGCTAGTGGACTTGCTGACCTCAATGGCTTCCCACGCCCACTGGTTAAACCCTTCCACCCAGGATTATGCATTGGGGAGACAACATTAGAAAATTACAGTGGACCAGAGTTAACTCGGGACCCAGCGAATACTTCCAAAAACAAGGACTTAGTTCTCAATCTTAATATACATTCATTCCTATCTGCTGGCTACTCAAAACCATGAACAGGAAAGTGTAGGAATTTTCCTAGGGTTTTTTGATGCTGAGGAAGGCTAGCTCTAGACCTCTTCCTGTCCCTCCCTCCTTCCCTTCCCCTTCCCCTTCTCCTCCTCCTCCTCCCATGAGTGTGTCCCCCATAGTTCTGAGAAGCTGCAGGCCCCTGCTCCTGCTCAAACATGTTTTGATGCCTCCTATCCCAGAAAGCCTCCCTGACCCTCCCAGGCAAGGTGATTTCTCCTCTATCAACCCTCTGGGTACCACCCTTGTCTCTCCAGGAATGTTTCCTGGCCTTGTACCTCTAACCTCTCACAGGTAAAACCCAAGGGATAGTTTAGTAACAATTACAATGTCCCTTTTCCTCAGCTAGGAAGTTATTCTGCAAAACTCATTAGATGTTTTATGGAAATACGCTGTATATCAAAACAGTATAGCTGGGCTCTTAAAAAGCACTAACAATGGATGTGATGAGCTAGCTCAGTGAGGAAAAGCACATGCTACCAAGCTTGATGGCCCGAGTTTGGCACCCAGAACTCACTAATTTAGTTTGACTCACTGTGTTGACTCCCTAATAACAGCGGCATAAGTCTGAAGCTCACTCTACTCAAGCATCTATCTGATTGAATAACCACAGAGATGAAATCCACATTACCATCTATTCTAGTGTTTCTTAGCTAGGGACCCAAGACTGAACCCACAGAGGGTGGTCTGTGAGTCTTCTAAAATGGTGAAGCTGTGTGTGCCTGTGAGTTCTGAGGCCCACAGAGCATATCCGGTACTCAGAGGAAGGCTGCAAGGAGGCCGCCCACCACAGCATGAGGAGGCCCACCACAGCATGAGGAGCCCACCACAGCATGAGGAGGCCCCCACCACAGCATGAGGAGGCCCCCACCACAGCATGAGGAGGCCCACCACAGCATGAGGAGGCCCACCACAGCATGAGGAGGCCCCCACCACAGCATGAGGAGGCCCACCACAGCATGAGGAGGCCCCCACCACAGCATGAGGAGGCCCACCACAGCATGAGGAGGCCCACCACAGCATGAGGAGGCCCCCACCACAGCATGAGGAGGCCCCCACCACAGCATGAGGAGGCCCCCACCACAGCATGAGGAGGCCCCCACCACAGCATGAGGAGGCCCACCACAGCATGAGGAGGCTGCCCACCATAGCATGAGGAGGCCCACCACAGCATGAGGAGGCCCACCACAGCATGAGGAGGCCCACCAGTCTCAGGGCACTGACAGGCCCAGGTTTCATGACTGTAAGGGTAACAGCAAGTTAACGGCCATGAGATGGCAAGCAAGCCTGTCACCATGGTTACTGGCTGCCTGAAGGCCACATCAGAAACCCTCAGGACCCATGGACGACCGACCGAAGGCCAATACACAACACCACTGCCAGATGATGCTACTGAGAAAATGCTTACAGAATCACATCTTACAGAAACAGGATGTGATTAATGGTTATCTTCAGCATCTAGACCATTTGTATCTTTTTTCATCCACATTTATAAGTTTTCTTCAAATGCACATTTGACTTTTTCAGTCAGAAATGAGTAAGAGCTGGGAAGATGGCTCTGTGAGCAAAGGCTCCTATTGCCATGCTGACAAACTCAGTTCAACTCCCAGAAAACCAACCCTCCGCAGCTGTCCTCTGACCTCCACATGTACACCATCCACGTGTGTGCACACACCCACACACACATTCACATATATACACACACACTCATATACATGCACTCACAGACACACACACTCACAAAGGCACACCCACACACGCATACATGTACACATGCTCACACTCACATTCATGCACATACACACAGTCATACAATGTGTGATAAGAAATGTTTAAAAGGGAGTAAATAAATAAACCTGGATTACATGAAAATGAACAGACTTGGCATAATATTGAGCAGGTTGCATGTTCTCAGAAATAAGATATACCAGAATTTTGGCTCTAAGAGTGAGTACACACATGACACACACTTGACACTGAAGGTGTAAAGAGAATTCAGAATGCCACAGCTTCCATTCCCAATGCCCGTTCCAACTGCAGGACTTGGCTGAGACTTTGGGTGGAGCTAATTTGGGCGTGTGGTGTTTTTATTTATTGGCAAATTCATTTATAGCAAATTTACTTTAAATCCCAATCTCTGTTCCTCATCTCACACTGGAAGCCTCCTTCCTGGACTCTTCACCACATGGCCAGGCCTACCCTGTTGGCATTGCTGGAGCCAGGGAATCGACTGAGACTCCTTGTGGTATTGGAAAGAAAGCTGTCAAGGAAGCTGGATCCCACTTTCTGCAGATCTATGCAATGTAAGCTGCATTGTAGGGCAAGAAGGAGTCTGTTCCCAGGGAAGAAAACTAAACTGCAGAGAAGCAATCAAGGACAGGTGGCACACTGTGCAGACAGGTTTCATCTGCAGCCACAGAAACGTGCCCACCCTATCTATAACACTGCCCTCCTCCTTCATCTTCCTGCAACCTCAGTCCCTCCACCCCCCCCCTTCCCATCTGCCTCCTAGTTCGAGTTCCTGACTGTTTAAAGCTGACCAAGCCTCCCTTGACAAGCATCTCAGACACAGGAAGTTTCGCCTGCTGTCTTTACCGCTCTCTCCCAGTCCTGGTGCAGGTAAGACAGACGCTCAGAAACACCTGCAATGAGCTTACAGGAGACTCGGGATCTCTCCAGGCTGCAAAGAGAGCAGCTGCATTTGGGCACCAACAGTCATAGCTACTTGTTCTGACTGTAATGAGAACTCAAACAGCAATGTCAATAACCCGTCTTAGGGATGGAAATTTACAAAGCCAAGAGAAACCAGTGTGCCTGGGATTTTTCTCAGGAAGCCTGTCTCCAGGTGTGGCTTACTGAAACCCAGCCTCAGCCATGGTTGGTTGAATGCCAGTGTCCTCTCCTTGGCAGCTTTCTAATGTGCCAGTGCTGAACCCAGCACCACAAATGAAGCAGACAATGTCTACCCTCAACAACGCTCTTAGGATAAATGTTGAAGCTTTGGATGGCCTTTGCAAGCCCAACTCACAGGTCTCTCTCCAGCTAGAATTCTCTAGCTTTCCCCTGTTCACCACACACAGAGGTTAAAAGCTAAGGGGTATATTACTGGAGAACAAAGCAAAAAACAAAATTTAAGCATCTAGCTGTGGTATAAGGCTGGGATTCTTCTTCTTTTTCTCTCTCTCTCTACTAAATCAAAATCCATTCTTCAGCATTCAGGAGGCAGAGGAAGGTGGATCTCTATGGGTTTTGCATTCAAGGCTAGACTGGTCTAAGAGTACCCAGGCTACACAGAGAAACCCTGCCTCAAAAAAAAAAAAAAAAAAAAAAATCCTTCAAGTATCACTGTAAGATAGACCTTCATTCTTTTCCCTTACACACACCTCACTTCCAAACCATTCTGAAGAAAAATACAAATTAGCTCTCCCCCTAAGGTTACTGGTTTATAAAATCTCTATTTGTGCCTGTTAAATTGGCCTAAAGTATTTCCACGGTGTTTACATGGAACCAAGCCAGCAAACCATCATACTTTACAGTGAGAGACAAGGAATGGTAGGTAACACAGCTCTAATTATTCCCCAGAGGCACAAAGGCTGCTGAGGACAGGCCTCTGGGCAAACCCAGGGACACCTTCCTCCTGGAAAGGGCAAAAGGAAAAGAGTACAAGGGGAAAGTCCACTTTGAGGAAATTATGCAAACAGATCGAAGCCTTTCCCCAGCTCTTCCGGCTCACATTAGCTTGTGCTCAAGACAATGAGCGTGCACAATAATGCCTGCTTCCCAACAGCTACTGGGAAGCCCCCTATTTAAAACTCCTTCCTTAAGATGACATCAACGGCAGCGATGATGAGACCCCACCTTGTCCCCCATGCTCTACTGCCTATTGTAACTGACTTCCCATGTGAACAGATAAGACAAAGACTAGAGAACACAGCCAGCGTTAGGGGGCTCACTCACTTCACACCCCGCCGGCAACGCACCCCGAGAAGTCACAGGACCCTACCCCAGTGCCACAGAAATACCTAAGTAAACCAAATGAATGTTTTCCCCGTTTGCACATGATGGCACAGAGAGTTGAAAACAGAAACACAGCAAACAAGGAGGGTTAAGTATAAAGAGGGTGGTCCAGGATCCCCTTCTCTCTGCTGCTAATCAGAGTGTGAGCCACACAGCACAGACCACACCCATGGCCGTAGTGAGGATGGAGCTACAGCTGGCTCCATCAGTTCTCCTCCCTCTACAGCTCCAGCAGTCTGATGGTATGTGGGTAACATGCCCACATAACCTCACAGTTTTTGCCAGGGGTGGTGGTACATGCCTTCCATCTCTGTGAGTCTAGTCTATGTAGAAAGTTCCAGATCAGTCAGGGTTACACGATTGAAACCCTGTTTCAGAAAATAAAAATAATCCTCTAATAACTGGATTTTAAATGTTTTCTTGTATACAAATGATGAGAAAAAAAAACATGAGATGGTAATTCGATGTTTGATTAAATCGTTCTGTAGTATTAACACGTACCAAAACATCTCACTGTGTCCTTCCTATAAATACATACAATTATTGTCAATTGGGATAAGTTTTCTTTTTTAAAAAGAGATTTATTTCACTTGTTAATCGTGTGTTTGTGTCTGCACGTATACATGAGGGTGGAGTGCAGAGGGTGTCAGAGGTCAGAAGAGGGTGTGAGGTCATCTGTAGCTGGAGCCACCAGACATGGGTGCTGGGAATCAAACCTGCGTCCTACCCAGAGTATACAAGCTCTTAGCCACTGAGCCATCTCTCCAGCCCCCTCCCCCCAAAAATAATAATATTTTCACTTAAGTTTTTCATTGTATTATTATTTGTGTGCGTGGCATATCTGTGAGTGATTCTCTGGGTCTGAGTCTCTCCTTCTGCCCCAGGTTCCAGGGATTGAACTCAGGTCATTATCATTTTGCATCAAGAGCTTTGACCTAATGAGCCACTTTGCTGCTCCTTAAACAGAACTTAAAACATAGTTACAATGCAACGGACACGCTTTCCCATCTCTGAGGCCATAGTGTGATGGAAGGAATGGAACAATTAATCAACCTCTGGAAACAGTGGTCCGCAGGCCTGTCTGCCCGGCCCTTCCCAGAGAGAGGCCAGGTCAAGCTTTCTGTGTTTTCAGATGAAGTTAAATACAAAACAAATGAGGCTTTCAACGATGCATACACCTAACACTCTTTCCTAGCTATGCTTTGCCAAAACCTCAATGGGGGGATGTGGAGGCTCTTTTAAAATTATAATTGTGGCACGAATAAGTAAAAGCAAAATTGCCCAGTCTCCAGGCACCTGACACACATTCCTACTGAACTCAGCCCAGTTCAGCCCCTTCAGCATAACAAGGAGTGCTATTGTTTACAGAGACCCCTATGCTTCTAAACTAAACAGCTTATCCTAAATTCACACTGTGCCATAGCTTTCAGCTAAGGCCCAACACAATCCGAGCCATGGTGACTAAGTAGATTTGAATTGTTTTTAGCTTTGTTTCAGACAAAAATCTTACCTCCCCCCTTTGCTCACACAAGCATCTTAGGGGAGATGTAAAGAATACTGGAAATTTTTCTGTGCCTGAAAACAAAGGTCTGGAGAAATGCAATAAAAGTCAGTATTAATGATGATTGTGTTTGAAACAGAGAACAAAGAGTTTTCCTTCTACTTTGCCAGGTTTAATTTTTTTTTCCTTAATAAGCATGAATTACTTCAAATTAAGTACTTTAGCATCTCAAAGCCATTTGGGAAATAATGCGAGTCTGCCGAAGTTGTGGCCAATGCCGGTGTGCAGCTTCGAGCCAGAGTGTGCAACTCCTCAGTTCAGTAATCAGACTTAACAAGAGCACCGGGGGAAAACACTTGAGCAAAAATAAATAAACAAAACATTTCCCCCTAAAACCTGCAACCTACAAGTCAAAGCTGGAAACATAAGCTGGTTTTTGCCTCTTTCTTTTGCTTCTTTTGCCTCTGGGACCAGTTCAACTTCCTAACGCCAGGCCCCTGGGAACAGGCACCATCCAGTCCCCCATCACCCTGCCATGTGGCTCCTGCTTCATGGACAGGGGCACCCTGAGGCCCAGGAGAGGAGGCACCACTGAACTAGTCAAAAGCTCCAAACATTATGCCTATGGATTTTTATTGACCTTGATAAAAATCAACTGACTTAGAAAGCTCCAAGTGACTAGATGCTCGGAAGGCAGCCACAGCCCAGGAGTTCAAAACTCAAGCGCCTCCCTCAGAAGGTAACCGACACGCTGGGACAATCTGGGACAATCTGAGCCTTAGAGCCACACTCTGTTGGAATCCTGTTTCCTTGTTCAGATACAGATAAAGCTACTAAGGGCTCTGAGAGGAAAGAGGACATGTCAAAGCAGGGGCAGAGCCCCTCCTGCCAATGTCTCCAGGGAAGGAGAGAAGGAACAAGCTGGGTTGTGCTCCCAGACAAGGTGGCTTCTCCTCCCTTCACCTCTGCTGTCAGAGGTGACAAAGCCCAGGGACCTGGAGTTCCTGTTTTTCTCTCCCCTGAACTCTTGCACAGAGGTCACAGGGTCTGACTGTGCTGCCTCCTGATGCCTCACTTCCCCGGCTCTGGAAATGTGAGCTGTCAACTTGGAATGCTCTCCTACCACCTCAACATCTGTCACATACCTGCTCACCTCTCAAACCACAGCGCCGAAGTTCTTCTTCTCATGAGGCCCCGGAACACTCAGTCCTGAAGAATGTCTTCCTGGTTCATCCAAAAGGAGGTGAGGCAAGAGCCTGTCTTAGAGCTGCTAAACCTGGTTGTCCACTGATTTGAAGAATTTTAAAATAGCAATAATAATAGTAATAATAATATTATAAATGAATACTATGATAAACAACTATTATTATGTATTATTCGAGGGTCTGCCTGGACCTTCCAAATCAGCACCTTGAACGGAAAGCCAGAACTCTCCCAAATGAATACACTGCAGGCTGATGCTCACCTATGTTCAGGTTTGCTGGGTTTGCTTTAGTAACTCGGGGAGTGTGAAAAGCAGACATCCACAGTACAAATCTGTAAACAGGGAATCATGGCAGGTCTAGGATTGCCTCTGCACAGGTATGACACAAGGGGTTGTGGGTGGCAAAAAAGTAGGAGTTGAACTAGGATGAAGACTGAAGCCGGAAGTTTTCTGTCTTCTGCACGAAACACACATAGGCTTTACTCAAAGGCTCCATGAATGACTGTTTCCTATTAGCCTCCCTTTGGGGAAGCTCTATCTCTGACCCCTTCAAGGACAAACCTGCAAGAAAGGCCCCCCAGAACAGGAAAGGGGCACACATCTCTCAAATGCTTCTAATGCTGTGTCACACAGGGAAACCCTTGCTTAGCAGAACAGTTTCTCAGTAGGGCACGGGACAAAGCCAATGTCAGCATGCGGTTGGCTGCCTCCCCACAATCCTATGGCAAATCTCTTGCCTGCTTGCAGGTTGAGTTTCCACTCAAGGTAAGCCTGTGACTCCTGCTAACTCCCAGCAACAGAGACATTCGGTCTGAAGAGAGGGAAATGAGATCCTGGGGCTTTCCAGGAGGAATAAAATGACATCTGTATCCATAATTCACTGCAATTCAGTCAGAAGAAAAGGTGCCAACATTACAAGCCATATTAGTGTCTGTTCTGAAGAAATCTGTTTCTCGGGCTCACATGTAGAGCTGCACCCTTCATGAACCTGTCAATTCCCTGACACAAATCTTGTAAGAATGCAGAAAAAATAAGAAATAAAAAAAATGAAGATTGTAGCATCTTCATTTTGGCTGATCTGGTGGCAGTTGTCAACTTAGAACAACCTATGAAGAGGGAGTGTCTACCTTGCTGATTGACACAGGAGGGCCCCGCCCTCTGTGGTTGACACCATCCCTAGGTAGGTGGTCCTGGTTTGTGTAAGGTCACTGAATGAGCCAGCCAGAGGGTAGGTAGGGCTAGCAGCAACAGACCTTCAAGGCTGCTTTAAGCGCCTGTGTGGGTTCCTACCCTGAGTTTCCTCAGTGCAAGCTGTGCCCCGGAAAGGTGGCCCAAATAAACCATTCTTCTCACACTGGTTTTAGTCATCATGTGTCTAATCACAGCAACAGAGAAGCTGCAAAAGCAGTGTCTGAGTCCGGTTTTCTAGTTTGGGAGTTTTTGAGGTCTGGCCTTGAGTACGCCAACAACTCCTTCCTTGGAGCACTGGGTCCCAGCACACTCATTTCCTTTGAGATAGAGTCTCAACGTGACATGACCAGTGACCTTAAACTGCAACCCTCCTGTCTCTAATTCCCAGGGTGCATTTAAAAACTATAACAATGTCAGACAACACCTTCTCTCAACATCTCATTTCTGGAACAACTGAAGTACATGCTGCCTTAGAGGCCACTAACTTGAGGCAAGATGGGGGAACTTCTACATTTACTAATCCACTAACAGTTGAGTTAGAGCTGCTACAGCAGTTGCAACAGTTGCCAGAGTCAGCTCTCCAGAGCTGATGTGTCATCTCCGGGTCACTGTTTACCTCAGGGACAAACATTCACAGAGCAAAGACACAAGAGCAGCAAGCAGGTACTTCTAAAGACAAGGTCTATGCAATTCAGTGACAAACATCAAGGCCAGAGTTGACTGGGCTTATTCTTCTCCCACGGCACTGACTTTGCCAGACTCTGGGTGTCTCGGTTTGTTCCCCAAGAGGACACTTCAGAAATGTTCACCAAAACAGTCAAGAGAACTGAAGTGTTCCTCTGTATATATTAATCCATTCGTGGATGAAACTCCTTCCTGCTCAATTCCTCTGACTCAGTGTGTGTGTGTGTGTGTGTGTGTGGGGGGGGGGGGGGGGGGGAGCGCAGGGGATTTATATATGACTGTGGGGGCCAGCAGAGAGTCTCAGGTGCCCTCCACCTTGCTTTATGAAACAGAGCCTCTTACTGGCCTAAAATGCACCAAGTAGGCTAGACTGGCTGCCCAGAGAGCACCAGGGTCCCTCGTTGTCTCTGCCTCCCCAGCCCAAGGATTGTAAGTGTATACTAGCCACCCCCAGTAATTTTTTTCTAACATGTGTTGTGAGGTTTCACTCAGGTTTTTTGCAAGTACCTTATTACCTGGCCATCTCCTCACCTGCTCTATAAGCATTCTTAACCACAGACTACTGTGTAAGAAATGGGATTTTCATGGAGCATGCAACATTCCATAGGAGTCTACAACAGTCTAAAAGGATTGCAAACAAGCAACTCCAATACCAACCAGGGGAGGGAATGGGTTAAGCCTGCCCTGTCCAGCTGTGTAGGCACCGGCCACATGGGTTTGCAGACACGGAGATGTCCACAGCTGAGTTTCAAAGGCTATATAAGAGCAATGTAAAATATCTTTATAGCAGGGTGCGTGCAAGGGGGAATCACAGCTAGGGCCCTCTTTGACTGTGTGGGACACGGTCTCTCTAGTTCCCAGGCTTAAATTTGCTGTGTAATCCAAGAAAGCCTTCAGTTCAAAATACTTGGGCCTTAGCCATCAGAGTACCAACCTGGGCCATAAAACTAGCTTATTACTCATCTGTAGTACAATCTCATCACTGATTCTATTATTAAGACTAAAACCACAAAATTATATATGTAAACATAAATATATACACAAATATATGTGCAACCATACAGGTCAAACTACATACATAAAATATTATAGTCTGGGAATTTACCCAGAGATATAATACATGTCTAGTATATACAAGGCTCTTACATAAAAATAAAAGGAACTGTGCAAAGGCTATGGTTGGCAAAGTCTGAGTTCAGCCAGAAGACCACTCTTCTCCCTCTTTCTATGGGTTTGCTGGAGGTGGCCCCCAAGGAGGCCCTGGCAATAAGCTGCCACAAGATATAAAGTAGCTAATACCACCCAACATACACCTGACAGGTTCCAGGTACAAACAGAAGATAAATTGGCAGAGCACAGTTCCTGCAGTTTGGTCAAACAAGCAGCCTGCCTTGTCCAATTACCTCCCTCTGAGAGGGCATCACCATAGCAGGGATGCCTAACTAGCTGCGGGGATATGCTTTACAGATGACGCGTCATTAGAATGGCATCTACAGTGCTGCTTCCCGACTCCACAGTGCCAGGATCACCAAAAAAAAACGTGTTAAAACACAGACTGCTGGGCCCCCGTCCATGATCTCTCTCGTGGGAGATCCAACCATGGAGGTCTGTGTGGGAGGGGTTGTCCCACCAAGGGCAGCTGCTGCTGGCCCTTTAAGGCCTGGAGTGTGATAGAACACAACTGAAAAGCCAAGGCTTAGGGCTCAGCTCTGCGAGGCCATGAAAAGAATACAAGGCCTTGAAGAAGGAAACTCCACGTCCACAAGGCTGGGACACTGGGAGAGAGGGGTGGTGAGGCTTGGGGTGATGTGACATTCAGGTATGAAAGGAGCACAGAGAAAAGGAAGGGAGCTGAGTTCTGCCACGGAAAGCTGGAATTTTATCTCCTGGGCAAGGGGCATGTGCGTGCCTGGGTGTGTGTCTGTGTGTGAGAGTGTGTGAGTGAATGTGTGTGAGTGTGTATGTTAGTGTGTGAGAGTGTGTGTGAATGTGTGTGTATGTGTGCTCAAGTGCGTGCATGCACACAGGTGGCCATGGCCACAGAGGCCAGGAGAGGGAGTCAGATTCCTGAGAGCTGTAGCTAGAGGTGGTTGTTAGGCACCCACATGGTGTGGAACTGAAGATTGCGCCTTTCTGCTGGAGCAGCAGCAAGTACTCAACCACAGAGCTATCTCCCCTAACCCCTGTGGAAGGCTTTAATGCAGACTCCCCACCCACCCCACCCTCCTTTCCTCGTGACTCTTCCCACAATTCCCAGGAACAGTGACACAGTACAGCAACTTGATCATTACAGACCAAGCACAGGACACTCACGAGTCCCAGTCTTGAAACTGCCACCCACAGTAGGCTCTCCCATGACCTTGCAGACGACTGGCCTGCCACAAAACTGCTGTGCCTGTGTCCCCCACAGTTCCACACCTGCCCTTAATCTCCTTCACAGCTGCCTTTGGCAGACTGTAAGGGAAAACAGCTCCAGAGAAAGGTATTTAAACGCAAACTGTCCGCTAATTACCCAGCTAGGGCTCAAACTAGACAAGACAGGAATGACTAATGGTCCTGGGGGGGAGGGGGAGCTACCAGAACTAAGCCACCAGAAAGAAGGGAGGAAGGAAGAAAGATAGGTGGGTGGTGGGCATGGTTGAAAAAGCAGGGGAGTGATTGCCAGGGTTTCATTGGTTCACTGAGTTGTCTTCTGAGAGCTCTCCTTCACATCACGGAGTACAGACCAGACCAAACCTAAATGTTTCTCAACTTACCACACTCAGGCCAAAACTAGAAGATGTTCATGCTGAGTCTCAGTGAGTCCTGGTGTGTGTCACAAAAATCCTAAGTTCACAGTGTTCCACAAAATCACACCTGTTTCCAACCACAGGAAATTTTCACCCTGCCGCAGAAGTATTTATATCTACAGTCAACATAAGTACACTGTGACAGGGACTGCTGAGTGTGCGACACTCAGACAGACCTGCTGTGGTCCTGGACACAGTGAACGTGAGGGAGGAGACTTTAGGGTCTGCAGGAGAGAAATACCCCTTCCAAGAAAGTCCATTCATGATCACTTAGAGGAAGTGATTAAAGATGCTCTTAGAGGTTTATTAATTTTTTCCCTCACTGTCATTAGAATTATATGGCTAATACATAAAATAGCCTAATGTTGGAAAGCAAAGAGTAAGTTTCACCACAAAAAGAAAAAAAATGTGCAGTATATTAAAATATATATATATAGCTTCAGACTAGCAAGATAGCTTAGTGGGAAAAGGTCCTGGCTACCAGCCGAAGACTTGTGTTTAATCCTGGAACCCCCTGAAGGAAGGAGAAGCAACTTCCTCACGGATGAAATGTACCCACTCATATACATGCACACAATCAATAAATGAAATAAATAAATATACATTTGTGCACTTCCAATATCATTAATGCAGTGTGAACTACATTTAGTATTCTATATCCACATACAACTTTTCCCAAGTTTCAAGTCATTTTATGTATATCACAAATCTGATATCAGCACCTGGCTTCTAACATTTATTGTGGCCAAGCAGAAATACTAAAATAAAATAAAATATACCATAACTGTCTGGGTCCATGACTACGCAGCAGCATGGGTCAGTGTTAATATCCAAAGCTCATATTACCACTAGAGAACACGGAATGTCACTGGTGGGGCAGCTACAGGGTAACACACAGATGTCCAGGGTCCATGCAGAGCCTGCCTGTTATTGTCCCGTGTCACGGAGATCTTGTAGCTTTGGATCAGCAGACTGGCCCTTAATAACAGGATAATCAGAAGGAGTCCCAGTGAGGACCCTGTGATGGTATCACAGAGTCCAAAGACCTCAAGTCAAACCAATGACTTATTGCAGTGAACATTTGCAAAGATGTGTGGACAGAGGGGTGTATTGTTGGATACTCTGTGACATATGATAGATGTTTTTCTAGGCTGCATGTGTGAGTGTGTATGATTGTGTATGAGTGTGTGAATGTGTGAGAGTGTTTATATGTGTGTATGAGTGTATGTATGTGTGTGTATGAGTATGTGTATGAGTGAGTGTGAATGTGTGTGAGTGTATTTATGTGTGAGTGTGTGTATGTGTGTGAGAGTATGTGTATATATAAGTGTATATGAGTGTGTGTGAATATGTGTGAGTGTGTATGTATGAGTGTGTATGAGTGTGTGTGTGAGTATGTGTGAGTATGTGCATGTTTTGTTTTTCTCTGTGTGTGTGTGTGTGTGTGTGTGTTTAAAATAGAGACATCAGGAAAAATCTAGACCCTATAAAATGGCAACTTGTTTTCTGTCAAAAATATGTAATTATTGGACTTGGGGTGTGAGCTCAGTCAGTAAAGGTTTTGTGTCTAAGCATGAAGGCCTGAGTTCAGATCCACATAAGATGACATAGCTGTCTCACTACAGTGACCATGGAAGCATGGCACCAATGAGATTGGGGAGCTGGCAGAATGTATCTTACTTGTTGGTGGTGGCAGGACTATTAAAAACTGTGTGTTCCAATCGGAGTTAAGTGGAAAGTTATCAGGAGCCTTTCCAGTAATGGCTACACACGAGTGTGGCTAGGAAACAGACCCTCAGATGCAGAAGGCCACAGACATACAGGTGAGGGCTAAAATGATGAGTGAATGACATCAGTAAGGAAGAGGATGCTGTCAAGGAAAAAGTACTTGGTGACATACGCACATGCACACACACACACACACATGCACATGTGTGCATGCACATACATGCACTTGCACATACAGGCATGCACATATGCATATGCAAACTCACACATGTGCTTGCACACATATATGCAAACATAGGTGTGCACACACACACACACACACACACACACACACACGAGTGTGCCCATACATGCACACACACCATTCCTTCTCACGCTGTATCCAACCACAGTGTAAACCTGACACCGTGGCTAGGCCCCATGTCTTCCAGATCCTCAGTGCATCCAGGATGAATGCATGCTCTCCACTTATCAAAGCCATCTTGAGCGTGAGGTCCATTCAAGCATAACATAGCTAGTTAACGATCCATACACCAGGCTTCTTTGCATTGCCCACAGATTCCAATAACCATCTGCAAATCAAAGGATTCTGACTCCAGATTTATAATCCATTATCTTCCTTTGTCTTTTCATAAACTCTGCACAGGAGTGGCAAATGGTGCAGCTTTCCTCCACGTGAAGGAGGGGTGGTTTAAAAGTAGATCAGAAATCACATGTGTGTGAAGTCCACACTCCCTTCTGTTCTCAGCCTTTCTGTGAACCAGCAATTTATTCTGGAAGACAGACTTTAAGGGGTGCTGCCTCAGGGTCCACACAGCTGAAGAACGGCTTGGTAGAGGCCCTTGTAGATGACATCACACCTGCCATTTTGTTTGTTTTTTGTTATTGGGTTTTGTTGTTTTGGTTTGGTGTGGTTTGGTTTTATTTTTCTACACAGGGTTTCTCTGTATAGCCTTGGCTATCCTGGAACTCACTGTGTAGACCAGGCTGGCCTTGAACTCAGAGATCCTCTGCCTCCTTGAATGCTAGGACCAAAGACATACACCAACCCTACTCAGCCACACTAGCCATTTGTTAAGCTCCTCAGAGTGCTTCCCTCCGCCCACACTCAACTATTCCCCAGGGCTCCACCACACACAGCATCACCTTTTCCTTCTGAGAACGCCTTTTTCCTTTCTGCTTTACAGACTACAGCTCTTGATAGGACTTCAAATGCTGGGTGGTCAGAAAAACTCCTCTGGCTCCCATGAAAATAATAATAAATTAAATAAAAAGCACAGTTCCATGCAGAAATAACAAGAACAGTTTAGAAGCATACTGCTTTCTAACCCCATGAGTAGGGAGGGCTTTGCTCTACCTGGGGGTGATACTGGCCTAGTCCTAAACTTTATTAACAAAGCAAATGTCTTCTGTATCCCCAGAATCTGAGGCTGAGGAAAGCAGCTTCCTCCAAGATGCTCATGCCACACCAGAAGCTTCACTGAGGTGACAGCAGCTCCACTGTCAGGCACACTCCACTCTCCCCTTGCACTCAGTAGCCCTCAGTGAGTCATGGAAGACAGCAGCTAGTGTGGGCCCTTCGTAGACAGCTACAGCCAGAGAAAAGTCAGTCACCAGGAATAGTGAGTTAGAGCCTGGGCTGCAAACACCTTTCTGCGCATGCGCACCTATTTCCCCTCGGGAACCGGAAGCCCCTGAGGGTAGGAACCACCCCTTTGTGCTGGCTTAGGTAGTGTTTACACTCGGAATATCGACTTAGGCTACTGGCTTGTCTCGGCAGGCGGCCTAGGAAACAGAAAATGTGTGCTGCCAATTTGTGTAATGAGCACTTGAGGCCTTTTGTAACCCCGAGTGCATTATAACATTCCTGCTCTCATTTTTTCCCTATCCACACAATGTTGGAAGAATCTCGAGCCAAACTGCCAAGCTCTTAAAGAACTTCCACCTCCAGGGAATCGGTAAACTCCATTTAAGAAGACCCATGAGGACAGGACCCCATGTTGGGTGGGAGCAGAAGCCACAATCTTGGGTAGCACCTCTTCTTTCTAGTCCTGCCCCCACGATTCCCAACCAAATGAGCCCCAAAAGAGAACTCAGAGAGCTACTGGTAAGGCGGCAAGAACACACAGAGGCTACAAACACACACACACACACACACACACACACACACCCTTCTCTCACACACAAACACACAGCATAGAATACAGACACACTACTCTCTCACACGCATGCATACACAAACACACAAACAGCATGGGATAAACACACAAACAGCATGGGATACACACACAACACAGTATACACACACAGTATAGGATATACACACCTATAAACACACAGAGAGAGGCAGCATAGGATATACATACACACACAGCACACCAGACACATACAAACAGAATAGGATACACACACTAATACACATAGACACACAGAGATACACAGACAGCATAGCATACACACACATACATGCAGCACAACTTACATACAAAATAGGATATACATACACAGGCACACACACACATATACACACAGATACATGAGGGTCAGGAGGCCTAAGGGAATAGTAGTACCCAAACATACTGTCTTTAAAAAAAAAAAAAAAAACATGCACACACACACCACAAACACACACACAGTTTTAGTTGCTTTCCAAACTAAATTCTTGGCAGGATTCATAAGTTACCCCATTTATCTCAGGCTGCCTGACCTTCCCTCTTCTCCAGTCTGCCTGTCAGGAAGCTGTCATGTTTGCCAGTGGCCTTACGTGTATGCGGCTGCATGTCAGATAGCACAAAAACAGCCCTAAAACTTACCATCCCTGCTTCGTCGACGTCTTTCTAAAGTTTATTTTTTTTAATAAAATGAAGGTGATTAAAAATGTACAAAAGCCAATGAGGTCTTAAATGCCCGTGGTAGCCAGAGGTTTTCAAAATTAGGACAGTTCCTGTGGACTCTGCCTTTGGACAGGACCCAGCCTATTTTACATGAACACACATCTGCACAAATGACTGGAGTTTCCACCAGTTTTACCAACTGGACACGAGAGAGTCTGATTTGGACAGCAGCCTGCATCCTTTAGTGATGTGAGAGCCCAGCTCAACAGGCAGCTCCCCCTCAGGCTGACAAGTGAGAGGGGAAAGGAGACCTCTCCTCTCTCCCAGAGGCTCTCAGGCATCCCAGCGTTCCCATCTGTTCCAGGACAGAGAACTCGTGAAACCCCACTGGGGTAAAAATAAAAAAGAAGGGGGTTGGGGAGAGAGCTCAGCAGTTAAGACACTTGTTGCTCTTCCAGGGGACCTGGCTTTGGTTCCCAGTGCCCTTGGGTGGCTTACAACCATCAGTAACTCCACTCCAAAGGATCCAACACCCTCTTATGGCCTCTGTGGGCCTCAAACATGGTGCATACATAAAACATGTAGGCAGGACATTAATACATATAAAGGAAAAGGAAAACAGCAGTGCCTGTGTGTAGGGAGCAGTAAAACACTCAGGGCTTTGCCAGCCTTTAATGCCTCACCCTACACACGCCAACCTATCTGTCAATGCGATGGTACGGCCTGACAGAGGCTGAGAGGGAACACATGGAGAAGGCAGCTCTGCTGACTAACTTTAGCTACAAACAGAAGAGGCCATTTTAACGAGCCTTTGCAGGTTCTCCTCTCGCTGTGTTGTGTTCTAGACACGAAGCCATGCCTAATGTAGCTGCAGCGGGACATGGACCTGAATGTAAAGGAGCGTCTCTGCCCTCTGTTCCCAGGCCTGGGGATCTACAGGACATGGAACTGAATGTAAAGGAGCATCTCTGCCCTCTGTTCCCAGGCCTGGGGTTCTACAGGACATGGAACTGGATGTAAAGGAGCGTCTCTGCCCTCTGTTCCCAGGCCTGGGGATCTACAGGACATGGAACTGAATGTAAAGGAGCGTCTCTGCCCTCTGTCCCCAGGCCTGGGGTTCTAGACATAACAATGTATGAGACCAGCCAGAGCTTCCAGAGTGAGGTGCCAGATTCCCACACTCAGCCTCCTACCAGCACGGAAGAGAGAGGCTTACAGGCACACTCAAGTCTATGCCTTCCCCGGTCAGCCAGCACTAGAATATGCTCCAGAAATCTAAAGGGGAAACTGGAAAAGAAAGAGAAGCGTGAGTTAAGGTCCTTCCCAGACATTAAACAAAATGCAAACCCACACACAGAGCCTGGCACGCTGTGGGCTCTGTTCACTCTGCCAAAGCCTCTCAGGGCCACCCTAGTGAACAAACTTCCTTCTGAAGTGCAAATGCCCTTTGGCAGGTACCAGTCACTTAGCTATTTATGTCAGGTCACGTGACTCCCTTAACATCACGTAAGACCTACCGTCTAGCTGAGATCATTCACACTGAAGCTGTTAAGTCCTGACAGTGAATAAAAGGGGTAGCTCTGAGCACCTGTGGAGAATGAGACACAGAGATGGGACGCTTTCAAATGTCAGGGTGTAGAGTGGGGAAGGAAGCCAAAGAGCCTCAAGCATCTTCGAAAATGCCTTCCTATTGACAGAGTATCTATCTATGGCCTCCCTGCCGGGAAAGGCTTCACTCAGCAGGTCTGTGGATATTCAAACTCCCTCTTCCCTCCTGCTTTACCACAGAACTCATCTCCCCAGGTATTCCTGACATCCCTGTCCTGGGTCCTGCCTCTCCCTCACTGACTGCAAGGAAACCTCTAAAGTGGGGTTAAGAAACTGTCCTCAGGTGAGGCCTTTTAGGGTAAGATAGCCCTCAGACGCCTTTAATAAATCAAACTCTGGAGTCACCCGGTCCCTGCTGTAGGCTCCTCACCCCTGCCTCAGTATCAAGAGCCTCAGCCTTAGCATGGGAAGGAAGACTTCGATGGCTCTGCAGCCCCTCCAGTTCCCCTAAGGTGTGTGTGTGTCAGGGGCGCTTTCCTCTGGGTTTTTCTTGTGTTAGGAAACAGCAGCAAAGACATAAGGACAGTCATGGTGCCAGGAACCTTATGACACATCACACTGAGAGACCTTGGGTTAACCTCGACTAGTTAAACAAGACAACTATCAGCTGAGGGCTAAGAAAATGAGGAAAACATGAATCACAGCACAGCACGAAGGTGTCAGAGTGACAGAGTCTGGGGCAGCCCAGACCCCCGCTGCCAGGCAGGGAGAGTGAAGGGAAGCTCCAAGACTTTCCTCAGAGCTCCTCCCAGGGTCCTGTGCTTTACCTGGTATTCATTTTATTAAGTAGGGACTTGGAAAACTAATGGGATGTACAAAAGTGGATCTGTCTCTAACATTCAAACCAAATGGCAAGGGTGTGCCCCCTCCTAACCTGCAGCACAGCCACCTCTCCCATTGGGGGTGGGGGTCCTGCCCTGCTCCCTACTTCCAAAACAGAGCAGTCAGGTAAGTCAAACTTCAAAAAATATCCTCCGAAACCTGCGGAGGGGAGCGTGAAGTTTTCATCCTAGGCAGGCCGGCCTCTAGCTGATAGCAACCCCAGTCTGATGTGAGAGAATTACCAACCCTGATCCAGGGCTGTGCTGGCTTCAGATTAGCGCATGGACTGCTCAACCCATGGGGCGGCTCTGGCTGGCTCATCCTGACCCCAAACTCTGAACTTCTCAGCATTCCTCAAACAACACAAAAGCAGGTTCCCACCTCACCAACAACCTCCTCCACGTGCCTTGACTTGGCCTTCACACGCTGCCTTCATACCCTGACACTGCTCTTACCGGCACACTCTGATGTCATTAACCAAGAGGTTCCAGAACCAGGCCACCGTCCCGAACCCTGGCTGTCACCCTCAGCCATCTGCAGGACCTACGATGACTTTGTGTCTCCATCTGGAAGATCAAGGCTGCCACCACAGCCCACGGTACTGTCATGAGGATTAAAAGAGCAAACAGGCACAAAGACCTAGACAGAGCAGTGAGTACTTAACACTGCCAGACAGTGGAGGCTCACCCGGAACCCCAGCAGAGCACTGCACACACAGCATACTCTGTTAAATGTTCTAATGCGTCATAAAAATGATGGCATTGTTGAGTTGGAGGCAAGAGGCTTAAAAGCCTACACACACATACACACACACACACACACACACACACACACACACACACACACACACACGATGGCAACCTCAGATGGAGATCATCTGAGGGAGAACCCTTTTTCTTCTTTCATGTCTAGATTACCTGCCTAGCCTATGGCTGGTTTTCCTTAAATCCAGCTATGCTCTCTCCATCTCTAACAGCACATTAGTTCTGGCCACTGTAACCTGTCACTATTAGAATTCATCACTGAACTTCCCTTTCTCTAATCCACCAGCTACTGTGCAGTCTGAGTGATCTTTTTAGAACAGGAATCTAACTATGTGTTTCCTTGTTTAAAATTTCCAGTATCCGGCCTTCAATGCCAGATCTACCCAGTAGTAACCTCTGCAGGCTGTAGGGACCAGCATCTGCAGTTTCTCCGTCTCTACCCTGTGGTTAGCAGGCAGCCATCAGCGTTTGATAACTGGAGAAATCATGGGGTCAGTGAGGGAGAAGGACAATGTCTGAGGCATTCTGTCAACTGTTCTCCAAAAGTACCGCACAGAGAACTAACACCGGACCTCTAAGAGCATTACTCATGTCAAAGCATGGAAGATACACGGGGAATGCCAAAGATATGCCCACATCTGAGAACCCTACAGATTCTCACCACACAGGGTGAGCACAGGCATGACCTACCTTCTCAAGAAGAGAGCCAGGTTTATAGGAATATAATCCCAGCACTTAGGAGGCAGAGGAGTTCAAGACCAGCCTCAGCCACACAGGACAATCTCAAAAGGTAGAGTACAAAAAAGAGATCAGAGAACTGGGGACTCGTTCTAAATTGTTTCTCTGTGTAGTTCATAACTCACACCTATTGTTTTCTAAGATGGTTTTCATTGACTAAAAAAGAATGTTAGAATGTATGTTTAGAAGGTTTTTGAATGTTAACTGATAATTTAAAAATGGTAAGATAGTCTTTCATTCAGCATTTTAGTTTAGATCTAGATAGAGGGCATTAACTATCCTTAGAGTGTACAGGAGTTAGTTACAAAAGACGTCAGCATTTACTCTGTTTCTGTAAAGATGTAGAGTTCCTGCTTTGAGAGGTAGGTGTGTGTGTATGTGTGTGTGTACACATGTGCAAACATGTGTATAGTCTATGAGTGTGTGTGTATATATATATGCATGTGCCTGTGTGTATGACTGTGTGTCTGTATGAGTGTACATATGCATGTTCCTGTGTGTGTGTGTGTGTGTGTGTGTGTGTATGTGTCTGTATATGTGTGCACACATATGCATTCAAGCCTGTGTGTGTGCCTGTGTCTATCTGCCTGTATGCTTTGGAACCACCTCTGACCCCTTTGTTCTATCTGCTGACATTCCTTTGTTAGTGAAGACAGGAAAATGGAGAAACAAACCAACATTACTGAAGGATGCAGCTGCTAGAATGGAATTTTTCTTTCATCATAATAAACCAGGAATCCATACAAAGACCAGTGTGATCTGCTTTATGAGCAGGCTATTTCCCTTAAAAAGGAATTAACAAACACACTCAAGTTAACCCTTAGTTCCAGGATGCTTCAAATCTCTATCTATAACTTAGTTCAGTAACTTATGCTGCATAACCTGTATATTCTAGTGGGAGGGGGGGAGTAGGGTGTTGGGTTTCCTGAAATTGAAGCCACAGAGAACTGTAAATGCCTTGATGTTGGTGCTGGGAACAGAACAGAGGTCACTAGTTGAGAAAATGCCTTACAGCTGGATCTCATGGAGGCATTTCCTCAACTGAGGCTCTTTCTCTGTGATAACTCCAGCTTGTGTAAAGTTGATGCACAAAATCAGCCAATACACCATCTGTAACTCCAGTTCCAGGGAATTTAACACCCTCTCTCTGGCCTCCACAGGCAGCAGTGCATGACTGTGGTATATACACACACACACACATATATATATCTGAAGGTCTAATATTTATATGCATAAAATAATAAACTTTTAAAATTACTTCTACCAAGAGCACACTGGGAGCTGAGACATGGGGATCACAAGTTTGAGGAGAGCCTGGGCTACATAGTGAAAATTAGTCTTAAAATGCAATAAGAAAAGTCCTTCTCACCTTAATAACTCACTTTTATGAATCAGGCCCACAAAAATAACTACTCTAAATGTATATCAACAGAAGTATCTAAAAAATTATAGTAATATGTAGCAATAGACATATGATGTATATATTTAATCAAGCTTTAAAAGATGTTCAGAACATAAGAAATTGTTTCTAATAAAGTAGAAGTGAAAAGAACATCACAGACTTCAACAATATTATCCCACTTTTAATATTTGCACGCGCAGAGAAAATCATTACAAAGCAATATACCGCATATTAAGTGGTGATGATTTCCAGCCTGCTGGGTTATGGGTAGTTTGTTTCTCTTTACTCTCTGAATTTTCTACAATAATTACATCGTCTCTCTATAAAAACAACAAATGTGACTCTGAAAAAGCCAGAAAGCCAGAGCTGCTCTCTAAGGCTACAGGAGCAATGTGATCACCGGCCCTGCAGAGGGCAAGGGCGGAGCAGAGCCTTAGCAACCACACTCATCTGGTTAACTCCTCTGTCCTGTGTCTGCTTGCTCTCTCCATCTGAATCTCCAACAAACATCCATCCCAGCCCTAAAGGGACGAAGGCCTCCCAGAACAAACACATTCCGTCTCCATTGCTGGAACATTTCAGAATTCTCCAGGGACCTGGAAGAATGCTAATGCTTCCAGAGGCTAAACCAAGGCTGATGTTACTGCACACAGAGAACCAAGTCTCTGCAGTCTGGTTAGCAGAGAGCCCCCACCAGCAGCTTAAGAGAGGGTAAAACTGAAGGCCACCCTTCACAGGAGAGAACACAAACTTACTTGCCTTGAGAAGCATTTTTAAACATATTATTATAGGGGGACGAGACAAACACATGCCACAGCACAGAGGCAGAGATAACTTTCAGGAGTCAATAATCAACTTCCACCACGTAGGTCCTGGGGATTGAACTAATGTCATCAGGCTTGGTGGCAAGCACCTTTACCTGCTAAGCCATCTCACCAGCCCTTGTCTTGAATTTTTTTTAAACTCCTTATTTTCCACAATATATATCAAGACCCTTTAAAATTAAGTATTCCCTGGCCTAACTATTCCAGGTCTAGAAGTCTCCTACAAAAGCAATCTGATAAGCATTTAAAACACACATAAGGGTGCTCACCATAATGGGGGAGGGGGAGCAGTCATGAGTACTGGTTAAATGAAATGTTCCAGGGCTGGAGAGACAGCACAAAGGTTAAGAGCACTGGCTGCTGCTTTTCCAGAGAACCCAGGTCCCATGTTAAGCACCCACATGGCAGCTCACAACTGTCTGGAACTCCAGTTCGAGGTGATCTGACACCCTCACACAGACATACATGCAGGCAAAACACCATGAACATAATATAAAAATAAATGAATATTTTCCCAGTACTTGGGAGGCAGAGGCAGGAGGATCCCTGTAAGTTCAAGGTCAGTCTGGTCTACAGAGCTAGTTCTAGGACAGCCAGGCTCCACAAAGAAACCCTGTCTCAAAAAACATAAATGAATGAACAAGTACACACACACACACACACACACACACACACACAATGTTGCATACATAAGACGAAACACCATTAAGAATGATGTGGCTGCCTGAGTCACTGTGCTGAGCTGGCCCTGCCCCTTCCCTAAATAATACAGTAGAGCTGAGCCTGACTGCAGGGGAGTGGGTGAGCTGCCCAGAGGGTGTAAGTGTGAGAAAGCTGGCCCACCTCTCATCTGCTGGGGGAGGGACAAGAAAGAGATGCCCTCCCCCCAATTCACCCCTGCAGCAGGTGGGTGGGCAGCCCCTACGGTCATGAGAGCCTGGCAGGTGGCCCTGGCTCCTCACTGGCTGCAGTACTCAGGAGGGGGAGCCCTACACCTTGTGTGGGCTAGCCCTAATGGCAAAGGCACAGAACAGGTGAAAGAGTTAAAATTTTAAGTTGACCCCACTAACCCTGCCTTGAGGACAAGTATGTCTCAGGGCTAAGGACAAAATAACATGCTTAAAGAAATGGCCCAACCGCAGACCATCTGTACTCGATAAGGTCTGGTTCCACAGTCCTGAGAAAAACAAGTACGAAGGTCAGCGTGCCCCAAAATAGGGTGGCCTAGAGTTGAATCGTGTACAAAATAGACAGAGTGTGCCAATTTAAATGAACCAATAAAATTTCTACACACCTGTCTGTTGCTAACTGCTTATGTGATTTTTCCCTATAAATTCTTCTCCCATTTGAGTTCGGGGTTGACTCCTCTATCTCCTGCATGAGATATGCGTCGTCCTCAGAACTCTGATCTCCTAAATAAACCTCTTGCTTGATTGCAGCAAGATAGGCTCTTCGTGAGTTTTTGAGTTCGAGTTTCCCGGTACTTGAGTGAGGGGCTTCCCCAATTCGGGGGGGGGGTCTTTCAGCTGGGGGCTCGCCTGGGATTTCATGACCACCCAAGACTGTGAGACCCACTTGGAGGTGAGATATTGTCTGTGTCTTTGTAATTGTCTGTCTTTGTAATTCTGTGCTGGCTAAATTCTGGTTCTGCAGTTGCTCGCAAGTTCTGGGTCTGGTTTTGCAGTTGCTCGCATCTCAGGTAGAGATGGAGGCTCAAGTCTCAGGTAGAGGCGGGGAGTGTGAGTATTGGTAGACATGCCAGGTGCTCACCGACTGCGTTGCCCTGGGAGACATCCTGAGAGGTCTGGAGGAACCCCAGTGACACCTGGGAGATTCCCGTCTGGGTGCCAGTGAGGATATGGTAGTTCTCCTGGACTGGAGAATTTATATGCCCTCCTGGCCATCAGTATTTCTGGAGTAGTTTTGTCTGTCTAGGTGGAGACAGGTATCCGTTAGTCTTTGTCTGCGTGTCTTAGGTTTCTGTTTTGTGTGACTTTAACAATGGGACAGACTGTGACAACTCCTCTGAGTTTGGCTTTGGATCATTGGACTGAAGTTAGGGATAGAACAGTATCTAATGTCAAATGGCTGTTAAATTAGCACATAAGTCAAAAGACCTTCACAGCCATTTAGTCTGATGAAGGCTAAAGTACTCAGAAAAATCTAGATGCTAAGAAAGGCTAAATTCTATACTAGTTTTACCATGAAAAACTTCAGTTTTAAGGTAGTAGGGCCAGAAAAAAAAAAAAAAAAAAAAAAAAAAAACACTTTAACTTTACAACGGGCAAAATAAAGAGTTGCATTATCCCGGTATGATAATGGGGTATAAACAGCATAATAATGAATGATAGAAATAATGAAAGAAATCCAAGCATCTAGAGAGATGGCTCAGTCAACAAAGGCCCTTCAGGCAAGACCTAAGTTCAATCCCAAGGAATCATGGAAAAATGGCAGGTGCATTTGCAATTAACACTTAGGGGTCGGAGACGGGCTCACTGACTGCTGAGCACTAGGCCAGCGGAAGAACCTGTCTCAAACCAAGCATGCAGGGTTCCTGAGAAAGGCACCAAGGTTTTCCTCTGGCCTCCATGTGTGCAGCAGAAGTACAAGTACACACAGGAACACACACTTGTGTGTGTGTGCAGAAGTACATGTACACAGAGAAACACAAACATGCATCAAGAAAAATTGAAGGCTAGTCAGTTTTTGCTCCCTTTGTGCCCCTGCTCCCTCGTATGCAGCAGCAATCAAGGCTCTAACTGACCAACCTCTTTTTCCTCAGCTACGATCAGCAGAAACACAGTATATCACTGCAACACAAGAGGTTTTCAGTTCTCCCACAGTTACAGGAGGAGGTATGACAGTGCTGGCCGTAAGCAAAATGGGACTCTGTCAGACGGAGAGAGAGGAAGTGACAAGGTTTCGCTTCAGCTTTCCCAGCTGTGGAAGGGTTAGACTGGCTGGCCTCCTGGCCAGACAACCTATGTGCAGCCCTCACAACAGCTACAAGGAGCCTGGGGTGAGAGTCTCCAGAGATGCTTCCTGTCCAGTGCAGACAAGCCATCAAGACAAACTCCCAATACAGTGAGCTAATACATCCAATTACTTTGTGAAGGAAAGATCTATACTCAACAAACAGATCCCAACTCAATCTTCCACATCAACTGAGCTAGGATTGGCAGTCAATATTTAAATGGGATAAGACTAGGGCGAGGTCTCAGGCAGAGGCAGAGGAACTTGGAAGCAGTGTCATACCCAGAATATGCACATACATGCACACCTGCACGCACATACACAGTGACATGCACTTATAGTTCCAGAGCTGGAAGGTAGAGACAGGCATATTGCTGAGAGTTTCCAGCTAGCCTTGGCTACTCCACAAATTCCAGGCTGGTGTGAGACACTGTCTCAAAAACCAAACCACAATGTAGATGGAACCTAAGGAAAGCATCCCAAGTCTGTTCTCTGGTCTCCACACATATATACAGGCACTCCAGGACACACATGTGCAGCCCCATACATGGATAGGCAGGTGGGCAGGTAGATGGGTGGTGGGTAAGTAGGTAGACAGGAATATAGAAGACAGACAGACAGAAGGTAGATAGGTAAATATACTCGAACCTCAATCATCCTACACTTACCAGATTAAGTTCATTTTCCAGGGCACCACCCACCAAGAGGAGGATTCCTCATTGTTTAAATATAAACAAAACCTTCCTGTGGACACTGTTCATTCCCCAACTTTACAAAGCCGAAGACCAGACTCCAAGCATCTGTGCTTTACTTCAGAGCTCTTTCTCCTGATGATCAGAGAGGTTTCTCCTCACCACCCAGTTCCCTGCTTGCTGATTCACATGCTGCCTTATTCCAAAAGTGACTCACACACGATATCAAAATAAGCAAATGGAATAAGGCGAACTGTCACAAATGGCAGCCATGAAATAAGAAGCAAGACTTAATCATTTAAAAGTCCTTCCAGTAGCTGTACCTGTCAAGAGCAGAGCAGGTCTGTCAGAAGCCTCAAGCCCTATCAACTTCACAGAAAGTAGCCATGTGGTGATGCATGCCTTTAATCCCAGACCTCAGGAGGCAAAGGCAAATGAATCTCTGTGAATTTGAGCCTAGCCTGGTCTACACAGAGAGTTCCAGGTTAACCAGAGCTCTATAGTGAGACCCTGTCTTTAAAAATGGGTAAGACTAGGGAGAGAAAGAAAGGACAAAAGGAAAAGGGAAGGAAGGAAGGAAGGAAGGAAGGAAGGAAGGAAGGAAGGGGGAAGGAAGTAAGGAAGGAAGGAAGGAAGGAAGGGGGAAGGAAGGAAGGGGAAAGAAAGGAAGGGAAAGAGAGAAAGAAAGAAAGAGGGAGGAAGAAAGGAAGAAAGAAAGAGAAAAGCAAGAAGCTTGGAATGGTGGTACATGCCTTTAAAACAGCACTCAGGAGACTGAACCAAGTAGAACTTTGGCCAAGCAGGTTCCAGGCCAGCCTAAGAAACCCTGTCTCTCAAACCACCAGCCCCATTCTTATGCATTCTTAGTCAGGAAAACACAACCATTCAGAATAGGAGAAGAAATTTCTCTCTGGGCCTGCCATAAAGAGGGTACCAAAAATCAGAAAAACAACGGCGATCAATTACAGTTAGCACAACAGCGCCCGGCCTGAGAGCCTTGGGCAACTCAGTCATTTAACGCCCCGTCATAGGTACTGTTTTACCTTAAGTCAGCAGATAAGGACAGTGAGGAGCAGATGATGACGCCCACAGCTGCACAGCTAGGAAGTAATGGATGTGGGTTTTAAACCCTGAAGGATGGCTCCAGAACCGCTCTCTTTAAAGGAATGACGGTTCATTAATATGTATGTACGTATGTGTGTCTGTGTACAAGAATACACACGTGGAAGTGGGTGTTTAAGGAGGCAGAAGAGGGTCTCAGAGCCCCTGGAAGCCCCAGAGGTGAGTGGTGAGAGCCAGACTCTGGGCCTCTGCAAGAGCAGCAAGCACTCCTGACCACTGAGCCACCTCCCCAGAATCACATCGATGTACCCCACTGCAGCTCACTGACCCCGCCCCTCTCCTGAGATAACCCATCCTTACAGTGAGTTTCATGTCACAGGAAGCTTCCCACAGTGTGCTTCAGTATAGAAAGGGAGACAATTGCAAAACTGGTTCAGAAGAAATTTCATTGAGACCAAAATGTGGCTGGGAGGGCATCTGGCTCTCTGGCTGGTGGGTGGATTCTGGGGATTTCTAGCCTCTGCGGTTAGGGGTGCTCGTGCATTCAGCCTGTCCCACCATGAGCAACACAGTCCCTCCAACAAGTTTTAGTACGCACTGAGTGGTTAGAGACTATAAAGCAGTGGTCCCAACCTTCCTAGGGCTGCAACCCTTTAATACAGTTTCCCCTGTTGCGGTGACCCCCCCCCAACAAAAGACTGTTTTTGTTGCTACTTCTTTACTGTAATTTTGCTGCTGTCATAAACTGTAATATGAGTATCTGTGTTTACCGCCTATTAAAGGGTTGTTTGACCCCCTCGCAAGGTGTCCAGACCCCCAGGGTTGAGAACTGCAGCTGTAAGGGTAGACAAAGTTCGGCTGTTATCTGCTGACACTTCAGGCAGAGGCGCAAGCTGGAGGCATTGCCAGGGCCACACATAAAGACAAGACACCTTCCCAAATAAAGTTGGGAACCCTAGCAAGGACCCACATGTATCTGATGGTCAGGTCAGGGTGCTTTTGCATGGATATGACCCAAGGTAGTGACAGTGCACCGGTAGGTCTTGTTGGGGTGCTCTGGAGTCACACTGGGCATTTGTGGGTGGCCTCATTGAGGACTACCTGAACAAAGACCTGGGATAGCCGCGCAAAGCCTAGATGACAATATCCCAGAAAGCCTTGATGGCCAGAGCGAAGTGAATATGAAGAACCAAGGGGAAAGGAAGCAGGTGGACAGGAGGAAGTGCGGGGTGGGTGGTCCCAACGTGGACACCTCTGTATGGGTTCTGTAGCAGAGGAGCAACGTGGCCTGACTTTCTTTCCCAAAGACAAACTCTGCCTGATGCGCACAAAGATGATCAGGGAGCACTGACAGAAGCTGGAAGTCCAGTGGGGTCTTTTCACCCAGCAGCATCTTGATGGGCAGCAGTGGACCACACGGTATATAGGAACAGCGTGTTAGAACCCCAGGCCCTGATGCAGGTTACTATTGTCTTGTGCAATTAAAAAAGAAAGAAAGAAAGAAAAGAAAAAAAGAAATAGAAAAGGAAAAAAAAGAAAAGTGCAGGGGTTGGGGTGGTCATCAAGTCAGGTTAACCAAAGACAAGTCAGTCTGGCTGGAAGGAGCAAAAGCCCACAGTGCAGGGTGGGAGCACTAGGGGGCGGGGTGAGAGCACAGCTCTGACTAGCCCAACTAAGGTCCTAAGCTTGGCTGTCTATGGGTAGGCGATGGAGCAACACACAGTAATGGGCTCTAGTCCTTCTGCTCTGACAGCAGCTATTCTCCAAAGGATATTTCAAAATGTGGACAAGCTTAAAATATTCAACAGTTAATATAGCGCCACTTACATCCCATACCAAATATAACACTGGCTCCTAAGCTGCGTCTGACATATGATGTTCTCCCTTCCTCCTCTGAGCCTGAGTGCTAACCACATAAGCCCCTCTCGACAAAACCACATGCCCTCCCTGGGCTCCTACAGATCCAATACCAAGGTACATACGGGGTGCACCGACACCCCCTCCTCAGGCAGCACTCCTGCCTGTCTGTGTGCCTCACCCTGCTGAGCAGCTGCCTGCCAGGCTCACGCGCAAACTCACACATGTCCTTGTCCCCACTCATTCTGACAAAAACTGCAGTTAGAACAGAAGGGAAAATGGCAAGGCATCCTGAGGGAGAAGGAGACCAATATGCGCTTCCTCACAGCCTGGTGAGGAAGAGGAGGTCACTGAGAGGCACACCCATCTGTGACATGATGCCTCTTCAAGCACAGGCAGAACACAGAAGCACCGGGTCAAATTCAGCATTCTCCCATGACCCATGCACATGAGAGCTGGGTTGTGAGAAAATAGAACTATAAATATTTGCCTGTCCAGGACAGCTTCCTTTCATGATCCCTTTACAGTCTTCTCCCTAGATGGGAGGACTGACCGTGAGCCGTTAGTTAGTAAGACAAGCCGAGCTAAGTAAAAGGCTGAGTGATAGAGAGGCTGGGGATTTACCATCACTGGGGAAGGGGGTCACATGTGGATGTCTGAGCACCCACTCTGTTACAGACCACCACTAAAACTATACCAAGAGCCCAGAAGCCTGCAAACTGCCTCAGAGAACTAGTCTGACAAGACACCGCTCTCCCTCTCCTGTCTACACTTAAGTAGCAATAATACACAGCATCCTCACACATGCAAAGGGGTGCTTCCAATCTTAAATTTAAGGTTTCTGGTTACTCGTTTATACAAACAACATATGCATGCTTACATATGCACACATAAGCATAAAGAAGCAGGTAAAAGCCGTTCTCTACTACTAAAGACTAGCTTTGCTCTAACACCATTAAGCTACTTGTTAATTAAATGAGACAGCATTTTACCAGGCAGAAGGAGATCAATAGTTCTGAGTCTTCTTTTGACCAACTGTATGCTGTATACTCAAGGGCATTGCTCTCCCCTTGCTGCTTGCACATGTAAGCACAGTTTCTCTCGAAGACGGTACGGATGCCTTTGAAGAGGATCACACTGGTAGTGCAACCCATCCCCGAGGTGTGCACGTTCAGACTTCTAGCAATCTCTACACCATCCCCACATCAGCTTCCTTGGCTCTGCAGACACGGGCTCCCACTGTACCATCTTCGTGACAAGCAGTTACCGGCACCGGAACAGAGGGAAGTGCCAGGCTGTTACACTAGAATCCGTTCCTGCCCAACAGCCTGACAAAAAGAAAAAAGAAAAAAAAAAAAAAAAAGGATCCAGGCTCCCGAGTAAAGCAGGAAGGGTGGGTGGTGCAAAATCAAGATGACACACCTCAGATGCACCAAGACTGTGAAGGCTCGTTTCTTCCAGTGAGTGGCTTCGCTGCTCATACAGAACGCAAATGTGCAGATTAACATGGGCTGGTGGGAAATGCTGGAACCTTGGATTTGCCAGGGACGGCTCTGAGTCTCAGAACCTGCCCAAAATGGAAAAGGCAGTGCCAGACAGCCACCCTGCTGCAGATGCTGCTGCTGCTGCTGAAGGCACAAAGGAATCTCGTCTGCTGCAAGAAATCACTCTCCCAGAATGCTTCGCCTAGCATCTCTATTAGCAAACATCTCTTTCCTTGACCTAAATATGCTGCTTGTTTAATTTTGCATCAATAAGAAAACAGAAGCCAGGGGAAGGAGGAAATGGTCTAAAAAACGGTGAGAATGCCGAGATGCCTGCTGCCATGGAAACACGTGAAAGCAACTTCAGACAACCTTTTACACATATGGGTAACAGCCTGCTGGAGGCAAAGCATAGGAGAGCATGCATGGCGTGTGGTCTCGACTTCTGCCCAGCTCTCCTCTTCACTAGAGTGCTAACCAGGTGGGTGCTGCTTAAAGTACCCAGAGACGTGAACTGGAACGTGGGCAGAGAGCTACACTCCTGGCCGTGTGTCTCTAATGCAACTCTATAGTCTGCAAAGGCAGGTATGTGCGGTCTCTTTCACAGTCAACATTGGTATTTCTGATCCTTCCACCACAGACTCGGTGACACCACAGCTTAGCACATGACTCTTGGAAGGGGTGATAGGGAGTTCTTCGTTGACAGAATACCAAGCTGGCTCCTGTCATTTCCCTGTTTGCATGTAGGGAATGCTCTCCTACTTACAACACACACTTAGAAAAGGGCTGCCATTCCTGAACTCTAACTGAAGATATACCAATTCTGAACCATAACAACTGAGTGCCCGGGGAAGTAATGAAACTATAGCACTGCCCTGTCATATGATCCCCAAATGACTATACATCTTGTTTTATTTATTCTTTCTCTCTCTCTGGCACTCTTTGAAAATGCATCTAAATAGCCACATAAAATCAAAGCAGTGAAGGTACAGCCACACACAAAGGACAGCGGCTCTGTGGGATGTGGACTAAAAATATTCCATGAAAACGCCGGGAGCCAGGGGGATGCTCCACAAGACAAAAAGGCTTTGCCACAAAAGCATAAGGACGGGAGTTCAGAACCCCACAACCTGTGTAAAAGCTGGATAGTGGCCACCTGTATCCTAGCACTTGGGAAGCAGACAGGGGGTCCAAGGAGCAGGCTGGCTAGATGGACTAGCCAGAAGCAGTAAGTTCTGTATCCAATTGTTCTTCAGTAAAACAGTGGAGAGTGATGGAGGATCCTTAACATTAGTCTCTGATCTCTGCACTTACATCTGTTACCCACACACTGAACCAGGCTTGAGTGGATGCACAAGCATACACACACACATGACACATCTAGCAACACAGCACATACACACAAACACATACCCACACATTCAACCAGGCACACGTGCATACATGCACATGTACATTACACAGCACAACCCTGCACAATACACACAGCATAGCACACACAAACACAGAACAGTACACACATACACATACATAGAGCACACACACAGCACAGCACAAGCAGACATACAAAGCAAATACACACAGCACAGGCAGGTACACACAAACACATATACATAGCAAATACACACACAGCACGTGCGCACGCATGCACACACACACACACACACACACACACACACACACACACACATATACAACTGTAAGATTCAAGACTATATGACCTCCTAAAATCAGAAGATCCAAGTCTCCGTGAGATGATGCAACTGAGGCAGGCAAACAACATGGAAATTCATCAACACAAACTTAATACAGGAGACTCCAAAACACCGAACATGTAAATTGTAATGTAAATTGTCTTAATAAGAATTTAGGGGGGAAATCTACTTAGATTTGCTTTACACTACACATTACATAGAAACAGAAATGGTACCGGTAGATTTTAACTTATTGTTTTCATCAATTTTGGACATACTGGGCACAGAAACAAGAGATCCCCGAAGACACAAAGATTAAGATTGAAAATACAAAGATTACGCTGAACTTCACAATGGATCATAAATTGTGAGTGAATTTTAAGCTGTCAGTACACTTTGATCTGTTGAATCTTCTTTTAAACCCTACGTTAGTAGTCGGGCATGATGAATGTCTGTTATTCCAGACCCAGGAGGATCTGGATCTGAGACGTAGTGAGTTCCAGGCTGCCATGGGTTACACAGCAGGAACCTGTATCAGAAACAACTGACACCTGTTTTAGGAGCTCAAGTGATGGGTCAGTGGTTAGCCCACTGGATGCTCTTTAAGAGGACCCGGGTTCATTTCCCAGCACCTACATGACAGCTCAGTGTAACTCCAGTTCCATGGGATCTGATGCCCTCCTTCTGCACTTCTGGCTTCCACGGGCAATACACACATGGGGCGCACACACATACACAGAGGCACTCTCACATAAACACTCCAAAATATAAGAAAGTACCAATGCATGCCATGCGAATGGATCTGAAACACACCAGGCTAAGTAAAAGACCAATCTTAAAAGAACTCACACAGTACAATTCCATTTGAATGAAATGGCCCAGACGAGCAAGTCCACAGAGACAGAAAACATAGATGAGTGTGGTAACTACCCCATGAAGAACACTCATGCCAGCACTCTGGGACTGAGGCAGGAGAAACATGAATTTGGAACCACCCTGAGCTACACATGAGATAGGAGAGAGGAAGGGGAGAGTGGAGACTACTGCTTACCTACCTAGGGTAATGAAAATGTCCCCAAACTAGACCATTCCTAATACATCAACTGTCTATACATGACCCACAGTCTATGTCTACACTAGTAATGTGACTCGTGCTAAAAAGGACTTCTGCGCTGAGCTCAAGAGCATCTGAACTCCATTTCTGTCCAATGCCCACATCTCATCCATCGTTCTGCCCCCATCTGGGCGAGCCGACAGGAGGGTCCAAGTGAATCCTCCTTTAGACACCAGCAAGAAACTAAACGACTTAAGGTACCCTGACTCCCATGTGACCGTAAGCTGCCAGGTTTGTTCAAACAGACAACAGGAGCAATCGTAACCAAGAAGCTTTTAGAGCACAGTTGCACCTCTTGTTCTACATGCCAGGAGGGTTTGCTCTGTGGCCTGGTAAGCCGAATGGTTTTTGGAAGCTGCTCAGGTTAAGGGCATCTGTGACTGACAAGCCACCAGAAAGCCCTATGGACTATCTGTTGAGATTAAGCTCTGCTAGCCTCTTGAGTGGTCACAGGAGGCGCTGTGGTTCAGCCGAGGCCCACACAGGCATCAGGCTCAGAACCCCCTCAAAGCTGATCAGCCTGGAGCAGCAGGTCCCATCTGTAGCCCTCCCTTGCCAGCGTCTGTTTTAAATGTCTTCTAAAAGTCAAATCATCTGCTTGCAAGATTTCCCTAATGCTCTCCCAGGAAATCTAGATAAAGAACCTGGGGGAAAATCTAAAAGTATAAACTGAAGCTAACATGTTTCAAACTGAGCCGCCTTCTGCTAGACAAGACCTCTGCTCTGTTTTGGAGATGAGGGAGAGGTGGATCCCCTCATGGTTCACAGTAACTGAATAAAGATGATTCTCTTCATGGTGACAAGCCACAGTCACAAAATCTCAAGAGAGCGCATGAAAGCCAACCCAATATGCCACTCACTTCACTGAAATACCACAGTAACAGACACGAGGAAGTCTTCTTTCCCTGTGACTGACGATATTCTCAGTAGCAGCCCATGAACCCTGCAGACCAAGGCAACCTTAGATAAGCTGGCCTCTTCATGTCTGTTTGCTTGATCAAGCACTTGACACCGTGCCTACCACAGGTAAACAAGGTGGGTCCTTCTTTCCTTTTGTATCAATTTCTTTTCCAGTCATGGGGATCAAATGCAGGGTCTCAAGCATACCAGGCAAGTGCATCAGCAAGAAGAGAACACTGGATCCCTAGGAACGGGAGTTACAGAGAGTTGTACGCCACATGTAGGTGCTGGGAATTGAACCTGAGTCCTCTGGAAGAGCAGCCGGTGTGCTTAACCTCAGAGCTATCTCTCCAGTCCCCACATAAAGGGTTTCTTCTAAATAAAAGAAATGCAGGTAAGGCGCTGACTATACTCCCAGTACCTGAGAGGCAGAGGCAGGAAGACCACTACAAGTTCCAGCTCATCATGACCTATATAGCATGCGCCATGCCAGCCCAGACTACAGAGTGACTCTGTCTCAGAAGAAGGAGCAAACTCACTTAGCATTGTGTTTTAAGAACACAGGCCCCAAAGATTTAGGCTTATTGCATATTTACTATTTCATTTATATCTAATGTATTGTTGCACTTAAAAATGGAGAGATCATAGCTGAAATACTGTCTTTTTTTTCTTTTTTTTTCCCTTACAACTTTATTTAATGAAATACTGTCTTTTAGACAGATATAATTTTTAAATGAAAAACTGTCAACAGGGTCCAACAGCCATTAAACTGGAGGACACTGTGCTACGTGAAATAAGCAGGACACAGGAGGTCACAGGGTTCTGCTCACATGAGGGGCTGGATCAGTGACGTTCATGGCTAAGATGATCCTGTTTTATGTTATACTGAAAAACCCAAGCAAAGAAAACTGAATGGTCACTGCTTTCCTATCTCTCTGGAACAAGTACCACGTTAAGAACAGCTTCCCAGGAGGATAACTACTCTCCTCTGGCCTCAAAGGACAGAGGATCTGGAGAAACAAGCTTCATGATGTATATTTCCTATTCCCCCTAGGTCCTGGTCTCCTGGGAATAGCCCTTCGAAAATGCATCATCACAGAGAAAGGGTAGCTGAGACTTCAAATTCCGACTCACACATGACTTCAGCCCCTTTCACTGAGCTATAAAGAATGAGGCAACAGAGTCCCATGGGTCGTTAACCCCTCAGCTTTGGGAGACACCAGAGCAGCCAGACTTCAATTACTGTTATGAGAGGTCGCAGAGCAAAACTCGTGGCTACTGAGGGAGCTCAGATCTTTACAGAGAAACCAATAAATCCAGAAATGCTGATCCTGTGTTAACTGTAAGATGCTACTGAAAGCGCTCATCCACTGGCCTCAGTGCCTCTCTGAACACCTGGAAGCAAGGTGCCTGAGGAAGGAGCCTGACTACATAAAGGACTGGAGCCAGGAAGGAGGCACCAAGAGTCCAGCTATAAGGAGAGCGGAGAGGGAATCGAGAAGCAGGGTAAAGTCAAAGGGCAAAGGCAATCGGCACCACCAGCGACTGCACCAGTCACCGTATCCTCTGAAGGATTCTCTTTTTGCAGACATCTGAAACGATCCCGGTGCATCAAAGCACCCAGAACTTGGATAACAGATACAGCAAAGCAAACACAAGCAATGCACCCTCCAAATAGTGTGTTCACATACAGAGTCATGGCTGCCGGAAGCCCTGACATGGAGACACGGACTGACATTCAGATCCCACACTCTTCAGCTACTTTTAGAAGTTGAGTCTCTCCCTGTCGCTGCAGTGGTATAGAAACACTGTGACCATGCTCATATGAAAATGTCAGACCAAACCAAACTAAAAACAGTCATAAGATGTGATTATAGCATCTTTAAAAGTCATTATACACTGTGGCCAGGGAGGTGCCCTGGTGGTTAGGAGCACTGGCTGCACTTCTGAAGGACCCTGGTTCAATTCTCAGCACCCATAAAGTGGCTTCCAACCATCTGTAAACCCGAGTTTCAGAGATCCAATGCCTTCTTCCAACCTCTGCAGTCATGCAGGCACACCGTGCACATGCATACATGTTCATGCATCTATCTTTCAAAATGTTAAATGCTAACTCGATGTTTGGGGAAAAAAATTACACCTTCATCAGGTTTTAATTAGATCCATCAAGATAGGGAACAAGGCATGGGAAGAACAACATTGCCAACCAACCAAATCCTCCACAGCTCCCACGAACTAGAACGCCAACCATTGAGCACGCATGGAGAGGCCCATGGCTCCAGCTGCATATGCAGCAGAGAATAGCAGTGTCTGGCATCAGTGTGAGAAGAGACCTTTGGTCCAGGGAGGACACGTTTTCCCGATGTAGGGGAAACCAAGGCACTGAGGTGGAGAGGGTGATTGGGAACGGGGTAGGCAAAGGGGATAACATTTCAAATGCAAACACTGAGTATCTAATAAAAAAAATTTAAAGAAAAAAAACAAAGATAGGGAACAAGAAAAATAGCAGTTACCTCTCTGAAACATAGGAGAGAAAAAAGGTAACTTTTTCTTTTTCTTTTAAAGCAGAGTCAAAAGACAAAATATATGTCCCTTTATTTGGGCTTCTAGTACAATTAAAAAGAACTAGCCTAGCCTAGTCTGCATCTTTGCTGATGAGTGTTTAAAACCTTACTGTTCCTGGCTGAGATGGTACTCCCTGGGAGGGAGGCTGAAGCAGAGGGCCCTGGGTTACTTACAAAGGCCCTGTCCCACCCCCACTCCCCACCTCACAAAAAAAAAAAAAAAAAAAAAAAAAAAAATTAGATCATTTCTCTAAGTTTTATTTTTAAAAAGACAAAAAAGTTCAGAGCTTTGATAATTCACATTCTCCCTTTGTCTCTCTGCCCATCTTCCTCCGCCCCCTTGCCTCTCCCTTCTTGGGTGTTTCTTTGTAGAGTTTCATGTAGCCCAGTCTGAGGCTAACCCTGAACCCCTGATCCTCCTGCCTCTACCTCCCAGGGGAATTTTCAAAATAATTTCTATAAACGCCAATTGAAAATCATGGCTTTGTGCTTTGGGCTTTTGTTTTTAGCGTGACTTCACTCAAACTTTCCCCTGACACGTAAGTGGATGTAACTAGGTCAGAGAATCGGAGTGATTTTAGGCCAAACCACCCTGCACAAAAGAATAGACAAACTTCAGATCAAGCCACCCAAGCCGATTAAAACCAGAAAGGACCAAGAAGAGATATCCGGTATGCAGATGAGAAGTCACTGGGGAAATGCAAATCAAGGCCTCAATGAGATGATGTCAGCATCAACTGACAGGTAAGTTTTAAATAGAAATGTAGTAAGTATTGCTGAGGACATTTTTAAAAAAAAAAAAAGCTTGAAGCTTTGCATACTGCCAGTGGGAATATAAAACAGCACAATTTCTTCAGAACCAATATGGCAGTTCTTTAAATAGAGTTACCATATGATCCAGCAAGGCCACTCCTGATTAAATACCCAACTCAAGTAGAAGGCCACACCCACACCAAAACTTAAACACAACTGTTCTCAGCAACAACCCAAATACTCATCCACCAACCCCCAGACAAATAAGGAGGTGGACGAATGGAATATCCCTCAGACATGGAGAGACCTAAGATACTGACAAAACAGCCCAGTAGAAGCTATCACTAAGGTCTGCCCACTTCATCTGCTCATTTCCAGACCAGACAAGCGCACACTGAGAGAGAGTAGAGCAGGGAGCTGGAGAAACGCCCCAGTGCTGTGTGTGTGCCGCTCAACCATGAGGACCAGAGCTTGGATCCCAGCATCTACCCCAGTGGCTCACAACCTCCTGCCACTTTGGTTCCAAGAGATCAGATGGCTTCTTCTGCCTCTACTGGCAGCGGTAGTGCACACATGGGCATATAAATTCACACAGGCCCATAAAATAACTCTTTACTTTTTTTTTTTTTTAAGAAAGTAGGTGAGTGAGTTATCATAAAATTAGGTTGGGGGGAACAGCCAAAAAGTCCAGAGCTTCAATGGAGGAGGAATCGAATACACTTAAAACCAGTGAACATGGCTTTTAATGATCAAGTTACGTAGTACAAGAATCACAGCTGACAAAGGTGCTAACAAGGCAGGACAGATACAAAGCGGTGTTTCTCCTGAGGGTGCCCTGTGCCCCCTCTAACACAGCAGACACCTCGAGTACTCCTGAAACTGTACATGTGGGGGAAGACAGCGCAGAAGACAGCAGGATTGTTTTTTGACCAAGGGCCTGGTGAAGCTGCTGTCCTTAACATTCACCTCTCGTGTGGTCAATAACTCTGCCTCATTCATCATGGAAGGCAAAGCTTAGACCTGAGCTCCTGGCTGTCTATCCCAATTCGTTCAAAGAAATGTCTTTTGCAGACATTTTCCCACAAGACATTCATCTTGGCTTCGACCACAAGGCTCTCATGATCCAAGACAAAAATATCGTTTGGAGAAAAAGTCAGGGGATGGAAAGAGATTAATGAAGGTTTTTTTTTCTTAATTACTCATGTCAGAAAATCTGCTATATTTAGGTTGGCCTAGTCATCTGGTCAGTTAGGCAATGTAAGTGCTAATTAGAGGTAAATGCTAAGGAACCACTGGTAAAAGCCCACTCTGTGTACTAGTGCGGCATCCGGGAACTGAGTCCTGCTACGTCAGGTCCTGAACTCAGATGAAGTCTCATTATCTCAAATCTATCGAAAGTTAAGTTGTACGGGTGATGCCCTCCTGGGTGGCAAACCTCTGACTTCCACAGAAACCCATCCTTATGCTCACATCCACTGAAGGGGCGTGGCCTTCTGCATACTGACACCAAGTGTGGAATCTGACTGAGAAGCCAACCTGGTGAAAGCATCAGGAGCTAGTGAGCACACAAGTTCAAGCGTCTCTTTGGCCACTTGTCAACCATGGATCGCGCTGACAAAGCCATCTTAGATTGTGACCAGGTACATGTGTATAAAGGAATACATGTGTATATTTACTTTGTAACACATGCCTCCTGGTGACTTACCATTCCAATCACTCTACTTTATTATAATTCACTAGAAGGTAGCAAGGGGGAGTGGTCACAGCCCACCGAACTGTTTTCAGAGCCATTCACACACAGACTGCAATTTAAAACCCACTAAGTGTACCACTTGTTTAGGGAATCTCCAGCAATCAGATAAACATCTGTAACAGCTAGCTCAGTAGAAGGAAACTGAACACAATTATGAAAAAATACTCAGGAAGACGGAGTTCTACCTCACCTGACACTGTCTTTCTTTTGAATCAGCTGTCTCAGTGGACTCAAAGACACTGATGGGAATGCCCTCCACTGCTGTAACAACCCACTCAAAGAAGTGTTTCTCATCCCTGCTACCCAGAGTTCCTGGTTTTAGAAGAATACTCCCATCAAAAGAAAACAATGTTTACAGTGAATTAAAGGCAGGTCAGTCCCTTGGTCATCTGGGGACTCAAGTCTTCAACCAAGCAGAAAGGACCCTCTGCAGCCCAGAGCAAGTGCTCAGTGCCACCTCCCAGGTGCAGACCGTGGCTTCCTTCTTCAGGGCTTCTATTTCCAACACCCATCAAGGTTACTGGGAACTACTGTCAGGCAAACCTATGAATTCAGACCTTCAGAATTAGGGGAGGCCCCAGGTGAGACACAGGAAACATATAAAGAATAAGAAAAGAACCCAAATCCCTCCTCCCAATGGTGGACAGCCACCTCCTGTTGGTGAGGTGGAAACGAATCCTTCTCATGGTGCTAACAGGAACAAACCCATAGGCTCCCATATTGAATGCTCAGTCATGGGGAGAGCCACTCTTTGAGAAGGATTTCACTGGGACTGGGCTTTGAGATTTCAAAAGCCCAGTGTCTGTGTCTGTCTGTCTGTCTCTGTCTGTCTGTCTCTCTCTCTCTCTCTCTCTCTCTCTCTCTCTCTCTCTCTCTCTCTCTCTCTCTCTCTCTCTCTCTCTCTCTCTCTCTCTCTCTCTCTCCCCATGCTGCCCGTGGATACAAATGTGCATCTCTTAGCTGCTACTCCAGTACCATGTCTGTCTGAATGCCACCATGCTCTCTGCCATGATAATGGACTAAAACTGTGAGCAAGCCTCAACTAAATGTTTTCCTTTATAAGAATTGCTATGGGGAGCTAGAGAGATGGCTCAGTGGTTAAAAGCACTAACTACTCTTCCAGAGGACCTGAGTTCAATTCCCAGCAACTACATGGTGGCTCACAACCATCTGTAATGGGATCTGATGCCTTCTTCTGGTGTCTCTGATGACAGCTACAGTGTACGGTAGCTGTCTAAATTAAATAAATAAATCTAAAAAAAAAGAAAAGAAACATATTAGATTTTGTGCAACACAGTACAGAAGGAAAACTGAAAGTCAAAGACTAGTTAACAAAACCCAAAATGATAGCAGGCTCTCTCCCAGAGACACACACCATGAGCAGGGAGCTGGTGACTAGGGTCACGGGGGTGACTTGGTGTCAGGAGGAGTTGTTGAACATCTTCACTCCCCAGTATAGACAATTATATTCTGTTGGAGCCAAGACACAATTTTGTTGTTGTTGTTGTTATACAGAAAATCCACTATGTTTAAAAAGATGGGTCAAAACCCTGAGATTTCAAAGGATGAGAAGGCTGAAGATGTAGCTGTTGCCTGGGCTCTGGCCCCACCCTCTCCTTAGCTTGGGGATGCTGGGCTGGGACTTAGAAACCCACACCTCTGCTACACCAGTTGGCTCCCTAGGAGACTCCAGAGACTGCAAGCTTACTCCTTCTCTCGGGGTTCTGCGGGCCTTGGTCTCGCAAGGTCATCCTGGGGTGGTGGATCCTTTCCATGCAGCAGTGGAAGCTGGTTTGTAAGTTACAAGCAGCCTCCTTACACCCCACAAACACCCACCATCACCAGCCATCTGGCACCCACACCCAGGCCTGATCCTAGATTAAAAGGACCAGGGCTGTGAGCTTCAAGGGTTTAGTGACCCTGCCTCATCTGTGTGCCACAAAACCCTGTCAGCTGCTGAAGGATAGTATCTCCATGGTTTTACCTTTGTGTGTAGCAACACTTCTGTGTAATAGTTTGTAAATGTAGAGCTAAGAGATGGATCATCAGGGAACACACAAGAATGACCAGTAAGCACATGAAAAGATACTCAACATTAGACATTAGTAACAAAATGCAAATGAAAACTATAATGGTATCTCACTACATACCGACCGGGATGCACCAAGTTTAAGACTGGCCGAATTGATGGGTCAGCAAAATAGCTCAGCAGGCTAAAGCACTTACTGACAGCCTAAGCTCAATCTCCAGAACCCACAAAGCAGAAGGAGAAGAGCGATTCTCAGATGCCCTCCTATGACCTCTGCACGTGCACCATGGCGGGTGGGCAGGCGGGCGGGCCCACACCAAACAAATAAATGGTTTTTTAAAAAAAGATTGTCAAATTGAGTGTTGCAAAGGCTTTATAACCAGTAGAACATGTGCACACTGCTGCTGGATTCACTTTGGGGAAGTTTGCCAATGTCTCAAAACAGTTCCCAGATGAATCAGCTACTCAACTCTTAGGTGCTAGCTCGGGAAGAAGGAGAACACAGGTCTGTTGGCTCCTCCTTTGAGAATAGTAGAAACATCTTACAACTGGACATCGTGACTTCTGCAGACACCCTCAGACTTACTAAGATTCCATGAATTGTGCAGTTAAACTCACCGTGACATGAAACACTCCAGGCTAAATAAACAGGAACCACGCTCAATGTGACTGTGTGTGAGAACCACACGGGACAGAGACAGTGCCTCAGGACTGAACCATCACAGCACAGTGGGTGGCTCCCCCCCACCCCCCGCCAGGCTGCACTTAAGCAAGTGTGACGTATTAGAGAAATGGAAACACAGAATAAAGGATGGTTTTGACTGCTTCACAGCGAACTGAAGAGAAGCTGGGAAAATACTCTCAGATGGGATTTTTTTCCTCAGGGAAGTGTTTTGACAGGCGATATGCACCACAGCCAGCCAAGTCCAGCTGGCTGGCCACTGGTGTCACACGCATCTACACATATGACATCTCTAGAAACAAACCTGGGTGTGACCAAGTACTACCCTCAATGTAAGAGACCCTGAAGATCTAGCCATTTGAAGACAAGCAGTATCTTTTATAAATGAATGACCTGAATCTTCAATTCACTTGCCCAATCGCTGATGATGAAAACAGTCTATACTTACCACAGTGAGTTTATTGGAAGAAAAACTAAAATTTAACCAAAGGTTCAAGACATTCATACTTTAAAAAGAGTTCTCAAAAACCTATGTAAAGTTTCTTCAAAAGGAATATTGCTAGTGCATACATATACATATATACTGAACACCCTGCTTTCTATAGTTAATGTTTTTAAAGTATTAATTTTTTAAAATTATTTTGTTACGTTTGTGATTTAAAATTATTTTCTTAAATACCGCAGTATATAACTTTGTATGTAAAGAAAAAGTAAGTTTAAAAGGTACCATTTCAACACTACCCAGAAATCAACTGAGCCACAGAACAAGGGTTGCTCACCACTGTCCAACTAGAGGACTCAGTAGAGAAGAGAACGGATTTGATCCAAGTCACACGGCATACATGTGCCCTGTGAAGAGGAACCCTGCCTCCTAAGCCTCCGCTCTTTCTGAACTGTCACACACATCACCAGAAGAAAAGACAATCACAAGGCTTTACTCTGATAGGATCCTGGAGGAAATATGGCATTGCAGTTGTCCCTTAATTACATTAGTTCTCCACGTTAGATCTGCCCTCTGGGTAACCGAGAGGACGTCCACAGCACTGCTCATCAACCATCCAGGTGTAGCCCTCCCATCCCCCATCCCAGGCTCCTATCAGCCCCACTGAGATAGCAAAGTGGTTCACGTACAGGCAAGGGAAGCATGTGCCGGAAGGATCTGCTTCGTGCTCCACTCAGAACACCACACGGAAGCTGAGGCATTAGTCCTCTTGTTCTGAATGAGAGCCACAGTAAATTCAATGGCAGATTCCTCCAACTTCCGAAAATAAACTAAATCAAGACCATTTCTGGGGAAACACATGACTTAATTTTGTAATAAAGAAATTGAACAACCTCATTATGAACCAAAGAAATGTCTTAACATTAATGCACTTCCTTCTTTTACCTCATCGGAGACACCAGAGTGGACTACCAGCTAGAAGGCACCAGGAAGATGATTATGTGTTGTGCTAAGTAGATGGAGTGCAGGCCATACCAATGAGATCATGTGCTGTTAAAACTGATTCTAAGGGGGCATGGAGAGATGGCTCAGTGGTTAAGAGCACTGACTGTTCTTCCAGAGGTCCTGAGTTCAATTCCCAGCACCCACATGGCAACTCACAACAGTCTCTAACTCCAGTTCCAGGGGATCTGATACCCTCACACCAACAGATATAAAATAAAGTTTAATAATTAAAAAAATTATTATAAAAATCCAGATACCAAATTCCTTAAAACCCTCTTAGTTGCAAAAGATAAGACTAAAGCTAAGCCTTTTTCTTCCACAGAGACAAGAACAACAAATAACTAATTTATATGCTACAAATTAAAGGGATTTGGTTATCTGTTACTTTTTCACTGCAAATGCCAAAAATCTTCCTAATCTGAGAGGATTTCTGTAAACTCTGTCTTCCAATATAAAACTTTTTTTTTTTTAACTTTGGGTAACCCAAGTCTGTCAACCAGCGTTACAAAGTCTTCAATTTAGCAGATGTTTCCTTAATTTAAAAAAAATCTAGAAATGGTAAAATTACATATAGGATTTTCTCATAGAGAGATTAAAATTACCTAAAAATAAAAGTTTTCATTTCTTGTCATTAAATGTTTAGTAACAGATTCCAAGAGTCTAGAAAGCCAGGGCTCCGAGGAACAAAGGAGTTCACAGCTGCTAAAGTAATTGGTCCTCGATATGCAAGGCAAATGTTTGAGGATACAGGATGCCCTGCTGTATCTGAGCATAAAACACAGACGTACATGTACACCGTGCTTTCCCCCCACTGACTGAGAACTAAACCTGGAAACGTTCATATCATATGTCCTGTTTCCTGCAGGTCAGTTCACCCAGTAATGGTCCAGGTTCCATTTTGGTTCCAAAACAAAAAGTCTGTAGGTGAAGGACCATGCTGTGGCCCGAGCTCCTCCAGAAAGGCCAAGCCCAGCATGTGAAGAAATCCATAACAGCCCATGTTGTCCTCAAGTCAGAAGGAGAGAAACGAAGCTGCCACCCCAGGAGAGCTTATGCACCAGAGACGACCACTGGGTGCTGGAAACATCCAGGAGGCAACTAGACCAACGGTACCTAGCATGCTCTGGTCCTGCAAAGCAAGGGAGTCTCTATAGGCATTGGCTGTGACTGTGATTTCCTCTGGGTAAAAGCAGGACCATTGTGTCATTGTTCATCCACAGCAGCCTGTTGAGATGGTACAGAAGACCCACCATCCTATGGTTTGTATAAGGTACATCTCATCTGTTGTGCAGTATAACCGAGTCACAAATGAGTCAAGACATGGCTGAGTCACTGAGTGTCTGCACTCCAGGATGCCAATCATGTAGCCACAGACATCCAGATTCATCTCCTTTCCACACAGTACTTCGGTCAGCCATCCTAGAAACTTCTGCATTAACATGCTAAGTAAAAGGAACATTTTATAATAGAGCAGGTGATAGATCAAATAAATGCCTGATCAACTCCAAGGGGCCTCAATATGGCTGGGATGCAGATTCTTTCTCCCATCCTCTAATCAGAAAATGTATTCAAGATGCTCCATCTAGTGGATTGTTTGAGGATCCTCAGGCTAAGGAAAATGCACCTTTTTAAGAGCTCAGGACATCCAACGAGTCCCACACCCACAGCCAAACCGCTGGAAGCCACAGATAAAGCTCATAAAAAGTTCTGCAACCCAAGCCCAGAAGGATAGTGGAGGGAAGAGGAGGGGTCACGACTTCTGCGCTTCCTCAGGTTAGGAAGTCACCATGACTAGTCAAATACAACTGCACCCTAAACCGCTATTCCCCATTTTCCTCTGACACAGCAGGAACTCGCAAGGAGATACGTCAGAGTGACAGAGTGACAGAGAGGCAGGTGAGATGTGGCAGAAGCTCATGACATAGGGTGGCGGGTCTTCTGTGTATATCCAAACAGAACTCGGTCCACAACTATTCATAAGCAACTTTATCTGTAATAACCAATAACTGGAAACGGGATTAATAAACGATGGGGTCCATCAATAAAAGAAAACAATAAATAATAATAAACAATAATAAAACGGACGATGCAAAGACAAGGCAGAATTCATGCCGCATCATCCCATGTTTATAAAAACCCAGTAACAGAGTAGATCTGAGGTTTCTCAGAGATGGGTGACCCTGCGGGTCCAAGGTCACTCGGGCTGGGGTGTGGATGTGTTCCTCACTTTTAATGCATGGCAGTTTACGTATGTGGGTGTTCAACTTATTTTAAGTATGTGCAGCTTTGAGTATTTCTATTGTTTTCAGTAAAGCTACTTGGTAGAAAATGGCCATTCTCGGTGCATTCCACACAGCAGACTCTAGGGATAATATGCTCTTGTTTTACCTTAAATCTGCTCCACCCAAAATACTCTTCTCTTTATTGGGAAACAGACTAATTATTAAGCCGAAAACAGTTTTTTATACCACTTTTATGTCAGCATCAAGCTGGCTTCTGAAAGGGGAGACATACTCACATTCCACAGTGTCCCTTGAAAAACTGGAGGATTCCAGTTTTCCCATGTGCCACAGGAAAGCACACTTACACACTCAGCCGTGCACTAGTTTATTATGTGGATAGAGATACTGGGAGGAAGGCCAAGTTCACAGAGAAATCCCTGCGCATCAGCAGATTACGCCAAGTTCTTCCACTTTTCAGCGCCAGGAAAAACTTAACCCCTCGGATGAGCAGATGCACATCTGCAGCACGGCCCCAGGCTGCTCTCTGGAGGAGTGCAAGACGGAAGGGTGACCCGGCTGTGTTCCGTTTACATGTGCTTCTCGAGAGAAGTCCTACATGAAGTCCGTAATAGTGCATCTTACTACACAGCCAGGATGGAGAAGGAAAATGATCTCATGTCCTTATTGGGGAGTGCACCATGGCATGTGTGGGGCAGTCGGAGGACAACTGGAGTAACCATTTCTCTCCCTTTGTATGGATCACGGAGATCGAACCCAGGCCCTAGGTTTAGCAGCAAGTACCTTTACCCACAGTCTCACAGGCCTGGACAACATCTCTTACAGATTAATTTTCATATATAAAAACAACATGCATTTTTGAGAAATACATTCAGTAAAACTATTACTTTCCTTCCCTGAGTTAGATATTATTTTTTACATATAGTGATTATATCAAAGTCTGCAATATAACATGTTGCAGATATATTTGATCACCCTGTGAACCCTAAGACTGTCATTTGCTGAAAGAACTGTTTCTAGCTGTAGTGTGGCTCAGCCTTAGGACAAACCTTTAATCCCTCAGGCTGGAATACAGACACGCACTTAGCGCACACCTTTAATCCCAAACAGTAGACATAAAGTTAGCCTGAAGAAAAAGCACCCATATTTGAAAGTGATTTTAACTGAGTGGCAGACAAAGTGATGAATCAGAGAAAGCTTTGACAGAATAGGATACACCCAATTCTCACAGGAAGAGAAGAAAGAGAAACTACTGAAAGAGAAAGAAAGAGAAAAGAGAGAGAGAGAGAGAGAGAGAGAGAGAGAGAGAGAGTTAGAGTTTTACCAGGACAGTTGTACAGGGACAGGTGGTAGAGAAAGAACAAGCCAGACACAGGTAAACACAGAATGAGCCAGAGGATGAAAAGGAACCTGGTTAGAAGAGATCACCAAAGGTAGCATGAGGCCAGACAGAGCAACTCAGGAGAGACTGAGAAAGAAGACAGATTGAATCAGCCATCTTAGAGGAGTTTTAGCCAGAACTGCTGAGCCGAACCAGCCAACCAGAGGTCAGAAAGAATAAAAAGGGTAAGCTTATTCAGCAGTAAGTCTCAAGGAGCTGGATTAGATTGTAAGGTGGCTAGAAGCTTCCAGGACTAGGCCTCGGTTAGCAGACAGAAGCAGTAAGTCTCGGAGAGTTGCTTTTGCCTTCCAAGTGCTGGGAGATTACAATTAATACAGGAGAGTAAAAGTTACTGCTACAAAGACAGAATCCTTAAAGGCTTTATCCTGTAGTTTACTTGGTAACTCCTTGTGGGTATTAAATGACATTATTGATAACCACAACTCATGGTAAGAAGAAAATACTTTTCATGTCTTAACACTTAGAAAGTAGGGTGGAGGAGCTCTGAACATGTGGCCAGAGCTGAAAGGGAAACTTAAGGGTTCTTTGGAAAATCAGTTCGATGGTGTTTTGCTGGGGCAAACACCTGAAGGAGCATTTCACTGAAGCAAATACAGGTGAAAGGATACATAATGAAGGATTCTTCACTAACAAGACACATGTATTGCTCTGCCTTACGCTGCGTAGTTGAGCTCCTTTTGTTAGGACTCCATAGAGAGAAATGCACCCAAAAAAAAAAAAACAAAAACAAAAACCTTCCGGTGGTGTGCTGTAGTTTTTACCACTTCAGCAGACTTGGGCTGATTGGCAGTCATGTCAGCTGAAACAGACGCACATGGAGTGTTGTTAAGACAGACTCATGTGGTGGCGAGAAGAGGGCTTGGCTTGCTTATAGAGCCAGCTACCAATGCTTGTTGGTCTTTGCTTAGTGGAGAGAGGCACAACCAAGAATGTCTATCACTCCTGCTGCTCCTGCTCCCTCCTGCTGACTTGTGCTGACTCAGCTGAGGCCTGGCTGTCTCTGCTAGGTCATGCCCTGCCACTACCGCTGATTCATGTTTGCAATTCTCACTCTACTGAACTGGACTGCCAGTGTATCCGTGAAGTGTTTGTGAGTGGACTGAGCTGCTGCTGCTGACCTGTGAACCGAACTGCTGAGTTCCTGACAGCCCAGATGCTATTCGCTCCAGAGAGGTCCACTTCCCCCATACTGTTTCTTTCCCACCACCCCCTGGTGGGTGGTGGGCTAGAAGGGAGGTTAAAGCATTTAAGACCCATCATTAAAAGTAGGTTTTTTAAAAACATTAAAGCTATGAAGAGCACTTCCAAAGGGAGTAGAGGAGGCACACAGGAGGGCAGCAGACGGTCAGCTCCCATTCCAAGAGAAGACACATGGCACATAGCTGCACTCCTCAACCCTATTTCTCTATAGTGTCCCCCCTACCTCTGTACTTTTGTTGTTTATGGGCTTTGTGTGTGTGTGTGTGTGTGTGTGTGTGTGTTGCCTGCATGTATATATGTGTGTCATAGAGGTCGGAAGAGACAACAGTTAGGTCCCCTGGAACTGGAGTTATAATGGTTGTGAGCTACCACTTCAGTGCTGGGAACCAATTTTGGGTCTCTTTGCAGGAAGGACAGGTGCCCTGTTTTCTGTTTAATTTTTATACTCATACACATACCCTTTATGTGTGGCTGCCTACACAAATGCCTGTGAGCCAACTGTATGCCCAGCACCCAAGGAGGCCAGAAAAAGAAATTAGATCCCCAGAAATTGGAGTTATAGATAAATGGTAGTGAGAACCCATGTGGGTGTTAAGAATTGACTGACCCTAGGGTATCCAGAAGAACAGCCAGAACTCCTGACCTTTGAGCCATCTCTCTATCCCAAAGCTTGTGTGTGTGTGTGTGTGTGTGTGTGTGTGTGTGTGTTTGAGGGGCAGGGGGTCCAGACAAAGTCTTACTGTGTAGTCCAGACTATGACCTCAAGCTTGCAATCCTCCTGCCTCAGCCTCCCAAATGCTAAGGCAAAGGCATTTCCACTAGCATGTTCTTCTCCCTTCGGGACCTTTTAATCACGAGGTAAAAATCACTGTCTGAAAGAACCTTCCCCAAAGGGGAAAAGCCATGGCTTTGCTACACAGGATCAGGAGGTAAGATTGTACCTCGGTGGCCCTGAATCCAATAATGAGTGCCTAATAAGAGAGAAGAAAGAAGATTCTGACACGGAGGCTTCTAGAAAAGCCTTACTGCTACAAAGTTTCCAGTTTTAATCATATAGATCTTTGCATTTGTTTCCAAATGTGATAGCTCAAAACAATAAAAAGCATTTTTTACTACATCCCTTTATTGGAGCAGGCATGCATTAGGAGGTCAAAGGGAAACATAATAGTCAGCTCTCCCACCCTCAGGATCAAACCTAGACCAAGTTCGGTGGCAAGTATCTTACCCCCTAAGCCATCTCTCACCAGTCCATAAGATGTTTTCTCATAAGCCAGAAGTCTAAAATCTAGCAGGACTGTGCTCCCTCCTTGGGGCTAAGAATCCTTCCTTGACGCTGTTATCATTCAAATCTCTGTGCCTATTTTAGCCAATAATTCTAATGAATTGCAAATCAGGGGTATTCTCAGCATCCTACACAAGGACAAGAATTAACTCACGACATCAGGCAGGAAGATGTGTTGTTGAAGCATTTCCTGACACTCCTCCAAATGGTGTCTTTTTCTTATACCTGCACACACGTGACAGCCGTGGACCTTGTCCCTCCTTTACCCTCCACAGACAGTAGCTTGCCTCCCCTTGGTCCCACTGGACAGATGTCCCTTTAACTAATAAATGGCAACCACGAGTCCCAGTGCACCTCAGTATCTATGAAAACGGTCCCCACACCAACAGAGACAAGGCAGGCTTGAGGGGCAGCAACTGAGCTCAGGACAGCTCCTAACATTTCCTTTCCTACGATCCTACCTCTGGACCATCCACTACAGCCTCTCATACTCACATTCTTTCACTCGCAAGTCTGGCGAGGAGTGAGGGCCGTGACCCTGTCAAAAGGAAGGAACTGGAAAAATATTTTTAAACATGACTGAAATACATCCACAAGATGAGTTCCTATTCCCCAAGCATTTACATTTTTAGGTGTTTTACTTTCAACTATTAGGGGAAGAAAAAGAGAGAGAGAGAGATGTTCCTGTTTAAATGGGCTAAAGATAGTTTCTGAGTATTTAGTATTTCTTCCCTGCCAACTGACACAGCTCAAATGAAGCTTTCTATATTCAATCCAGAACAGACTAAACGGGCTTATTTATATCCACTTAGCCGCCTTATGTAACCCCGTGGGAACTTCAACCTGTGAGCTGCTACCCACTGATAAGACCTCGAGGAATCATGGCCTTCCGTGTCCTCCAACCAAGACTCATCATTAGGCATGGGACAGTCCCCCTTACCCATCATTCCTTCACTGGTCTCAGATAAAGGACATCTTCTCTCAGGCCACCTCATGGCAGCACAACAAAGCTTGCTCGTCCTTTCATCGGTCCCAAACCCCTGAACTTCCTCAAGAGTCCTTTCAGCAAAGGGAAGAAGAAAAGGGGGATGAAATTGTCATGGGTCTTTTTCTTGTCTTGGGGGAAAAGAAGTTCCCTAAACTGACTGGAAGACAGATAGCCAGGCCTAGGAGAAAAGCTTTAAGATGCCGGGGCCTGTGGTGACTGCAGCCTGGTACGCTGTCCATACCCCAGACACCCTCGTGGCACCCACTCCAGACTCTCTCCTCCCCACACACAGAAATGGTATTCTGTGAGATTTTCCCGGTCTTCCACTCTGGGGTGTGAACCCTACTGGCTTTTCATACGTTAGCATGCAGAGCCCAGGAGCGAAGGTAAGGTGTGGAGGAAAGGGGGCAGATGGCCAGGTGTACTGAGGGGGCCCAGAAGAGAACAAAGTAAGGCTGACTGGCACACTGGAAATCCCAGCCTTCTGGAAGGGGAGGCTGAGGGATCAGAAGTTCAAGCCTAGCCTGGGCTACATAACAAGTTCCAGGCTACCCTGGGCCACATAAGATCCTGTCTCAAGAAAACAAACTGTCTCAAGAAAACAAACAAACAAAAAAAGAGTATAACTACATTGATTGTCTATATCCTTACCCAACGTAAATGGTAAGGAAAGAGGGCAAAACACATCCCAAAGGATGATGGGGTTAAAGAGTATGATGACAGAGGAGGAGGCTGATTCCCTCACTGTGAATTATCTTGGCCACAAGCCACTCCAGGCAACCCCTCCCGCTTGTCTTCCCCTTTGAACCCCTCCATGACAGCATGCAGGTGGCGCCACATTAGTTCATCCTTGCCCTATAGCCTTCTACCTATGCCATTATTACAGCTGAGACAATACTAGTGTGACCATCCTTCCCCTCAGGTCTTAAAAGAGCACCTCACACGCTGCCTGGCGCCAGAGGCCTCCAATAAATGTTGCCTGAATGAATGCTGGTGAATTCACTTACCACTTACATTTAATTACCATGTAAGCCCATTGTGATTCTTACTTATGGGACAGATTACAGAGGCCATAAAGTCCTCTGCCAACAATAGCTATGAGAGACACGGGCATAACAAAGCAGTTCAACTGCTCAGGCCAGGCACTGCCCAGCTTTATAGCTGGAAAGTCAGGGCCAACCCTGAGCTTTGGTAAACAAACCAAGCTTACACAAGATGACACTGAGCGGAGCCATCAGCCATGAGGCTGCTCTCCTAGAACCACCAAGTCAAGAGCCCTGCGGGTCACTTGGCAGCAGCCAGCTGATATTGTTCTCATTTGAACTTGGAGCAGACAGCAGGACGTCTGAATTGCTGTAGGCCTTCCTAAAGCTGAGCTATCTGGTTGCCTAGCAACCACAAATGCTGCCCCAACTAGCTACCATCCTCAGTTGGGCTTGATCCATTTAGGAACACCAAATGGTGTCAACTAAAAAACCAACACTTGCTTCCTGGCTGTGTGTGGTTTCAAACGTCTGTAATCCCAGAAGACCAGAGGGTCCAGCATTCAAGGCCACAGCTAGAAAGCCAGGTTCAAGGCCAGTGTAAAAGCTACTTGAGATCGTCCTAGGGAGGAAGGAGAGGGAGGGAGAAGGGGAAGGAATAAGAGGGGAAAGAAGAGGTTAGAGGGCAGGGAGAAGGAAGGAGGTTTTTGTTTTGTTTTTTAAGATTTGTTTTCTAGTGCTTATAGAAGTGTTAATTGCCTTTTAACTAATATTTTATAAAAGTTTAACCACAAAAAAAACAAAACAAAAAAACTCCACAGTTTAGACTTCCCTAGACAGCTGCCAGTAGACTGAAGTACTCCTCCCAAATACAATACAATACAGGCCCTGCCTAACCAGGATCCTCAGGAAGAGGATTCACCGGCAGAAAGGCCAAGAGCAGAGAGCCCTACCGCACTTCCAGCTCATGAGTATCCACACACATCCCTCCTCCCAGTGTGACCACATTGAGTAAGTCCCCTCTCCTGTCTTCCACTTTCAGTTTGGCTATTTTCATTGTCTTGGCACAGGTTGATGTCACACAGGCCAAAATGTACCCAAGTATCAGATCTTCTTCAGTAGAAATATGAGGATGTGGAGAAACAGAAAGTGCTGCCGGGAGTTTAAATTAACACCGCCAACATGGAAAACAATTTAGCCTTCAAAAATGTATAGATGACCAAGCTATGGTGCCTCCCGTTAATCCCATCGGACAGCAGGCTGAGGGAGGGGGAACATGAGTTCAAGACCAGTCTAAGCTATAAATAAAGATCCTGTTCACACAGTTTTCTAACACAACTACCACACGAACCTGTAATCCTATCATGGAATATATTTCCAAACGAGAAGCTGGCGCGTACCTGTCTGATTCCTCTATTGCTGTGATAGAAACAGTGACCAAGGCAAGGAAGGGATGATTTGGCTTATGGCTCCAGAGGTCCTGGAGCCTGTTGTGGTGGAGGGTGTGGGGGAGTGTAGCAGCAAGCATGGTAGCTGGAACGGAAAGCTGAGAAGTTACATCTTGAACCACAGTGCAGGAAGCAACACTGGGGGAGAAACACCAACGCCCACCCCCAGTGACATACTTCCTCCAGCGAGGCCACACCTCTTACGTGGTTAAGAGCACTGACTGCTCTTCCAGAGGTCCTCAGTTCAAATCCCAGCAATCTCATGGTGGCTCACAACCATCTGTAATGGGATCTGATGCTCTCTTCTGGTGTGTCTAAAGACAGCTACAGTGTGGTCACATATAATAAATAAATCTTAAAAAAAAAGAATTCAAATGCCGGAGGCTATATAATAAATAAATCTTTAAAAAAAAAAAAAAAAAACAGAATTCAAATGCTGGAGGTTATGAGGGACTCTTCTCATTCTGGCTATCACAACAGTCCCTGCTTAAGACAGCCCTATTCACAGAAGTAGGGGTACACAAAACCAAAGAAATCCTGGTGTTTCTAACAGCATGGACGGAGGCAGGAGCCTTATGATATGTTGATATTTACATGAGATTACCAGATATGGGGCAAGCATTAGATAATGTCTCTTGTATGTAGATTCTACATACAAAAAAAATTAGACTTTATGAAGTAGAGTGGGAAGGTGGAGGGTGGGAAGATGCTGGCTATAAGCTAGATAACAGAACATTTAGCTTAGTTAGGAAGTAAGTTCAAGAGACCCATTATACAATGCAGTGACAAGCATACATTAGCTGCCCCCAGTCAGTCATGCATATTTCAAAGCACTATGGGATGCCTCCGTGTGTTTACCACATTTCAGAAGATCATTATGTGTCTGTTATTAATAAAAACAACCCGAGAACAGCTGAAGCAAAACAGGTAAGGCAGGAAGGAGCCCTGTTCCCAACACAGGGCCACCCCAGGCTCAGCCTACGGCTATAGACAGAAACCAGCGGAGTGATCTCTCTGGCCAGGCATTTCCTTGCTCCTGAGGTGGGGGCCATTAACAGGTTCTACTGGACTCTTGAGTAAGAGGAACCTGACCTCTGGGCCACCACAGTGCCTCACGTAACTAAAGGCAGGTCTTGGTTTAGTCACCTGCTCCTCTAAGATTAACCCAGGAAGTTATGTATTGGTTTTGATGTTTTCCAATGGAGGAAGGAGTTCACACCCAGCATGCTAAGACTCTCAGCCGCACCACAGGAAGCAGCAATTAAAGGTTACCAAATTTTTGGGACTTGTTTCAGCAGCAAACATCCCATAGAACCTGCCTGGTTACTAAGAGGTATGCCTGAGAGAGAAGCCCTTGCTTCCCAGAAGGGGTGGTTCTCAAAATAGCAAATGCACACATCCCCCCAAAACTCCATTTTGTTTCAAGTATTTGCTCATATACAGGTATCTAACATATATACATATGTGTGTGTGTGTGTGTGTGTGTGTGTGTGTGTAGATATTCATTCTTGTGTCCAATCTGGGGTACAACTTTCAGCCTCCCAATGATATCACCAGAAATATCACAAGTGTAACTTCGTGTGTGCTTCGGAACCTGCAACCTGTAACAACGGGAGTGCTCTCGAAAGTCTTTGGATTTCCAAGGGAAAATCCACCGTAAAATGTCCTTCTATCCCACAGGGGTGAGTGTGAAGAGAGCAAAGACTCATATCCATCAATGTAAAGCATGCATTTAACTCAAGAGCACACAGCCAATGAAGGTGCTCTGATAGAGAGCAAGCATGGGCTGGCTCACTGCTCAGACGGAACCACCTCTAGAGGCCTTTTGATGGACCCGAGGCTCTTCTAGACACAGCCCTCCTCGCTTTCTCCTCCACCAATTCCAAGCATTTCCTATCAGGCCAGCTACAGTGGAAGAAACAACTCACAGGCAACCCTGGTATCCTCAACGTTAAGTTCCCCATGTTCTCGTTTGAGGATTGAAAGTAATATGCTTGTGCCTTGTTATTCCACTGCTGACCATTTCTCTTGATTCCCTACCTTTTTGGGTAAAACTGTCAGTGGAATCAGAATCCCCCAAAGAGCTCACTACTCAACAGCAGCTGACAAATGTTATGGCTGAAAGGGGGAAGGAAATGAATACTTTAAGATTACATTTTGTTGAGGCTAGAGAAGTAGCCAACTGTGGCCAGGTGTGGTAGCATATGGCCTTTAATCCCAGTACTCAAGAGGCAGAGGCACATGGATCTCTGTCGAGTGTGAGGCCAGCCTGCTCTACAGAGCTATTTCTAAGCCAGCTAAATAGTGAGATCCATTTTAAGAAAAATAATTAAATATATAAAATGCCTACTGCTCTGGCAGAGGAACTGAGTTCAGTTCCCAGCATCTATATCTGGCAGCTCACAAGCTCCAGGGGATCTGATGCTTACTCTTCTGACCTCTGACCTCAGGCACTGCACTGTGCAAATACCCAAAGATCACATATACACAGGGAAGTAAAAATCTTTAAACGTGTAAATGTGTGTGTTTGTGTGTACTGAACTCAGGCCCTCATACATATACATGTATACATATATGTATATATTATGTAAGCACACGATACAAATGTATCTTGTAGCCTGTTGCATGTCTGTAATCCCAGCATTCAGCTGGCTAAGGCAGTGGGATGGTCAACTCAAGGTCAGCCTGTGTGCCCACCCACTATACAGATGTCAACCCATCACAATGGTCTCTGTGTGAAACCAGCAGTCTCCCCCCCGCACGGCTGTCCTTACCCAGTCCTCTCATAAGAGTTTTAGAGATGAGACAATATTGTGAATAGCACGTGTGCTTAAATGGTACCCTAAGTTCATGTAATTACGGTCACGGCACCTCTGCCTTCTGCCTCAATTTTCTGCCTTAGAATATAAGTTATGGGTATAAAGAATGAAACATCATCTGTGGGGTACCTGCCTAGCACACCACATAGGACTGGGTGTGGTGGTTAAGTTCTACAATGCAGCAGGGGGGAGCACAGGCAGAAGATCAGCAGCTCAGTCAAGGAAGAAAGAAGGGGAGGGAGGGAGGGAGGGAGGGAGGGAGGGAGGGAGGGAGGGAGGGAGGGAGAGAGAGAGAGAGAGAGAAAGGAAAGAAAGAAAGAAAGAAAGAAAGAAAGAAAGAAAGAAAGAAAGAAAGAAAGAAAGAAAGAAAGAAAGAAAGAAAGGAAAGAAAGAAAGAAAGAAAGAAAATAGTGTCACAGGGGCTCACAGAGACTAAGTCACCAACCAGAGAGGACCTAGGTCCCCTGCACATATGTAACATATGTGCAGTGTGGACTTCATGTGAGACCAGCAGGGGCTGTCTCTGACTCTGCGGCCTGCCTTTGGGTCCCTTCCTCTAACTGGGCTGCCTTGTCTGGCCTTAATAGGAAAAAAATAGTTCTACTGCAACTTGACATGCTAAGGTGGGTTCCTGGGAGTCCTTTCCTTCTCTGAGGGAAAGAGAGAGGGAGGTGGGGGAGAGAAGGTGGGGAGGTTGGAGGGGCTGGGATGAGAGGAGGGAAACATTGATCAGGAAGTAAAGTAAACAAATTAATGAAAAAATAAACAAACAGGGGAGAGAATGAGGGAAGGTTCTCACCTTCTGCCATGTGATCTGGGGATCACTCCAATCAGGATGAGCCAATGTAAAAGCCCCCAAAGATAATAATACGTATCTATGATGTGTGTGAAGTATGTGTGTGACAGAGGCAGAGAGAAGAGGGGGAGAGACAGAGATGGGGACGCACACATGCCACAGTCGGTGTGCAGCCAGAGGATAACTCATGGAGCTGGGTCTCTCAACCTTTGTGGGGACTCCAGGGATCAAATTCAGGTTGCCAGGTTCCCCCAGAAGACTTCTGGGCCACCCATCTCACTGGCCCAGTGCACTTGATGCATCTCATAAAAAATAAATAAAATAAATAAAATAAAAGCAACAACAAAGGTGTTTTATCAAGTAAGGCTCCCTAACACATAAAACTAAATACCACTATGGAGTGATTGCCCTTCCCAGATTACCAATGCTCCCAGAAAGAACATCTTCAGCAGGGTGTGAATAACTACAGATTTATAGATTACTTACAGGCTATTTACATTTATGCAGTACAGGCAGACAACACACGCAGTAACCTATGACATTTTCCAAAGTTTAAGGAGATTTAGGTTTTAAAATGTAAACTGAGCCAGGCTGATGCTGGCACACCTTTGATCATGAGGCAGAGGCGGGCGGATCTCAGTGAGTCACCAGCCAGCCTGGCACACACAGTGAGACCTTGTCAAAAAGAGGTGAAGGGGACAGAAACAAGATTACATCTGCTTGTGCTGGATCTTCTAAAAAGATTTCAACCAGTAGAATGCAAACAAAGATATGAAAGACACACAGAATGTGCAGTTCAGTTTGTCTTAAAGTGGGGGGAAAAAACTTCCTGAGGAGGGGGGCCCAGCCCAGTAGGGAAATGTAAGGACTGGAGTTCGGATCCTCATAACCCACATAAATGCCGGGCAGCCCACTTTTAATCTCAGCCCGCCTCACTTCTGTTCAACCTTCCCACAGAACGTGAGGGAGGTCTGCAGAAAGTACGAAAGTATCACCCAAACAGAAAAGTCTTTCAACCTCAAGAACGCTTTGATAAGCTGGTCGCCCGTAGACACGGGAAAGCCCCAAGCAAACCAAAGAGAGCAGAAATGTATGAAGACTTAATCTCAACACAACCCCAGTGTGGGGCTGAGCTCTCCACATGGCTAAGCACACTCACCCTTCCACCCTCAATCACCCTAGCGCGAACACACACACCAACGGGCCCAGACCCAGATGCCCAGACTACTCCTCAGAATTCAAATCCTCTATTTCCAGCATTACAAGGCAGAGGTGGTGGGGAGAGACCTTCATGACTCGTGGAGTTGCTTCCTTATAAAACTGCCCATAGGAACCTTAGGAAAGGAAACATCTCACAGGAAAAAGAAGTGAGCAAGTGGAGATGAAACTGAAGAGACAACAAAGGCCACACAGCTGCTCAGCCAAGTATTATTGCCACATTGGAGACTGGAAACTGCCCTAATGGCCTGACGTCATGAGCACCAGTTGTGAACACTTTTCTTGGTGTTAAGTACTTGACTGTCCTCGTTTGTTTCTCTGTTGCCATGGTAACACCATGACTAAAACTGACTTGTGGAGGTTAAGTGTGTATCTGGTTATCACAGTCCACCATTGAGGGAAGTCAGGGCAGGAACTCAAGCGGGAACCATGGAGGGGTGCTGCTTACTGGCTTGCTCTCCATAGCTTGCTCAACCTGCTTTCTAATACTACCTAAGTGTTGTGGATAGCCTGGTGCTGTTTGTATTTTGATGCTAATTCTGCTTCTCCAAGAAGGGCTGCCAAGGAGTGAATTACTACTCAGGTGACTTCATTGGAACCTTCTCCCCACTGTAACTTGTAAAATAAATGCTAGAGCTGGTGATTGGGCAGGGGGAGGGAAGGTGGAGCTGAAGAGTTTGAGGGAGAAGGCGGGAGGAAAGGAGAAGAATGGAGGAAGAGGAAGTGGAGGGAAGATGGAGCTGAAGCATGTGGCCTGGAGAAACCTCAAGTGGCAAGGGATCTCATAGCTGGGGAATAGGGTAGTGTAGTGGTAGATCTGCCCAAGCTAGGCATGCTGGCATTCATATTAATTGAGTTGTGTTTCCCTTGCATGGGTTTATTCAGATTGGAGAGGTTATTGCAGCATCTAGGACCACCTAGCCTAGGAATGGCACCACCCACAGTGGGCTAGGTCCTGTTATATCAATAATCGCCAATAAATTTCAGGGTCTCTATTTCTTCATTCGTAGTCTGACTGCCCCTCTCTAAGAAAGACTATGCTGTTTATTCTAAGATTTACCCAAGAAACCTTTGCCCTTAGTTGCAAAAGACTACTAGATATAATTGTATTAAGCTACTGATATTATTTTCAAAGATATTCTTGGTATGCTACCAGAACCAAGAAAGCACCTGGTTTTATGTAAGGCAAACAAGAACTTTCTGAGACACAAGAAACCTGGGATTCAGACACTTGCAGTAGAAATAAAGACATGAAAAGGGCGCCAGGTAACCCCTGGAACGTTCAGCTTCCTGCCATGGGGTAAGGATCAGTTACTGTAACTAAGAAACCTCAGATTGTTACCTAGTCCCCAGTGATAGTACAACATGGGGCCTGGGCCCATCAGATAGCAGAAACACAGGTCATTACAGAGAAGAGCAAGCAGGACACCCTCTACCCCTACCCTAGCCCAGGCTCCAAGAAAAAAATATCAGGCAACTTTTAGGGCAAGATTAATTCTCCAGTAAAAACAAAACAAAACAAAACAAAACAAAACAAACCCACAAAACCCATAGGAGCAAGACTGCCCAAATACACCTCCAAGCTTGCATAGCTAACACAAGATGAAGAGAGGGGAAATGAGGGGCAGGCCAGGCAAAACCCAGACTGAGCTCCCTACGGTTTGTCCCTTCTCTGCTTTCCACAGAAGACCCTGTGATGCTGGGTCTCGAATGATGTAACTTGTTCCCAAATCTAGTCCAGGGGATGATTCAGATCTTTTATGAAGAACTCCAGTGTCTGCAGAACCCCAGACATTAGTAGTCTCACCTAGACAGAGACTCTGTTGATAGGATTCATAACTGTCACCCTCTGTTCTCTCAGACCTTAGAGGGAGAGTAATTCTTGGCCTGGTTGAAAATCTGAGAGATGAGCCCACTGCCCCTTGTCACTCTGGAGCAAGATAGCTTCACTCCAAAACATGGTAAACCCCCAAAACCAGGCATAGCCACACTGGGTTCATGATAACAGAAAAGACAGCCAAGGTTTACAGAACAGTGTGGAAAAGCACACAAGCCCTCAAAAGGCAACTAAGTTCCTAACTGGAGAAGCCGGACACAAGGGCTTCTGCGTGCTGGCTGACAGGAGGGCAGGAGGGACGGAGGGTCAGAGCCTACTTTGCTTATTACTGTAGTTTGTCCCCAGTGGAAGGGATAGGGTTTGATTAGACTTGCATCCCTGTTTACCTTGCTATGTGTGCTTGCCGCTCTGCTGGGAGATTCTTAACTCCCCCAGTACCACTACCAAAGAAGCCTCATCTTGGCTGAAGAGGAGGCGAAGGGGGGGGGGGGATCTAATCACCTTTCATCCAAGCTTGCCTTTAACTACAAGCCACTTTAAAACCAGTGTCCCAAGACCAAGAACAAAGACCAAGAACAAAGACTATTGAGCCCTCTGATGTCTCCTCTATTTACTTTTCTATCTCAAGAGACTCACACAGTTCATAAACACACAACTCAGCCATAACTTCTTTTAGCAGATAAAAAGGAAAGAGGAAAGAGCTCGCTTATACAGGGTTCTGCTATGAAATCAGTTGAATGATTATGGATGGATGGATGGATGGATGGATGGATGGATGGATGGATGGATGGGTAGATGATTGGATGGATGGGTAGATGAATGAGTGAATAGATGGATGGATGGGTGTATGGATGAGCAGATGAATGAATAAATGCATGCATGCACTGCTCCATTAGTTGGAAATTAAATGACTAATTGATTCTACTTAACTTATACAAACTCACAGCAAACTCAGAGGAACAATTCCAATATCAGATATAAACATGCCCCAGAGATATTAAAAGCAGAGTTTAGAAAAACATGTACATAAAAAACCAAAGGAGAAACCACCAGTGTCTGTGGATAATGGACACACCAAACGAAGCAGCTGCATACAAGGGTCTTATCCAACCTTTGAAAGGGGAGAGCGTCCCAACACGTGAGTGACCCTGCCACGAGCAAACCTCGCATGAAACAGGCAGCAAGACTCTGCTTCTGTAAGGCTCTTAGAGTGGCTAACTTCACAGAGACAGAAGGTAGAAGAGTGGCTGCCCAGGGAAGACCCAAAGAGAGTGGGTGTTTAGTTACTTCTGAGGAAGTAGGAGTCCTGGAGATGAGAGGGGAGAGCAGACGGTGACGTAAGCACCGCAGCGCCAGTGAGCTGTGCTCTCACAGTGAGAGGTGTCAGGGTTGCTGGTCAGCTTTAAGCCCAGCACTGAGGAGGCAGAGGTAGGGGGATCTCTGTTCAAGGTCAGCCTGTCTATAGAGTGAGATACAGGGCAGCCAGAAATATGTGATGAGACCGTATCTCAAAAAGAAGGGAATGGGTAGGGGGGATGGTGGATAAGATGGTAAATTTTACAATAAAAATTGATTAAAATGGCAACATTTAGGTTATATATATTTTATCACAATAACAGCTAATGATATCAAAATACTGAGCTGAAGCTTTAAAGGGTAGACTGTGTGTGTGTGTGTGTGTATGCAAGTGCATGTATGCATATGTATATATAAATTATATTTTATTATATATAATACAAATGTATAATAATATCTATGTGCATACATAAATATATATATATATACAATATACATATACATACATATACATACATATGAACTACATCTCCACACACTTGGGAAAGCATGGGAGGAAAGACTGGAGCAGCACTCCTGGCCACCTGACAGGAGCGGCCAAGCCTCAGAGCTTGATGAGAGTCCATGACATCACTCCAGCACTCCTGGACCCATCTCCTGCTTGCTCCTGCCAAGCCCTAAAAATGTCACGAGCCTGCCTTCTCCCACACTCTCTCAAATTATGCTGCAGCCAAGCACACGGGATGCAGAAGAGCCAGAGTGGGAGCACATGACTGAGAGAATAGGAATTTCACAAGAAAACCCCCACTATACCATTCGTTGAGGCACCATCTCTGCACTGGGGGTTTCGAAGGATGGAAAGTTAGCCACTATTTTGCCTAAGAGCACAAATAAAGCACAAGATAAAATTACACTGAGAAGGAAGAAGGGCCTCCCTGACTGAGCCAATGGGACACTTTAGAGCAAAAGAAGTTAGATCCAGTTCATACTTTTGGGGGAGGTCAAGAAATGATCTATAAAGTGCCCTAACACAGACAACTGAGGTAGCTGTGCAAAGGGGGATTCTTTGGACTATTCCAGAGACAGACAGACAGACAAGACAGACACACAGACACACACAAAGAGCGAGAGAGAGGGAGAGAAAGAGAGAGAGACTAAAATTTAAAACAGGTCCTCAAGTGGGATTCCATCAGAGACCCACACTGTAGGAATGTTCTAGAAACCTTCAGAGACAAAAATCTGCGTCCCTGAGTAGAAGCAGGAAAGGGGGACTTCATGAGGAACCGGAAAGGCAACAGGAGAGCAGGAAACCGCAGTGTTTGTGCTGGCCAGGGGTGTTCTGGGCTAACACTGATGCTGATGGAAGAGGCAAGGGAGGTTTGTCAGGCAGTACATCTGCAGTCAGAGCCAAGGCAGCGCAACAACGGGCCAGGAATCTGAACTGGGGTTTTGATGGAAAGACACCCATAACGGCACATGGCGCTAACTACATGTAATTAATTACGTTACTACAACTATGCCTGTTCCCTGATTCTTCCTCCAGGCTGACATTACTAACTAACAAGCCTGCACAGTGTCTCTCCACTCCTGAGGGAAGGCAGACAGCAGTCTGGAACGCTGCATCGCAAGAGCAGGTCCAGGGTCCGTTATAAATCCCCAGCCCAGCAGCCGGCTCTCTCTGAACTGAGCCACACTTTCCAAATTCAGGAGCAGAAGCAAACCCAGCTGTACTGAGCACCACAGGGCACAGTCTCCGTAATAAAGGTGTCTTTGTAGCTGAGTAAAACAGAGCCCAGCCTGCTTATTGTATTCTACACAAAATGCTTTGAGGATGACACATCCAAATTCCACAGGCTCTCCTTCCAAGCCAAAGTTGTTTCCTGCAAGTATTTATTTCTATAGAAAGCACCAAGTATGTTTATGGGTCATTTTTAGAATTGTATGTATAGGAATTATTTTTAAAAACCCGGCTGTGAAAGGCAGGTATGTAGCATACGTGGGAGGTAAAATGAAGGTAGAAGGCTCCAGAGTTTGGAGTCATCCTTGGCTACATAGTGAGTTTAGGGCCAGCCTGGGCTACATAAAACCCTCTCTCTCAAAAAAAGGTGGGGTGGGGAATAAATTTAAGATGCTTTTGCTACAGATGTAATTGATAACAATGGCAGGAGATCCAGCCGCCCTGAGTATCCAGTTACCCTTTCTGACATTGAGTGGGCAATGTGACATGGTGCTGAGAAGCCAAGTGTGGTGGCTCATACTTGGGAGGCTCAGGCAAGAGGATGGCTACGAGTTGAGGCCTGTATAAAGTGAGAGTCTGCTCAAAAGGAAAAGGGGGAAGGAGGGGGCGGGAAGGATCAGGACAGCTCGATCAATTAAGCACCTGCAACATAAACATGAGGATCTGAGTTTAAATCCCCAGTACCCGAGTTTATAAAAAAAAAAAGATGGCACCACAGTAAGTACTGGTAATCCCAGTGATGGGGAGGCACAGGCGAGAGGGTCCCTGAGCTCCACTGGCCCGTCTAGCCAGCTCTAGGTTTTCAAAATTAAAAGCAACATCAGTAGTTTTAAATTACTAGACTTCTGTGTGTATGAGCAGGCACATGCTTGGCACAGTGGGTGTGTAGAGGTCTACCGGGTGCCATGCACACCATGGTGGCAGGTACCTTTACCTGCTGAGCTGCCTTCCAGACCCCAGAGACAAACCTTTAAAACAGATCTCCACAGAAAGCCCCAATATCAGGAGGGAATACACCAGGACTGTGATCTAACAGCACAAAATAGATAAACATAAAATAAGAAAAGAAAATGATAATTCTAAACCCTAATTCTCAAACGATTACCTTGCTGTTCAGGTAGGAAAATCCTGGCTGTGCTGGTTGGTCAATGGTATTTCATTTGAACCTGATGTAACCCAGGGGACTTTGCGTACATGGAATTTCCATATCATTGTAGTTGTGTAATATCCCCCAAATAAAATAATATTTGCCAGTGCTTAAAAGTTCCTCTAACAATAACTTGACACCTTAAGTAAGGACAAAGTAAATGCAGTTGGTTAAGTGGAGGTTGAGAGGGGAAAGGGTTCTGGGTAAATCCAACTGCTTCGAAGCTCAGAAGCACAGTGACTTGCCTCTCCTGGGAGAGGAGCGATTTTGAAATCCCAGATAAGAGTCTTGGACTGGCTTCTGACACACCCTACAATCAGCAGGCACTCCACTTAGGACAGTAAACTAATTGTACTGCTTTATGCTTGCCGGCCATTCGTGGTGATTTCCCTCACAGTGATAACACGGGAATCAGTTATACTGAAAACTGGTAAGTCCTAGACTTCTAAGAGAAGCCTATAGCTTCTACAGAGTATTTCTATTCTCTCTCTCTCTCTCTCTCTCTCTCTCTCTCTCTCTCTCTCTCTCTCTCCCTCCCTCTCTCTCTCTCTCTCTCCCTCTCCCTCCCTCTCCCTCTCCCCCTCTTTCAAAATGCTTAACATATGACCAACATATGTAAAACAGAATTCCCCAATTTCAAAAGCCTGGACCTAAGGGCGGACCTTAGCATAATAGTACTGGATACCTTAGCACAGGCCATCCCACGGTCTACCAGACAGAGGAAGACGCAGGGAGGTGCTGGGGATGGTTCAGTGGCTAAGAGCAAGTACTGCTCATGAGGAGGACCTACATTTAATATCCAGCACTCACTTGTGCCTGCAAGAAAAGCCTAAAGCTGCAAGGGGCCGTGATGCATCGCACACATTCCCACTCACTCCCCTCCACAAACGCCTAATTTTTTTTTCCCCAGGAGTCAAAAGAACCATCTGTTGTGCTTGGTTTGGCTCAGGATCCTCATAGCCAGGACAGACCAGCTCTGTGTGCCCCCTAGGCTGGGGCACTCATTAAGCACCCTCTAACACACACACACACACACACACATTCTCTCTCTCCCTCCCTCCTAGAAGTTCTGCTAGAAGTCCTAGTGAAGCCCCTTAAGGAACGGGGCGGAACCCAAACAGGTAAGGAAGCACTTGGCTACCTCTTGAAGGACCAGTGGGTGTTATGTGGCAGCCACACACTGGCTACCGTGAGCCTCTGCACACTTAACCTTTGTCATCAGTGCAATGCACACGGCATCTCTTACGCAACAGCCCGGAAACTAAGGGTACCCCAGGACTACAGCTTGGTTCTATAGCATATCTTTCCTCCCTGGTTCTGGCCCACAGTCCTTCTGTTGCCTCAGCACTAAAGGCTCCACATACTCTCCATGAGAATCTTGTAACCTCCACGACAGGCCTCAAATGTTAGGTAGATCAACTTTATTCATAGATCAGTACCTCAAGGAACTCTAGGAAAACCTCAAAGGTCTGCATTAGTAAGAGTCCCCGTGAAATGGCATGGTACACATACATAGGAGCAGGCACATCTTGTACACATAAATATAAGTTGCCGACCACACAGAACCATTCCCAGTGCTCCATTCCGTTTCTTGCCCTATGCCATTATCACACGAGTTGTATGATTGTAGCCTTGTACTAAGTCTTGACATCAGGAAGTGTACCTCTTCCAGTCTGGTTGGTTTGTTCTTGATCACCTACTTACATCCCGACTGAAGCTGGTCTCCGAGGTCTGTCCCTCAGCTGATGGTAAAGTAATAACATTCAGTAAAGATTCTGTTAAATGAGTCCAAACCCATACTCCTCGTCTGACATGTTAATCCTACAATCCTTAAAATAAAACAATTAGTCAATTTGTTGGCAAATGTATTTTCACAGACAAAAAAAGCCCAAGGCTGTTAACCCCATGCCACACAAGGATCTGTCTTGTAAAATACACTGACTGGAAGTTCACGCTGACAGAAGCTCTGTAAATATTTACTGAGGTAAAACAGTGGAGCCCACACGTCAATCCCTACCACACCCAAACAATTGTCTACATGGCAGGACACCAGGAGAACACAGAGGGACGGCAGGCTGTAGGGCTGATTATGGCCGGAAGACTGTTCCCCACTGAGACTGTTAACCACTCCGATATTACCTAACCCTCCTTGTCCTTGTGCATGCAACTCCCCACTCCCTGCTCAACTCTGTGTAACCATCACCATCAGTTTCTGGGGGTTTGTCTTCTCCATCTGAGAGCCCAGCCCACCCGATCCTCGCTTTTCTGTGTCCCTGTGTCTGACCCTTTTTTTTCCCATTCTCTCTGTCTCAGATAGTTCAAATCCTGGAGCCCTGTAAGGACCAGGCAATAATCTAGGTCTAAGGCAGACCAGGGGAGAAGCAGGCCAGCTTCAAAGGGCCCTCGAGCTCCAGGAGAAAATGTGATGTCAGGCCCAGGCAGCTTGCTGGGGGTCCCATGTAGACCTCCACATCATCCCTGCTCTGGAAGATCTTTTGTTTTCCACTTCCATGGTTCTCACCGTTGAGATGCCAGTGTGTTTCCTGATTTTTCCCTTAACGGCAATTCCTCTTGTGGCGAGGGAAAAATCTCTTTAAGGATCAAGAAATGGCTCTAACGGGCTGGAGAGATGGCTCAGTGGTTAAGAGCACTGACTGCTCTTCCAGAGATCCTGAGTTCAATTCCCAGCTGACACCCTCTTCTGGTGTGTCTGAAGACAACTACAGTGTACTTAAATATAATAAATAAATAAATAAATAAATAAATAAATAAATAAGATTATTTTAAAAAAAGAAATGGCTCTAACATCATGTGACAACCTAACACAGCAAGAATTCTGGCTTCTTTAAGAGACTCTGAGGGCTGGAGAGATGGCTCAGCAGTTAAGAGCACTGACTGCTCTTCCAGAAGTCCTGAGTTCAATTCCCAGCAACCACATGGTGGCTCAGAACCATCTGTGATGAGATCCAATGCCCTTTTCTGGTGTATCTAAAGAGAATGACAGTGTACTCACATACATAAAATAAATTTTAAAATCTTTAAAAAAGAGAGAGAGACTGCAATTTAATGTGGAGCTATAACATAAAGTTTACATTTGTTTTACAGTTCGTTGCCCCCTCCCAGGCAAACTTAAAATGACCTCATGATGAGCAAAGAAGAGGAGGGGAAATCTGTCTGGCTTTTCTAATTTGTCATGTTTATAGCTCCGAGACTGCCTTTTAAATCACAAAGCATACATTTATAACATTCCGTTAAACACCATAAATAAGGGGAAAACCACGTGGAGTTGGCCTGCCGAGTGTCCAGTTGCCTTCCCGGCTCCTCAAAGACATGGAAAGAATGAGGCACGCTTGTCTGCATGTGCAGGGCCAGCCTGCTGGACAGGATGTCTCCATCCCTGCCTGCTTTTCTGCCTTTTGTTCAATGTGGAACAGGAAAACCTGCTTTCCTGCTTTCTCAATACTAAATGGGTTGGTCCTTCAAGGGAAAACATCCCCTCTGAATACACCCAAGGCTGCACAGAAGGCAAGAGAAACAAAAGCTGGTCCTCAATATTCCCTTAGCAGCCAGCTGAGGGCTGCCCCCGGGGAAGAGGCTCTTTATCCCTTTACCCTGGCAGAAGAGAAAGGAAAAATGAGGAAGTCACAGACTCAGAGAGGCCCAGAAGTGGTCCTGCTGGTCTAAGGTCTACTGGTCACCCCTCAGGACTCCAGCTTTCTCAGAAAGACAAACTAGCCACTGCCAGATAAAAGACGGAATTAGGAAAAGGCACAAGAACAGAGAGGCACTGTCCCAGAAAAACACGGGTCCACAGGGGACTCACTCTCCAGGCCAGAACTGCAAGGTTCAGGGCCATAGGGTCTGCACATCACATCTACAGAGTCAAGCGATCAAACATGAGCTTAGGTACCTCAAAGGCATATTTCCCTGTCCATAGCTAGTGAGCCAAACAGCTTGGCTGGTGATGGCCCAACAGGTCCCACTCATTCTGTGGGAAACCCTTTCCCACATCCAACCAAATACTGAAGCTGGGCCTGACCTGATGTCATTGCCTAGGTATCCACACATCTCTTCCACTCTATAACTCCCTTCGAGTCACCAGAGACCGTGTCATGGAGAGTCCCACCACAGAGGCTAAGGAGAGCAACCATCTGCCTTCCCCACTTCTGCATGCACTCCTGCTGCCCACACTGACCGCTTCAAATACAATACCCACCCGGCTTCCCCACAAACCTGCACCGCACTGTGCAGACTAAGTGCGAGGAAGGGCCACTTTCTCCTCCAGTCTCCTGGGGACCAGCACTTTTATAAAATACACAGTGATTAGGTGAAATAAGCAAAGACATATGACATATAAATCCAAATTGTCAGTTTCAATGCTTGGAATTAAAGGTATATGCCACCACACCCAACATACAGATATTTACTCTTAGTTTCTATACATATCTCACTGCCAGTCAGTTCCAAACAACTCATATCAAACCCCAAAATATGCAGTTCACGCTGAGCAGGACAGCTGTTAACAAGAAATGGAAAACACTTCCCCTCCCTTCTACTGAGACCCACAAATCTCCTTCCATTCGGGATAAATGCCCACTGTTCCTCTTTCAAACAAAATCTCAGCTGCTTCTCTTCCGGACTTCACAAATGTCTTGGTAGAAAGAGAATGCTGGGTAAGGAAGTTATCGGAGAGGGAAGGATGCAGCTGAAAGGAAACAGGACAAGACGTGCCCACTCTTCTAGGAGAAGGCTGGGAAACCGAAAGGAAGACTGTTAACCACTGAAGCCATGGTAACCAGGAGGCACGTAGCAATATGGTATTAGGGCACCAAAGGAAGACAGTGTTTTGAAGAGACAAGACCCATAAACGTATGAGGCAAGGGGGTTCGAGAGGAAGCTGAGAGCACCTTGTTCATCTGTAATTCATCCGTCTACATGGTGGCGTTGCTTGTGCTTGAAAACACTGAAGATGTTCACATCCAAACAGAACCAGGCCGCTGTGCACGAGACCTGATCTTTCACTTACCTAGAACAAGTCAACTACAGGACTGTGAGTGAGGTGGAAATCACGTCATCAGGGTACACGCCCTTGCTCTGGGTGACTGTAGATGAGTCCACCATTTCTAGGGTTTCCTTTCCTTTTTCCCCTTAAGAACAGAATGGAAGCCAGGCATGGTGGCCCACAGTTGTAATTCCAGGACCCCGAAGGCAGAGGAGTTCCAGGCCAGGCTGGGCTACATAGTGAGTTCCAGGCTAACCTGGGGGAAAGGAAAGAGAGGGAGGGGAAAGGGAGGAAAAGAGAAAAGGAAGGAACAGAGGAGAAGGGGAGAGAAACTGAGATTCCCCGGCTCCAGCACCTTCAGAACATTGGTATGAATTCAAAGTGTCAGCCTTAAAGATCTATCTATGGGTGGGAAAGCAGCTGGGGGTGGGGTGCCCATGGCTGAGGCAGCACCGACCATGACTGGGTATTTTAAAGCGGACTAACTAAAATGGTTTATTAAAACGGTCTCTAATAAATGGAAGCCCCTAATGGCTCACTGCTAACTCTTTTTTTGGTGATGGTTTATAACGGGAGATAAGAGTCTCATCTGTCTGCCACAGTTTATCTGGAAGCATCTGGAAGCGAGGAAGCAGACAATTCTACACTCTCCCCAGGCTGTGGAACAGGGGTGGGTCTTCTCAGATTTCGGCCTCACAGCCCTCCTGGTTCTGGTCATGCATGGCTGAAACCTAAGGCTATCTATACTTAATACCTCCTGCTTAACACCTCTCTCACCTAGCCAGAGAGCACCAAACTTACCACAGCCTGGTGGCACACAGGACTCTTAAACAGTTACCTGGCACATGCACACACATGCGTGCATACACGTGCATGCACACACTGCCCATTCAGGTATTCATAAAATCGTGTATTTTACACCTCCACTTCCCAGAAAGTGGAGTTTGGTCTCCTACGATCTGCCCAGGTTGCTCACAACCTCCATTCGTTCTTCCAGGGCCTACGACTGCCAAGAAGACTCAAGTGAGCCACCAACACAAACAGCGCTCCGCACTCCTCTCGTCTACATTCCATGCTCTCTGAAGGCAGTGTCTTAACCCAGAGTTTTCCTTTCAGTGTTTGGTAAGTGAGACAGTGGCCACCAAGGAGCTATAATGTTTGCCAGCACCACATTTTAAAGAAAAAAAAAGTGGCCAGGTGTGGTGGTGCACACCTTTAGTCCCAGCACTCAGGAGGCAGAGGCAGACTTTGAGGCCAGCCCCATCTACGGATTGAATTCCAGGACAGCCAGGACTAGGTTGAGAGGCCCTGTCTCAAAAACAACAACTACAGCTACAATGGTATTGTATTTTTCTGTTAATGTCATTTTTTTTAAAGTTTAAATAGACTCAAAATCTGTCTGTTCCACACAAGGCCATGGGGGTTAGAGGGGAGCAATGGTCACAAAAGCAGCATGGGCTGGCTTACATCTGACCTCTGACCCCTGACCTCCCAAAAGTCACTAAAGGTGAAAAAGAGCTTGAAGCCTGCACTAAGCTGACCCCTAACCCAACGAGAGGATCAGAAAGAATCCATCCTTTGGCTTAGGCCAACTGCAGCTGGTCAGTGTGTCCCTACCGGGGAGGTGTTGCTCACAGGCACCTGGTCAAGACAGAAAGAATACCAGAGCAGCATCTAGTTTTCCTAACATGCTATGCTCTGCTCTCTTGGCTATGCCAATTCCCTCTGACAAGATGCCGGGAAGACTGTGGTAGGGACAGTTTGGGGCTTACACTCTAGGGGAGAGAATATTCAACATGCTAAGGTTTTATGTTGTACAGACAGATAAAATGCCTAACAATGGAAGCTATTCTCAAACTCTGTACCTACTCCTTTGCAGTGGGTGGTTTGAATAAAAGTCCCCACAGACTCACAGAGTGGCATTATTGGAGGTATGGCCTTGTTGAAGGAAGGGTGTCAGTGGGGTGGGCTTTGAGGTTTTGGAAGCTGAAGCCAGGCCTAGCAGCTCACTCTTTCTTCCTGCTGCCTGCCAGTCTGGATGTAGAACTCTTAGCTACTTTCCAGTACCATGTCTGCCTGCATGCCACTGTGTTTTCTGTCATAACAATAATGGACCAAACCTCTGAAACTGTAAGCCAGCCCCAAATAAATGTTGTCCTTTATGAGTTGCCTTGGTCATGGTGTCTCTTCACAGCAGTAAGACTCTAAGACATCCTTCAAATACAGCTACTCAAGTCTATCAAAGGAGTATATACCATCTATCCCTCTACCTCAAAGCATGCAGGCTTACCTTCAAACCCTCCTTTTCTGGCACAAAAACTTTAGTCTTGAAGGGACTTTATCAAGTGTGATGGCTCCTGACTCAAGAAACTCCCACTGGTGAACCCTCCTCTCTCAAGCCACCTCGTACACGTTACAGAAATCGCAGCAGTGGTACATTTGCTCAGGCCAGACAGCATATTAACTCTTCCAGGGAAATCTCTGGCCTTCTGTGTGGTTAGTGGTGAACCAATAAAGTCCCTTTAGAAAACATATTATCTGGGCCACAGAGACTCAAATGGGTAACAATGCTTGCTACCAAGTCTTACAACCTGAGTTTGATGCCCTGGACACACAGTGGAAGGGGAGAGGGGGGAGGAAGGAAGAGGCAGAGACAGACACACCCATTCAGAGAGACAGACACACAGAGAAACAGACAGACTTGATACATACAAAGACAGACAGACATACACATACACAGACAGATACAAACACAGAAAGAGACAGACAGACACAGAGACAGGCAGAGAGACAGAGAGAAACATGTTACAAAAATTCTGATCACTCTCTTCACTGAATTTTCACAAAATCAACTCTAAGGAATTCTGGGAATTCTAAGGAATTCAGACATATACAATCTTCAGATTCATAAGAAATAAAATCATGTAGAAGAAATGTCCTACGGAAAAGAAGCATTCCTTTACCACATTAATGGAGACCTCTTTGAACAAGGAAAAGGAAAATGCACACAGTAAAAGCCTAAGTGGAAATAACCTCAGAGACTGGACCAGGAGTCAATAAAGCAGACTCTGTTTTTACCTTTAACACTACTAGCTATGACCATAGACCATCTCTGACCCCACCTTCCTCTGACATTAGGAAGCTAGACCTCTCTATGTGACCGTCCAACTACAAAGAGTAAGCTCTTCTCTCCACACCACACATTCCTCTCAGCCCCAAGACTTCAAGGTACTTCCCAGAAGATTCAAGTCCAGCACTGAAAAACTCTCACAAAATTCTGACCTAGAATTGGTATCTCGGCCAGGCATAGGGAATCATGTCTATAATTTCAGGACTCAGAAGCCTGAGGCAGGGGACTGCCTCCAAGTTGAGACCCATCTGAGCTGTATAGTGAGTTCAAGGCCAGCTAGGCAACAGCATTAGACTGTCTCAAAAAAAATTTAAAAGTACATAAAAAATATACAGACCATCTAAACCATTCTGCTAGAAGGAAAAATAAATAAATTTTAGCTGTGTTTCCGTTCTTCAATTTCCCCACTTGAAAAATGAAATAAAAGTAATTTTAAAAGAACAGGTAATTAAAATCATCCATATATTCCGGAAGCTCAGACAAGATGAGTTTTGGTTTTGATTTTCGGGGAAGGAGTGGGGTATAGACATTATAAAACTACCAAACACAAAACTTCATGGTTCCACAGGAGCCTCTATTTTATATGTCATGAACGCTAGGTTCTTAGCTGGTTGTCTGGGTGTGTGTGCGTATGTGCATGTGTGCGTACACAAGTGTGCATGCACTGTCAAGGTGTACAGGAGCATGCAGAAGACATAAATAAGACAACCTCAGTGTCATTCCTTAGGATCCATCCGCCTTCTATTCTCTCACTCGGACATGAAACTCACCATCTAGTATTCTGCCTGGCCAGTGAACCACAGAGATCCTGTCTCCACCTCCGCAGGGAAGGGACTGCATGCAGACACCAATGCACAGTCTGCATGGCAAGCACTTTACCAGATGAGCAATTTCCCCAAGCAGGGCTGACAATATTGTACTACCGAAATACACCCGTGGCCTCGCCTCAGGAACACATTACCTACCATGCACACCTGTATAGGCACCAAGGTACACATCCTTGAAGGACTATTAAGTCATGAAAGCAGAACACCTGAGGATCTGCAAACTCGTGGAGAACCACATTCCTGCCTTTTCCCGGGTTTCCTTTCTCGCAGTCGACAGCTCACCCAGCTACGGCCACATGTCCGCCAGCTTCATCCTTACTCGGCATTGTAAATGTACACCAGGCATTACTCTCTACAAGCAGTATGCTTAAGGCTTATATGGTTTCCCTTTATCTTGTCCTCGGGACCAACAGCAGCAAGCACTGAGTGGACACTTATGTGCACCAAGCCCCACCTGAGTGCTTGTGTGCTAAGTGCTTAATATGCAGCTGCTCGACGCTTCACGAAGATCTCTTGGATAAGTGCTATTAGGGCGTCCATTCTCTGGATGAGGAAACAAGAAGAGGAAATGGAAGAGGTGGTTGGAGCCCCCTGAGCCCAAGTCCTACCATCCTGCTACAGCCATCCAGGACAAGAACACTGCCTTAGAAACAGGAGGCGGTGCTATACCACCTACACACTCTGTGGAGTACAGGGAACATGCACCTGACGTTTAATTTAGTCCTGCAGCAAAGGGAACCACCGTTGCATGGGAGTTCGTCAAGTGTTGTCACAGACAAGATGTTGCCTATTCTTTCTCCGGGTAAGTCGCTTGGTGCGCAGACTGCCGTAACCTGTTTTTAACATGGTAAACATCCTTCGTTAGAACATCTCTGTATCCACATGACTGAACATGCATCCTCTGGCAAGACGAAATTTCTAGGGGTTTGTAAGATGGCTTACTTACTAAGGGCGCTTACTTACAGAGGCCCACATTGGGTCCCCAGCACAGGCCCAGTGGCTTACAACCTACCGTAACTCTAGTTCCAGAAGATCCCGTGCATGCTTCTGACCTGTGCAGGCATCAGGCACACACATGGTACTTTCATACATGTACACTTACATACATGCAGACAAACACTCATACAAATACAGTAAGACAAACTTTGGATTTTTTAAAAAATATAGTACATCAAGCTAAGCACAAAGTGTTAGAATACACCCCAAAGGACTCAAATGAGACCCCAGGAAGGTCATGCCTTCACCCTGAACTCAGATCAGCAATCGGTAAACGAGGAACCAGTCTTGACCCATATGATATCTAGATTTTGTTTATCTCTGTCAACAACAACAACAACAACAACAAACAAAAAGACCAGAAAAGGTAATGCAAAATCAAAGCATAAAAGAGAAGCAGCTGTCATCCTGGTCTGTAAAACTCACTGTTCAATAAGAACAGCATTGCCAACGGTTAAGTGAACCTCAATTTTCAGCAATCCTCCTGCCTCAGTGTCCTCACAGCTTGGATTACAGGCATGTACTATCATGCCTGGCTGGTGATTTTAACTGGTGGTATTTGAGCTTTATTCTGTTTTTAGAAAAATGAGCTCCTAAGCACCGCCCAACAGTCACATTTGGGTGCTCTTTGTATTCAAATGTGTGGCTGCTTGAAAATCCTAGCAGGTAAGAGTTCAAATCTGACCTGTAGCCCCTAAACTAAAGCAGACACAGCATCAGTCTTCCGGTATACATCAGGCACTATGGCAACAAGAAACCAGCAAGCTGGGCTGAACTGGCGACACAGGCCTGACAGGGTAAGGTATGATGAGGCCAACAGAAAGGGCACAAGAAGGAAGCCAGAGGACTGGGGACCTAGGGGGAAAGGAGACCTGACAGGTGTGGTCATCTCCAGTGAATTTGTTAATTCGCTGAGGGACATGGTAGCTCACGCCCATAATCCCAACACTCATAAAGCTGACACAGGAGCATGGCCTTTGAGTTTGAGGCCAGCCTAGACTACAGTGGGTACCAGGCCAGTGTATGTACAGAGAAGATCTTGTCTCAAAAAAAAAATGTTACTACTCAGCTATTAGAAACAACTTTATGAAATTCCTAGGTAAATGGATGGAACTAGAAACTATCATCCTGAGTGAAATAACCCAGCCACAAAAGAACACACATGATACGCACTCACTGATAATTGGATACTAGCCCCAGAAAGCTCTGAATACCCAAGAAACAACTCACAGACCTTATGAAGCTCAAAAAGAAGGAAGGGCAAAATGTGGAAACCTCAGTCCTTCTTAGTGTATTCATCATATGTTATTATGTAACAAATTTTGTGAGCTATAATATTTTATAAAATAAATTAATTAAAAAAGAAGTTGAAAGTGAATATAATCAAAATACAGATTCATATGTGAAGTTCTTAATAAATAAATTGAAATGTAAAAAAACAGAAAAAACATGTTCACACACACCACACCCACACAGAGACAGACACACATATACACATACTCATATACACACATACAAACATGCACACAGACACACACACACATATACACAAAAAGAGACACACACATACTCATATATACACATAAACACACACATACAGGCATACACACACACACATATACACACAGAGACACACACAGAGTTTGCCGTGTGTGCATGCATACGTGTACACAGGCACTAGGATAACACAGCAAGCCAACAGTTAGTGGGACAAGCAGGCTATTAAATTCATACACAGATAAGCATAAAGCCATGCCGATCAGCAGAGAGGAAAAGGAGAGGACAGTTGGTCTTAGTGGACGGAGAACAAGGGGCATTCCTGGCAGCTAAGGTCACCACCAAGAGCCCAGTCAGTGAGCAGTGGGAGGGGTGCTTCCTAAGGAGCACTGAGTGTGTCTTCAGATGGAGCACCGAGCCCATAGAGTGAGGCAAGAGCTGCAGCACAGAGTCCAGAGAAGAGGGACCCTGGCGCCCGCTCTGCCAAGCAGGAGGCAGAGAAAAGGCGAGGCCAGGCTGCAGCAGTCATCGGTAAGGCTCACCGAAGACTTGAGTTCTCCTTGGATGGGTTATGCCCAAAATCGTGTTTTTTGGCTTTTTTGTTTTTAATCTGAGTTTCTTCGGAATGAACATACGTTGTGGCTAAAAGGTTTTTCTTCATATCCCTCCCAATATGCTTTACTGCTCTACATAGACTTCATAAAAATCACATCTTGGTTCATACTTATAAATATTCCAACGTGGGTTTTACTCCCTTTATAGTGACTTTTAGCTCGGACCAGCCACAATTGCTAAATCTTACTGTGTATCAGAGAGCATTCTGGGAACTCTGACAGAATTTACTCATTTAATCCAGATTCTACTCTGTGAAACGCTACTATGTGCACACTAGCTATGTGCACACTACTACGTGCACACTACTATGCGCACACCCTCTTTTCACACATGAAATGCTGTTCCCTCAAAAGGTCAGCATTTTTCATGTTGCCTGTGGGTCGGTAACAAAACAAGGACGCTACAGAACAGCATGAAAGGCCCTGTCCAAGCCTCAGACCGAATCCACCATCAACCCTCCCTCCATGCTACCGTGGGAAAAACACTCTCAAGTTACTCTTCAAACTCAGAACTCCAGCAGCTTCACAATCAGCCCTCATTTTATGGAGACCACTGGATAAACTTTACCCAGCATGCACATAATCTGCATTTCAGTTTTGGCCCTGGACGGGCAACACAGCCTCCGGTGCACATTTCAGGCTAGAAGTGTCTATGAAATGTACACACTGGGCACTGGGAGGGGAGCATGGTAAAGTCCGTGAGTGACGTATCAAGTGCAGAGATGCTACACCAGCCGTCATGCTTTGCAGGTCCCATAAGTCCCATGTGAGCAGGGACCTGAGGCTGTGTAACACACTGCGAACCAAAGTGCTCGCTTCACCCCATCCTCACAAATATGTCTTCCATCTTAGCAAATCTGTCAGACAGAAATGGTATCTCGTTTTGGTTGGTTTTTTGTTTGTTTTTTTTTTTTTTTTTTTTTTGGCAAGAATAAATGTCTTGTTGTTTTGCTACAGTTTGGTTAACTATAGTCTCTTCTATGAGAAATTGCCTATTAGTTAATGACTTTTCATTTCTACTGGGCAGTTTTTCTTTTAAAACCCTGTTTAAGATTCATAAATTTTTTTATAATTAAACTATAATTACATCATTTTCCTTTCCTCCCTCCAAACTCTTCCAAGCTCACTCCTACTCCATTCTCAAATTCAAGACTTCTTTGTATTATCATTACACTCACACACACACACACACACACACACACACACACACACCCCTCTATATAAAGTAACCTGCTCAGTTCATTGGGTTTTTCTTAAACGTATATAATTTCAGGACTGTCCCACTGGACAATTGTCCAACCAGTCAGGGCCCCGTCCCTGGGGAAGCCTCTCTTCCAGCCTTCATGTGGTTCTGTTCTATTTTTCACTTAACACTGCAGCAGAGATGGACCTACAGATAATACGGGAGGACAGCACTGTTGAGTTTGCTGACTGCTAACTACATAGCCCTTGTGATGCAGGACAGACCTTTCCCAGTAAGATGGGGGAAGAAGCAGAGTAGCCAAGAGCTAAAGGTAAAAAGTTTCAGTTCCTGGGTTCAAGACCCAGCCCTTCCACTTACTGGGATGACCTAAGAGGACGTGACCTTCCCACTAAGGCAGTTCTCACACACGTCTGAGAACACATATGCACTACATAAATGCTGTCTCCAGATTTTCCTTATCAAGATGGCCAGTCTGCTCTACTCTAAGATAATAAAGGCTCACATCTATAAAGAACTCTGCATGCCTTGTCGGGGGAGCTTTTGGTTGTTTTAATATGGGTCTAACTATGTGGTCCAGGCTGGCCTGGAACTTACAGATCTGCCAGGCTCAAAACTCTTGGCGTTTCCCCTGCCTCTGTGTTCTGAGTGCTGGGGTTACAGGTGTGAATTGGCAAGGCAGCCTCTGACTCTTTTTAGACGTGTTCTTTTTCGCTGTCATCTGGTTTACCGTAGGTGACTGCAGAGTCTGCTTCTAGAGACTGTACACCCTGCCAAGACAAAGACCCGCTGCCAGAGCATCTTCCGGCAGCCAGTGGTTCCGGAGCTCAGAGTACACACCAAGGATGTGGGTAAGAGTTCCACAAATTCTCTCCTCCCCATTCAACCAGATTCGGGGCATTACTCATGCCCACACTGCTGCGAAAGTTCTAGTGCGCCAGGAACTAAAGAAATGGAACCTGCTGTTGATTATCTCTAGCTAGAGATGGGCCTCCACCCTGCTTCCTGTATTTTGGGACATTTCTGTTTGTTAGGACTCCACCAGAGGGTGGAGAGAGACAAGGGGGAGCTCAGGCCAGTCTAGTTGTCAGTGTACTAACATATCTGATTTAAAGTTAGAGCCAAAAGGAGGTTTGCCTTATCTGAGGATTTCAAAACCCACCCCTAACTCAGGGTCTCAGGTTACCTCAGATAACACTGGCTGGGTGAGGGAAGTCTCCTCCAGAGTGCAGGATATTATCTCCCCACGCCTTTGGCCTGCCTGCCTTCTCTGGTAACACAAAGGAAAAGCCTGGGATGGCCTGACCTGGGTCACTTCACTTCTCACGGAGGTATGTCAAAGGGGTGTGGAATGGTATCCTTGGCAAGGGCTTGACATCCAAGGAGAGTTTGAAGCAGAACATATGGAGATAAGATCAGTAAGGACACAGGGACAGGCTGCCAGATGACTTGTATGACAATACCCAAGCGGAGGACCATCTGCAAACCCAGCCGAAGTGCCACAGCGCTCCCACAAATCTCGTAAAGAAAGGCATTCTTTGCGTGGTGGGTTTTCTCAGACCTGGGCCATTCCGAGGCTGTCTTTTACACAGCTGACAGCCCTGGGTTAGAACTTCCTCAGGAATTCCAAAGGTAGTCACAATCCCTGAACAGGGGCCCGGTTCCAGGATTCCTGCCTGACAAACATACGACCTGAACCTGTGGCCTGAGGCCCTCTGAACTATTCTAAATCATGAAAAGCAAATTCTGCATGTGTGAAGAATCTCCATCATAACCAAAAACCATAAATTACTTTTCCTCCAGCTAGAGATATTGCAGTATTATTCTGCTCACTGATGACTTAGAATCAAAGCCTGCTAAGCTCAGCTAAAGGTATCGAAAAACAATCTAATCCAACCCCTTACCTAAGAGCAAGAGCCCCAAGGACCAGAGAAATAAGCAACAAGCTAACAGAGGGCAAGGAGCTGCCTGAATGCATGCTTACACTGAGCTTTCACTGTACTGTTTACTTAATCTTCCCAGCAACCCCAAATATTATGCCCACTCTGCAGATGGGGAAACTGAGGCCTATGAAGGTTGAATTATACACTAAGGCAGCACAGTTGGTAAGGGACAGCGCTAGAACTACAATCCATGCCTTGAACTGCTAAACTTCAAGGGTTAAAAACTACAACACTCGTGAAGTCTTTCTCCAATATAAATGATTATAAGGCTCATGAATAAGTCAAATGTATTTTTATAGGCCTGCTACCAAACTCGTGTGAATCTTTATAAAAGCAATCAAGTGTTTTTTTTTTTAATCAAAGAAATTTGAATAACGCATTATATTATTAGGGTCATTTAAAAAATTACAGTCACATAAGAAACTATTCCTAGTTTCTAAAAATAAACACTAGGTATATAGCAGTGAAATGTGTTAAAAGGCCTGAGACTCACAAACACCAGTAAGGACAGGAGAAAGAGACAGGGGGAGGGGAGGAAGAGAGGAAGCATGAAAAAGGAAAGAGAAAGAGAGGGAGGGTATTTAGTTCAGATGATAAAACAAAGGTCCCACAACTTTGGACACTTATCCTTAAGCTTCTCAAATTAATGCAAAATTATTTAAAAGGGCCCACAGATCTAAGGGGGGAATCCACTCAACAATGAAATCCATACAAGCGCATGCGTGTTAAACCCTGACATCACACACTGTCCTGGGCCATCTTCAGGGCTGCTTGGAGTCATCTGGTGAAAACTGAGCATTTGGCATATCAGACTAGCACACTTGCTTGGCCAGGTGAGCAGAGCAGAGCAGACCAACACTCTCACCTAAGCATGCACCTAAGAATGGACCAAGGTATAGCCAATCTCCCAAGAGAATGCTTCTCAGATGCTCACAGGACAGAGATGGGACAGAATTTATGTGACAGGTGCACCTGCTGTGACTTCCTGGCAGACACAGGAATGGCAAGGGGAAGAGGGTAGAAGGTGAGATTCATGGGTAATTTTTAGTGTCTTGAAACCTCTCCCAGACTCCTCCCCAGTACCGCATCCCCCATCCGGGCCGGGAGCCTTCCATATACCTAAATTGTCATCAGCTTCCTCATATTTTGTAATAATTTCATCAAAGATTATATCAGACAAATGACCACAGAGAGACAGACAGACAAGATTAAGAGTTGAGACACCAGCAAAGTGTCTGGCTAGATTTAAAAATATCCAAGGAAAAGGCATACTACTAAAAGTGTCATTAGACCAAAACAGCAGACGCATGTCACATGTGGGGACCACCCTCAAACAAGAATCAGATATTCAAGGGCTGCAGCACATTCAAGGGGCCCAGTAGAAATCACAGTACTTTCTGTGGCTTCAGAAAGCAATGATATTTCAGCAACAACAGTTAGCAGAGTTATCGAAGACATGGCCAGCCAGATTCTGGTCGGGTCGTCCACTGACCAAGTTCTGTAAAACTGAAAAGTAAAAATCCCCATTTACCGCAGATCAAACTCAAGTCTGAGAGATGCAGGGTGAGTTGGCAGGGCTGGCAAATGACAGAAAGCTCAAAGTGAGCAGACTGCTTAAGGAAACCAACACAGATCTCCACCAGCATCGTCCACGCAATCCTGTCTGCCCAGGGAAGACACTGATCTGCCACTAAAGCGAAGCATCTGCCCTCTAAAAACGACGCTCCTTGGCAATCCCACAAACACAGCACCACAAAGGCCACAGACATTACTTTCAAGGCTCATCCCCTCACGTGTTTCAACAAACACACCCACAAACAAGTCCCCTTCGAGAAAACAAACGCAAAGAGCTGCTAAAAGTTTCCAGCTGCCCGGAGGAGCTCCCTCCAGCACAGACTGCTCCTCTCCCGGCACTAGCCCAGCATCTGAGCGTGCCCTCTTTTCCAAATACAGCAGGGCCATTCCCGGCTGTGGAAAAAGTTGATTTTTAAAACTTCACCTTCCTCACACCCAGAGGCCTGTTCCCAGGAGTCACTGACACGACTGGGTTCATCTTGGTTCAAGCCTTGCTCTGCTAGCTTCAAGCACCCAGACTTCAAAGTAATTTGTACCAAGGATGAAATGAACAAGCTCTTGACACTCATAAGAAGCCTCCGGACACCAGCTCACCACACTAAGCAGAGATCTGCCCACCCAAAACAGCCGCGGGGACAGCTCCACGCTGGACCGCCGGCTGGGTGGGAAAGACCCCCATCTCCTCTACAGGCTCTGGGGCCAACCCCAGAACGCCGAGGATGCGTTGAGGATCGAGAAACTTCCCAGTTGGCAGAGGACAGGTAACGTGGGGGGCAGGGAAGTGGACAGAGGGCGGAAATTTCCCAGGAGGAGAGGAACAGCCCTAGGAGGGAAAGCTCTAGACTCTGGAAGTTGCGGCCCCCTAAGAGCTCTCCCCGCTGCCCGTCCGCTCCCTTTCCCTGTCGGCTCTGGATTTACCAGAGCGCTGGCCAGGCCCTCCCGCCACCTGCGCGCCTCGCTCACCAGGAGCACCGAACCGCGCACCACCTCCGACACGCTCTGCCGCAGCTCCGCCGCCGTGCCGGGCTTGCTCAACGCCCGGGTGAACTTCCGAGTCTCCGTCGACCCTGGGAGCTGCTGCTGCGCCATCCCCCGGCCACCGCTGCGGGCTCCGAAGAGCGCGGTCTGGCCCGGTCGCGCCGCCGCCAGGTGCGCCCGAGGCACGGGAACCGGCGGTCCCTGCCTGGTCGTCAGGCGCTGCAGCCCGGGCCACGCCCTCTGCGCCGCGTCACGCCCCGAGGTGTCCTCCCCGGGCCCGTCTGCCTGCGGCGGCGCCTGGGCTCGCCCGGGACGATCCTTTGCGTAGCGCCCGCCGCGGCTCCCCCACGCCCCCGACCTCGAGCGCGGCCGCCTCCTAGGGGCGGAGCGTGGGGCGAGCTGTTCTGTGGGGCGGGCCCGGCGGGTGGGGCGGGGCGTTCTGTGGGGCGGAGCCGACGGGCGGGGCGGGGCGGGGCGGGGCGGGGCGGGGCGGGAACAGACTGGAATCCAGCGACACCTCCGCCCCAGAGGGCACAGACCCTGCATCACGATCTTCTTCCCTCTGGTGCCCGAAGAGACTATGAAGGTCCCACGAGGCGGTGAGGGTGCGGGCTCGCTGGCACCATAATGCCCTGAACGGGGAACCTGGAAAAGTGGTCTTTATTTATGTGACACCGAGAAGACTTAAATCCTCGCTCTCGAGACTGGCCGGGCGGATCTGGGTCCACCTTACTGTGTCCCCAGACATGTGGCTCGTGGTGGAACTGGACAGCGTCGATCCGGATGGGCGTAGGGCCCAATGCGGACCTCCGGCCGTGTGCTGCGTCACCTAGGACGCCAGCGTGACTCCTGGACCTGGATTATCTCGGCTACAGCCTGAGGACAGAGGACTGATGTGACTCAGCCGCACTGCCAGCCGTCTGCAGTGTGGGTTCCGAACCCGGGACCTCCAGGGTCGCCGCTGATGGCGGAGTACCTCCGAGAGAAACGTCTTCTGTAGCCTCCCCTGCCTTCCTCCAAATCTCCCTTCTCCCTTGTAAAGCATTAAGGTACAGCCCTAGCCCGGCTCGGAGACCCAGCAAGCCGAGAAGCTTTGCTCTCCGCCTACGCGCATGCTCTGGAGCTTCGATCGGGGTGGGTTCTTCGGCCCAGAGTCGGCCTTCAGGAAGGCTCCACTGATTGGTGCGGCTACTCAAACCACGCCCACCACCCCTGATGGACAGCTTCTTACCTGCCTAGTCAGCTTCTGAGGCTTGGTGGCCTTGAAAACCAGAGGCGGGGCGCAGAATTATTTCTCAGGACGCCTTCTGATCAAGTATTTGGAGACTTAAAAAGCGGGAATTGCGTCCCACCTCTTCAAAAACCAAAATCTATGGCCTAAAGCTAATCTTAGAGCTGAAGGGAAAAAACACCTAGTTTAGATAACAAAACACAACCATTCTGGGCCTAGTAAGCAAGCCTGGCACATTAAGATTTAAAGCTCAGGTATGCAGCTGGTACTCAATAAATGCTTGCTGAACTGGATTTTTTTTTTTTTTTTTTGGAACCCTGTTGAGTTGAGTCCACAAGGTGTAACACTGAACAGCATGACAGGTTGAAAAAAATTTTTTTTTAATTCCTTGTTTGGTTTGGTTAGTTTTAGTTTTACTTTGTGGGTCTGTGTTCCTGCATGTCCATGAAACCTTTGAACTTTTTAAATTACACACCAGATTTTTTTTTCTCCTCTCTGTAAACCTGGAAAGTTCTAGACTTTTCTCAGAGTACAACAACGTGATAATAAAATGGAGGCAGGCCAACCACACCCTGCTTTTTGTGAAAAAACTAATGTTTTGTCTGACTGTCCAGAGCTTGTATTTGTGTCTCTGAGCTGCACTGGGGACAGCCGCCTTGTCACACGAACTGAGATACAAGTGTGAATCATAAAGCTCTCTAAACTCGATCTCTAAAAATCCCACTCATATTGAGGGAGAAGCCTGATCTTTTCCAAAACCGAAATGAATTTTCCGGCAAATGCTTACAATTCAAGCATTTACCCACCTTTTAACGACCTTAATGCATGATGTCTTCATGCACATGTTCTAGAGACATATTGGTTTTGTTTTTCAAAGAGTCTCCTCTAGTTAAGACTGTTCTTAATTCATGATGCACCTGCCTCTGGCTCCCAGTGCTGGGATTACAAGCAAACATTCACTACACACCCGAAAATATTAACTCTCTTTAAATGTCAGATACATCTTGAAAGAGAATTGCTATTTTCAGAAGAAAAGTAAGTAACCTGTCTAGAGTAGGTACTCCTGGGACCCGGGGATATGGCTCAGAGTTAGGACTGGGGTTTTAATTCCCAGCACCCATGTGGAGTAGCTGCTGTAACTCCACCAAGTGCTGGAACAGTCACAACTGCCTGTAACTCCAGCTCCAGTAAGATCCAACACCCTCTCTAGTCTCCAAAAACACTCACTCATACAAGTACATTCATACCGGCAAACATATATACATACACATAAATAAAATTAAAAGTTAATTCTCAAAAATAAAGCCCTACTATCAAGAAAAGGAACAAACTATAAATGATATCCAAAATAGTAAAAAATCAGATACATTACAAAAACCCTCACAAAGGCATAGCATGGTTTTCTATCTAAAACACCCTAAGGAAGGCACACATACACATACAAAAACCTACTAAAAATAATAAATCAGGTTTGCAGCATTGTACGATGCAGGATTTATATTCAAAAGGCATTTTTATTTTATCTGCTAGCAACCGAAAAGTCCAAAACAAATTAGGGAAACAATTCAATTTACAGTACCATCAAGAAGAGTAAAACATTTATGCCTAAAGCAAACACAAGACTTGTGCATTAAAAACTGGAAAATGTAGTTGAAGGAGGGGCTTTCCATGACACTGGGTCACAAGGTATAATCTTATTAAGAGGAAGGCAGAGTGCAGGGGTATGTGCCTATAATCCAGCATGCAGGCGGCTAGGCAGAAGGATTGTACATTTGAGACCAGCCTGCATGAGGTGGTATGTTCTAGGCCAGTTGAAGTCAACGGGGAGACTGTGCTTCAAACAATAAATTGTTAAAAATGAAAATAGTCCCCAAACTAAGGAATGCAAAATTCCGGTTGGGTGCTTACAGGTGTGAAACTGGTCATAAAAGTCACGTGGAAATTCAGAAGAACGTAGAATATCCAACAGCTGTAAGAACAGAAACCGGCCTGCTTGGTATCTGCATAAGGATGGAAATCCAAAGCCAGTGATGTACCATGAACGAGTCCAAACTTAAACAAATCCACTATAGGCAGAAACGCCATGACCACTGGATGGGCAGAGGGTGTTCTTTTTTAACAACTGCTGCTGACACAACTTGATGTGCAAAAGAATAAATTCAAACCTGTGTGTGGAATAATATTTATGTGTCAGAGTATAACAACACCAATGATGGGAAATAAGCTGAAGCTGCAGGCACTGAGAGCGGAGGCATATGTTTTTATGAACTTGAATGACGTGGTAGCTTCAAGCAGAAGGCCAAAGCTAAATAAATTGGGATTCATCTAAACTGAAAGCATGTTTCAAAGAACACCTTGTGCAGGACTAGCCTCCAAACCAGACTGCTGCCATCTTCAGGAATTTGGGTGCACCTGCTCACCTAAGATCAACAGAGGTGGGCTTGCTGACTGCTGATGCTCTCTCTCTCTTGGAAGGAGGGGGTGCAGTCGGGTCACGGGACTTGCACCTGGAGTATCTAGTTGCCCCTTCCAAACAGATGTATGCAATTCTGCCCTAATTGCACATGGTCTCAGGGGTCTCTTGGAAGGGATAAAGGGATAAAGGTTATATAGGTCAGGAAGGCTGAGGGGAGAGGCTTCCATCTACAACAGCTGTAGGAGTTATCATCTATGCAAGATGCTGACCTTCAGTGTGTCCACACACCTGCTGAGAGACTCCCACCCACTGCCCCGTAAGTAAACCTTATAAACTCACTGTTTTCTCTGTGAACTTGGTCACCGGGACTGCTACCCAAGGGAAAAGATCTGTAGCACCGGGACACTATCAAGAAAGTGAGAAGGAGAATGCTTGTAAATCACATACAATGAACTGGCCTCCCAATTTTGTAAAGAGCTTGTGACTCCCCGATATAGGGAGATTCGATCTTAAAAATGGACACAATGACACAAATTCTGTTTTACATATTTCTCCAGGCATACAAATATCTCGGAGCTCATGAAAAGATGCCCCAAGCCACTAGTCATTTGTAAGATGCAATAGTAAAAACACAGATACCCTCTTCATACGTGAAGAAGGAAGCTGGGTTAGAGCCTACAGATGTGGTGTAGAGAAACTGGAATCTTCATAGATGTGAAATAAAATAGCTGTTTGGAAAACCGTTTGGGGATTCTTCAAATTTTTAAATATGCACTTATCACATGGCTAAACAGTTCTACCCTTCTGAGCAGACACAAGGGTGAACTGAAGAGAAATGTCCACACTCAAAAATAATGCACCGATGTTTATAGAGGTAGCATTGTTCATTCTAGCAGAAAACCGGAATCAACCCAAATCCCATCACTGACAAAATGGATAAACGAAGTGTGGTGTATCCAAACACAGGGATACTATTCAACCATAAATAAGGACATAGACTGCTTCATGTTATATATGAGACTTTAAAACATAATGTTGAGTACAAGCAGACACAGAGCCACTTCACTTGTGACCTTCCAAATACGAAATCATCGATGCAAAAGGTACCAGCTCTCACCTTAAAAGGAATAAAGGATAGTTGACCCTAGAGCCAAATTTGAGAGACCATGGCCTCAAATTTAGGTTACCCCAAATTCTAGGTTCGAACCCAGAAGCAGTCTCATTCAGTTGCATTGCTTTACCAAACTAAGAAAGTCATAAATGAAGTTTAAAATACATTGGTGGGTGTGTCATACATTGGTGGGTGTGTCATACATTGGTGGGTGTGTCATACATTGGTGGGTGTGTCTTTGCTCTAGATGTTGTGGAACCTAGGAGGGCAGGGCATTAAAATGAGGCGGTCTATAAAACCTCATGCACTAGCTAACTTTATTCAGGGCATTAGACAATTCATACTTTGAGAATTAAGAAGAGTCGCCTGAGCAAATATCCAACCAACAGGACAGCTACACTGGCAAAGCGATGTTTTCCTATACAGGCACATCAACGACTGACAATAGCCAGTTGTCCTGAATAATCTGAAGTGAACTCACTCCTACCTGCTATGCCTGGGAGGAGCCTGGAAACACAGTCCAAGAGCGATTCTGCGTTTTGAAGGCACTGAGGTCACATGACTCTGGTCATGTTTTCTTGGAGGTTTCTTACAAACCACTCAGAATTCCTCTCATGGGACTCCATTCTTGGACCGTATTCTGACAGGTGGGTGGGCACACGGGAGAGGCAGTCACAGCAAGATGAGGGATGTTTTTTCTACAGGACTCAGATGCTATCTGAGGACAGCCTTAGCCTTGAGGTTAAAGGAAGCTAGTAATCTGCTAAGTTAATAGGTTTTGAAAGGTTTTTATCTATTAGTCACGGGATGCTAGTTCTGACACAGAGGTGGGCAGGAAACAGCCACTTGTAGGCTAAAGCTAGCTGAGGGATGGTAGTTAGCTCTGGACCTGCAACATACCCACCTCTCTGTATCTGTGCAGTTTTAATTGCCAGTCTTTGCAGACACAGCCTTTTCCCCCGGAATTTCCCTTAAAAAATGTTCAGAAGCAGAATAAGACAATCCATAGAGGCAGAAACTGAGTTTGTGGTTTCCAGAGGCTGTGGGGGGATCGTGGACAAAACCTGCTAATGAACGTAGTATCTTCTCAGGGAAAGAAGAATGGACTGGAACGACATATGTCTTGAGCCATAAGACACAGACTGCGAACATCTTAGAGGGCACTGTGGTGACTTTGTACCCGACTCTGTGTAAGTTGGGAACCCACTGTTGGGTTTTGAGCCTAGGGAATAAGTCAGTAGATCCATACCATTACCATTTCTTCTCCTGGATGAGCAGAGAGAAGACTGCATTTTCTAACCTCCCTCATGGTGGGCTAGAATTGTGTAATGAGATCTAGTCAACAGAAGTAGTTGAGGTGTTAGGTGAAAGTTTTTTTTTTTTTTTTTTTTTTTTTTTTTGTCTCGTGGGTATTTGTAAAAACAGCATAGGACACTGGTCATCTGCACTAGTGTGTAGGTGGGTGTGTCACAGCAGTCCATCTGTCTGCACATTGGCTGGAGCCTTCTCTGTGGAGCCTTCACAGGGAGGGGCCTGGGCACCTTTTGGAGCCTGTGCTGAAGCTGAAGCCTGGGGCTTAGCCAGAGCTATGGCCTCTGCTTTGGTTTGAACCTTGGGCTTTGATTGGCTGAGCTATGACCCTTGGCCATTGTCTTAGGGTTTTACTGCTGTGAAGAGACACTGTGACCAAGGCAAGTCTTATAAATGACATTTAATTGGGGCTGCCTGACAGGTTCAGAGGCTCAGTCCATTGTCATACAGGTGAGAGAGCATGGCAGCATCCAGGCAGGCATGGTGCAGAAGGAGCTGAGAGTTCTACATCTGGAAGCCAGGAACAGACTGAGCATCCTCAGGCAGCTAGGAGGAGTGTCTCCAAGTCCACCCCCACAGTGACATACTTCCTCTATACCTTCTAATAGTGCCACTCCCTTGGCCGAGCATACGCAAACCATCACAGCCAAGTAGTTTCTAATCCTCTTCCCAAGCTTGGGGTGAGCGATGAAAGCCAGATGACTCAGTTTGCAGCTGGGGCCCTTTGGCATCTTGGACTTGATGGCCTCAGGCTTCTCTAGGGCCTTGATGGCCTCTGAACGGCACTACTGCCTTTGCATTGTTGGCCTGCATCTTCTTCAGGCCTTTCTTGTTGTGCTTCTTGGCAAAGCGCATGTTCCTCGGCAACTTGGGGGATAACCCCCTTAAGAGATTTGTATTTGTGACCGTGGTTTCTTGATGCCATTTCTGTGCCGTTTGCGAGACTGGTTGTGTGTGGTGTTGTTCTTGGACTTGGCCATGTTCGCACAGTAAACCACAGCTCTCACAGCACCCAGGACCCAAAGAGAAAGAGATGTTACATTACGTGAAGTTTCTATGCCTGGCCATAAAGCTCCCTGCACGATCCTCCAAACTCTTGATTTACTTTGCCACAATAACCATGGGAACCAGATGTGAAGGTGGCTGGACCTCTGAGTCATCCCATACAGAAGAGCCAGCCAGGTTTTGTACTGGACTGGTATGATCAAAATGGAACTTTGTGTCAACCTCAAGGTTAGGTAGGGGTGGTTACAGCTCTGTTAAGAATAGGCTGAGGCAAGGGGGAATAGGATATATTCCAGAAAGTCAGATAGAAGATACCAGTCCGAAACACATGGGGACTATGTCTATTTATTAATTGATTTGCAAAATTAACATTCCAAGCTGAGTATAGTTTATACACTGTAATCTTAATAAGTTGAGGCAGGAGGATTGTGAGTTAAATATAAGACTGAGCTGCAAAGAGACCTGTCTCTAATAATAGAAATAATTTCCACACTTCTGCAAATCTGCTCACAGACTTGTGTGGGAGACAGACATATGTTCTGACCCTGATAGGCTGGGTTGGACAATGGAGTGAAGGAGAAATGGTTGACTTTACAGAGAGGCAATCCATGAGTGGCCAGCTTCGCCGAGAGGGCAGGCCTTTCACTGAACAGAACCGTGTGATCAGCATCCTCAAAGGTGCAGCACAGAGGACCTGGGGTGAAACAGGTTTACATGATAACATATAGAAAACACCATCAGAGCTGGGCATGGTGGTGCATGCCCTTAATCCCAGCACTGGGAAGGGAGAGGTCGATGGACCTCTGTTAGTTCAAGGATAGCCTGGCCTACAAAGCAAGTTCCAGGACAGCTAGGGGCTACACAGAGAAACCTTGTCTCAGAAAGCAAACAAAACTCCATCAGCCTACCCAACAATATATTATCAAAAGTTATAAGTCACTGGGGTTGGGGAGACAGATCTGAAGTTAAGAGTACTTACTACTCTTGCAAAGAAACCTGACTGGACCTCCTGACACCCATGTGGTAGCTCACAACCATCTGTGATTCTAGTACAAGGGGTTCTAACGCCCTCTTGTGGCCCTAATGAGCATTGCACATATATGATGCACATACACCCAGACAAAACACTCATGCACATAAGTTAAAAATAAGTAAGCAAGCAGTTGGAGAGATGACCCAGAGTCAAGAGGACTGGCTGTTCTTACAGAAGACCTGGGGTTTGTTCCCAACACCTACATGGTGGCTCACAACCACTGGTGGTTACTCCAGTTCCCGGGCAGCTAAGGCCCTCTTTTGACCTCTGCAGGCACCATGTGCACGCACAATGTACACATATGTACATACAGGCACATGTTTATCCATGTAAACTGTTAAAGCAATTTTCTCACTCTTTAAGGATTTTTTTAATAAAACAATAATTTAATAAACTTAATTTTGTTTTCTTGCTCAATTAACACTTCTGTTACTTAAACCAGAACTGGAGTCCTAAGCCACATGACAGAATTACAAAATTAAAGGAGTGTTTTAAATTGTATTTTGCTTTAGAAAAAAAGTCTCAGGGTCTATAAAAAACACTAATTTATTTTTATATTTTACATTGTTTTAATATGCTTGATGTTTTCAATCAAGTAATCTGAGGCTAGCAGTTTTAAAACAACTTTTAATAAAGAAATCTTTAAGCAAAAGAGAAATGTTTTCAGGGCTACTTTTGACAAACATAGAAAAGGAAGCATTGGCGTATCTGTCCTACAATATATGGTCAAACATTATCAGCTGTTAGATACTCCAGGGTTCCCAGAGAGAGTTGGCAAAGCTGCTGTGCATAGAGAAGATCCGGACTCCTCAGGCGTGACTAAGGCAGCAGTTTCAGCACGACTTTTTCTTTTGTCTTTTGTCTTTTCTTTCTTTCTTTTTTTTTTTTTTTCTTTTTTTCTTGGAGGGGGGTGTTCTCATTTATTTTTTAAATGAATTTTCTTATTGGTTATTTTATTTATTTTCATTTCAAATGTTATTCCCTTCTCCGTTTCCCCTCCGAAAGCCCCCATCCCATCCCCTTCCCCCTGCTTCTGTGAGGGCGCTCACCCACCCACCCTCCCACCTACTCCTGCCTCAGAGGCTAGCATCCCCCTACACTGGCCATCGAGCCTCCACAGGACTAAGTGCCTCCCCTCCCATTAATGCCAGACAAAGGCCATCCTCTGCTACATGTGAGGCTGGAGACATGGGTCTCCCTATGTGTACTCTTTGGTTGGTGGTTTAGTCCCTGGGAACTCTGGGAAGCCTGGTTGGCTGATATTGTTGTTCTTCCCATGGGTTGCAAACCCCTGCAGCTCCGGCAGTCTTTCCCCTAACATTGGGGTCCAAGCCACCAGGACTTCTTTGTTTCCCTTTGCAAATGATTTTGCTCTCCTCGCCCCTGTCACAATCGGCAACACCAAGCTTCCGATTTTATTTGTTTGCACAGCCAGAGCTGACCCATGGGCCTGTCAGATGGGTTAGTGAAGGACGAGTGGCATTGTCTTTAATGCCATTAAATGTCAACAAGATGTCACCACTGCTGTGCTCTGACTATCAAAGGATCATACATAAGAACAGTGAATATATGGTCATCATTATGATAGCTTGTTTTATCACACGCTGATGTGTAAACCATGGGGGCATTTACCTCATCAAAAAATTTCCTTCATTGTTCTTGTGTGTTAAAATTTGTGAAAAATAAACACATTTTGTGCTGTTTGTCCAGGATAGCCAAAGTCTCTTTATGTAACCCTGTTGTTATCAAAACAACAACAAAACCCAAAACAGAAACACACACACACACACACACACTCACATTCACACTCATACTCACACACATATGTGGTGTTAAATGAAAAAATTATAAAATAGATATAATAAAAATTGTTTTAGTTTTGTGACACAGAATCTCTTGTAACCCAGTATGGCCATGAACTCAGTACAAAGCTGAGGATGGTCTTGAACTCCTGACCCTCTTGCCTCCACCTCCCAAGTGCTGGAGTTACAGGTGTGCATCAGTCACCCGACCAAGATGGGGAATTATCATTATCATACGGGACAAATAGTAGAGTTGGCCCGATGTGTGGAGACAGAAGTTCTAAAATCTGCCAGCTACAGGCATGGAGACTTGCAAAGCTGATGACACCATTCTAAAACCCAATGCCCAAGAACAGATGTTTCAGCAAGATGAGGTGTGAGAGTCAGAGACACTGGGGACAGAAGATCAATGTTCCTGCCTGAGCAGAGAGAAAGCCCCCTGCCCCCCCAACCTCAGCTTATATCTAGTCACAACAGAGGCACAGTAAGTGACCTACTCTTGGGAAGGCCAACTGCTTTATTCAGTCACACCCCACCTTCTTCCCAATACACTTTCACACATTTGCCTAAAATGTTTACCCAGTTATTATGGCAACGTACAGCCAAGTCAAGTTGGTATATAACATTATCCAAAGGGATGTCAAAGGAAGCTTCCTGGATTCAGACTAGGCACAAAATGGCTGAGATGCATATAGTACATACCAAAGAGAGCCTGTCTTCCAGGTTTTCCCAGCATCCCTCTATCCCTACCTGCTACAGGACGTGGCTGGCTTATCCTACTCCCTTATCCAAAAAGCTCTTCCTGATATAAGCCAGACATTTTGGTCTCTCTTCTCTTGGCCTCTCTCTCTGCATTTTTTCTTCTCATTCTCCCCCCCCTCTCTCTCTATCTATCTATCTATCTATCTATCTATCTATCTATCTATCTATCTCTATTTCTCTCTTCCTCTCTCCCTCCCTCCCTCTCACCCTCTCTTGCTCTTCCCCACCCCCTCTGTTTCTCTCCCCAAGACAACTTCCCTGGCCGTGTTCCTTAGGACCAGTGAACCCATGGACAGCAGCTTTCTAGTGAACCTCCTTTATATACTTTATTTTGGCTTGGCTTGGCTCATTTCACTAGTAGAGAAGCAACTAAGCTTTCTCCTCAATGATTCTTTCCCCTTGTTGTCAAGAATCTCAAATAAGCTATTAGAGCAGATATTCTACAGCAGTTTTGAATGACTTTAAACTAAACAGCCCCAACCTAGTTTTTTATGGATAAGACATACCTAGTAGGCCTTACATAGCTTTTCTAGAGAATGCAGTAAAAAGAATAGTATAAAAGAATACTGAGTTAATGAATGAAAATTTGGGGTGACAGGAGGATTTTCAAAACCCCTTTAAAACATATTATTCTCGTTGCAGAACAATGCTAATCTCAAGCCTTTTTTCAAGCTTCAGCCCTGGAATAATGTTAGCAGAATAAACGCAGAGGTGTGGCCAAGGGGAACCCTCACAAGCACGGCCCGGCTCCCCACAGTCTTTCCCAGGAGGCAGCTAAGGTAGGTAGGTCTCTCTTCTTCTGAGAAGCAGTTCCAATATCTGAAAGGAACATTCAAGAATGCCTACTCACTTGCAGAGATCACTGTAAGGGGGTGGGGAGTATTTTTCAGAAAGCATTAAAAGTGTCAAGGCCAACGGATCCATTTTAAGTCAGAAGACCCTTCCTCTGTCAACCATTAGCCCTACCCACGCTGAATCTGGACAGATCCTAAGGGAACAATTCCCAAGGTCAGGGAGGCCATTGGAGTTCTAAGGCACTATTTACCAGCCAGTAAGGATGCAGTCTAATGATTGGCAAGCAGGATCTGCAGAACCAGCTTTAACATCGCCAGACACAGAAATGAAATGGCTTCACTGATGAGTGTGACTTAGATAAATAGATAGATAGATAGATAGATAGATAGATAGATAGATAGATAGATAGATATATAGATAGAATTTCCAAAGAATTAAGGGAAGAGCAAGATCTAAAAGAGATATCCAACACTAGCAGCAACAGTAGTCACAATAGCCAACTGGCAGAAACAACCTCAGTTTCAATTGACAGGTACTTGGACAAACAGAAGAAGTAGTATATTATTATTCAGCCATAACAAAGAAAGAAATGTTGCTATATGTTTCTATATGGAGTAACCTACTAGGTAACATCAGCTATTTGCAAAATTACAAATTCCATATTGTAATTTTAGAAGACAGATTGCTGGAGCAGTCAGCTTTATAGAAACAGAAAGGGTAATGGTCACAGGCATGGGAGGGAAGAATAAAGACTCAACCATTCATTCAATGAGTCCAGAACAAGATGCCTAGAACCATGTAGACACAGTGACAATGGCTGCATAACGCTGTGAATGGGGCTGTGCACAATTGTAATCCCAGTACTTGGGAGGTGGAGGAGGATCAGAAATTCAAAGATAACCTCAGCTACAGGGTGACTTTTCATTCCGTGTGATCTGCATGAAACCCTTTCTCAATAAAAGAGGAAAAGGTGAATGTAGTCAATGCTACTAACCTACAGCTAAAATTGTTAAGGTGGTGCTTTTTACAGACCTTACCACAGTTAAAGCTATATTAAAAACACTATATATGTATATGATGTATATGTGTATGCATACATATATAATGTTAAGATGACACTTTTCAGACAGACTTTACTAAAATTAAAGTTACATATATCACAGGGTTCTACTGTGCTAAATTCAGTTTCTGTTCTTATACACACACACACACACACACACACACACACACACACACACACACACCCTCCCTTGCCTTTTCATATGTCTGTGACCAACAAGCTTTAAAAAAATAATATCCAGTGGTTGGGTGCTTTATCAGCTCTCACAACACATTTTTTGCATATGCAAATGAGAATTTCATTCTCTGTGACAGGAAGTAAACAAGATGTTTTTTCTTTTTTTTTAAATTGAACAACTTTATTTTAAAAAATAAAGATAAATGTATAGATTTTAAGCATTTATGCATAAAAGTATGCGAGTACATTTTTGTCAGTACTTGATTTTTTTAAAGGTTTGATAGTGTGCATTAAGATCTTACTAGTTACAATGAGCATATAGTGCATGTGAAACAAGATGTAACCTGGAATTAGTCAAAGTTTTCTTGGTGTGTAAAGATTAAGCATAATGGTTTTTCTTTTTTTTTTTTTTCGGATTTTTTTTTTCTTAGCTGGCGTGATTGGAGACAGTATCTCATGGAACTCAGTCTGGTCTCAAATTTGTAGCCATGCATATCCTGGAATTTGTTGATCCTCCTGGCTCTCTCTGCCCAGGTCTTGGGATTCCAGATATGCACTTAATGGTTCTAAAAGGCAATCCAGGATGGAGGAACATAGCTCAGTAACAGCATGGTGGCCTTGGCTCTACAATGTTGGCAGCAGACTCATAGAAAACCTCCAATTTTCTTCTTTCACTGAATAGGACATGTGAAGTTTCTGAACAAAGATGAACACACTCCTGTAAAAGTAACTTTTATTTGCCAGAAGTGACTGTCATCTGGGAGACTAACTTCTGAATAAGCTCACCCTTTCTAGTTGTTTCTGAACTCTGGCTGGATGGTTCAACCTAGCTGTTGTGGTTCAAACTCTTCTCCAAGCTGACAGATTCAATCTGGCTTCTCTCAGCTTTTGACTGGATTGCTCTGCTTGGTCTCAAGCTAACTATGGCAATTTGTTCTCATTTTCTGGCTCCTCATTCTCTGAATGCAACTGCTTCTGCTGACCTGCCCTGAATGACCTGCACAAACTGAATGAACTCATGAACAAACTCAACTGCACTGGCTGAACTTATCCAACCCTGACCCTCACTGGGATGTTCTTAAGCATCCTCTTTCCTGTCTATTCTTGTGAGAGTTGAGCACATTTTGCCAGGAAGTGTTCATGAACCCCAAAAGACCACCAGGGATCTGTTTCCAATGTAATAGCATCAGGGTCTCTTATTACAAGTTCAGGCTTGGGCTCTCCTCCAACCCTGACACAGCAGGACAGGAAGGGAAGGCAGGGCAACCTCAAACCCCCAGCAGGACAAGGTTTTACAGGAAAGTAAGAACAAGCGAGGTAGTGAGGGAGGGGGTTCCAGTCTAGCAAGCATCTAATATAATGACTATCAGCCGACAAGTGGGTACATCTGAAACAATCAGACTAATCTTTGTTTAACTGTTGCTAGGAAGTAGATAGGGAGTAGTAACTCTGGCAAGGACAAGCCATGGAGTCCTTCCTGGTATGTGGGTACAGCTTGGGTTCTGATGTAGGTCAAGATCGCAGGCTTTATTTTTTCCTTTTCTTTAATATGGAGACCAGTCCCAAGATGGAGTAGGTTTGGCTCCTTGAGCATATCCTACCTCTGACTCATTCTGTCAAATCTTTCCCTGATTCATCACTTTGTCTGCCCCTCAGATGTCACTTTCAGACATAGCTGCTTCTTTCTACAGATTAAGTTGACTGCAATTGTTTTGGATTAAAGTGTGTGCTAAGGGCATGTCTGTATTCCAGCCAGATCATACAGGCAGGATATGTCTGCATTCTGGCTGGACCACACAGACTTAGAAGGTCTTTGGATGTGATCCCTGTCTAGAGCCTCCATGTTGCTGAATTAAAATTCTTCAACACGCTCCTAACAGTCACTCATTAATTACTTTCATTGTTACTGAGACAAGCTGCCTGGTGAGAAACAACTTAATGGACAGGGGGTTTTCTTCAGCTTACAGTTCAAGGGCATAGAGTCCACCATAGTGAGGAGGTCACCATTAGGGGTCCACCGTAGACCAGACCACCAGCAGGAGCAGCCAGCCAGGATCAGAGAGCAATGGTTGCTGGTGCTTGGCTCTTTCTTACTGCTTCCTTTTACTCAGTCTAGGACCCTATGGAGCAGGTCTTCCTACTTCAAGTATCCTCACTTTGGTCCTCTCTCAATGCATGCTCAGAGGCTCCTTGCTTCGACTTAGATTCCTCTTGTCTGACAACTGAGATTAAAAATGACAGACACTAACTCTACAAGATAAGAGAACTGTATCGACTGTAAAAAATGAGAGGATTACCAAATTCTCTCCACCATTTGTATTTGTAATCCATTCTATCATGTTGATGCCTATAGCTTTCTCTTTTTCTTTCTTTTTCTTTCTTTCTTTCTTTCTTTCTTCCTTTCTTTTTTATAAAGGACAAAATTTAATTGGCGCTGACTTACAGATTCAGAGGTTTAGTCCATTATCATCCAAGCAGGCATGGTGTAGGCAGAGGTGAGAGTTCTGTTTCTTTATATAAAGTAGCTCAATACTCACCTGTAGCTTCCATATGTTACTTCTTGACATATATCCCTAACTATTCTCTTTCTGTGCCACACTGGGGAAAACTTCCAAGGACCAAATTTCAATGGCTCTAGAAAAAGCTAGATGGGAGATATATATATATATTTAGATAGATAGATAGATAGATAGATAGAGAGAGAGAGAGAGAGAGAGAGAGAAAGGGAGGGAGAAAAGACTATATATAGATAATTATGTACAAAAATATGAATGGCTATACTCATAGAGTAAGGGTAGAAATATATATGTATATATGTGATATATGTATATATACATATTGCATACAGAAATACAAAAATTCTTCATAGGATTTGAGCAAAATCTAGCATATGAAAACGTATACTTCATAGAAAATTCCAGTCTGTAGTCATAGTCCTATACTTGATTTTGCTAGAACGTTCAGGCAATAATGGTTCAGTTTTTCTTATAGTTAGGGCAAAGCACAGTAAGGTTTTTTTTTTTTTTTCTACAAAGGACTAGGCAGTAAGTATTTTAGGCTTTGTGGATCATACAGTCTCTGTTGCCACTGCCGAACTCTGTCATGGTAGTCCTAAGGAACCATTGGCAGTGTATAAATCATAAGCATAGTTGTGTTCCAATAAAGCTTTATTTATAGTCATGGAAATTATGTAATTTTCACTTGGCAAAATTGTGTATCCCTTTCATTATTTTAAAATATAGGTTTCCCCCAGAAATTTCATAATGCAAAAGCCATTTTTAGTTTATAGAACATGCGAAGACAGGTAGCTGTATATATTAAAAGCATTGCATATCCGGGAGATGGGAATATGGTCCTGGGTTCCAGCCTCGGCACTAAATAAACCAAGAGTGGTAGCATACAAGTTTATAACCCCAGTTTTTGGATAGTGGAAGGGGGATCATGGATATTTTTATGTGTAGGTTTGAAGGAACATGGTCTCCATAGGCTCATGTTGGACCCTAGTTGGTGGAACTGTTTTGAGAAGCATTAGAAGGTGTGGCCTTGTTGGAGGAGGTGTGTTGCTCTGAGGTTTCTAAAACTTGAAACAGTCTCTCTTTCTCTGCCTGATGAGGCAATATAATAAGCTCTCAGCTATTGCTCTAGCACTAAGCCTGCCTTTTGTCAGAACCTACACCATGATAGCCATGCACTAACTGTAAGCAAGCCCACAGTTTAATGCTTTCTTTTATAAGCTGCCTTGGTCAAGGTGTCTCTTCTTAGCAAGAGGAAATTAACTAAGGCACCTTGGCTATGAGTATGAGGCCCATCTGGAATGTGTGAGACCTTGTCTCAAAACAAAACAACAACAAGGAAAACCAAAACAAAACATAGTAACAAAGTATGTATCAAAACCCAGCTATCATGTTTCCAGTAAAGAACAAACCGTGTGTAAGTGTAAGTCTCATGGCGTGCCTGTGGAGCTTAGGAGACAATTTTATGGAGTCAGGTGGGTCCTTCCACTTTTACATGTATTCTAAGGATCAAACTCAAGTTGAAAGAACCTTTGCCTGAGGAGCCATCTTATCCCCTTTTAAATCTTTGTGTGTATGTTTTTATGTGTGTAAGTGCATGTTTGTGTGTGTTCACATGTGAGTGCAGGCACATGTGCTGCAGGGTACATGTGGAGGTCAGAGGACAACCTCATGTGTTGGTCTTTGTCTGGCAGCTTGCTTTGAGACAGGGTCTCTTGTTCTCTGATGGGTACGCCAGGCCTGTTGTCCCCCAGTGTTCTAGGATTCTCCTATCTTCACCTCCCACTTGCCATGGGAGTGCTGGGACTGAAGGCAGGAGCTGCCATTCTGGTTTACGGTGGCTTTTGGAGATCCAAGCATATGCACATCCTCATATATGCATGGCAAACATTTTGCCTGCTGACTTTTCTTTTCTTTTTTCTTTTTCTTTTTAATTGAAAATACATTGTTCTTTGCCTAGTTGGTGGCACATACCTTTACTCCTAGCGCTTGGGACAGAGACAGGCTAGTATTCAAGTTTGAGGCCATCTTGGTCTACACAGTGAGTTCCAGGAAAGCCAGGACCACACAGAGAAATCCTGTCTCCCACCCCTTCCCCCCCAAAACCCAGGAAAAATAGAAAATCTACCTTGATGATGGTTTCCCTGCCCTCTTCCTCCCACCTCCCCTCCCATCCAGATCCCCCCCCCTCTCTGGAAAGAACAGGCTTCTAAGAGATAATAAAATATAACCAAATATAATTAAGTAAAACAAGAACTACCACATCAAAGTTGGACAAGACCTAAGAGAAGGCGCAAAGAATTTGAGACCACTTGTTTGCACACTTATTAGTCCCATAAAAACACAACACTAGAAGCCTTACTATCCGTACAGAGACCCGGTGCAGACCAATGCAGACCTGTGTGTGCCCAGTCAGACTCTTTATGAGCTTTGCTCACGTTCATTCAGAGGACCTTGTTCATGTTCTCCCGATGTCCTCCATCTCCTCTGGCTCTTACACTCTTTCTACCTCCTCTTCCTCAGGATTCTCTAATCTGAGGGAAGGGATTTGATGGAAACATCTCATTTAGGGATAAGCGTTCCAAAGAGTGTGTAAGTGTGTGTGTGTGTGTGTGTGTGTGTGTGAGTGTGGGTGAGTGTGTGTGTAAGTGTGTGAGTGTGTGTGAGTGTGTGTAAGTGTGTGTGTGAGTGTGTGTGTGTAAGTGTATGAGTGTGTGTGTGAGTGTGTGTGTGTAAGTGTGTGTGTGTGTGTGAGTGTGGGTGAGTGTGTGTGTAAGTGTGTGAGTGTGTGTGAGTGTGTGTGTAAGTGTATGAGTGTGTGTGAGTGTGTGTGTGTAAGTGTGTGTGTGTGTGTGTGTGTGTGTGTGTGTGTGTGTGTGTATGTTTCTCTCTCATTCCCTCTCCCTCTATTCAAAATGTCTGGCTGTAGGTGGGTCTCTGTATTTGTTCCCATCTGCTGCTGGAAGAAGCTTCTCTGGGGACAGCTGAACAAGGCATTGAACTATGAGTACAGGAATCATTTTATCTCTACTTTATTTATTTATTTATTTATTTATTTATTTATTTATAGGTTAGCAGTATATGGTTTTACCCAAGGTCCCTGGACTATTTAGTTTCTGGTCCTTGGTCGGTCACCCAAGCAGTGTCGGATATGAGTTTTATCTTGTAGAGTGGGTCTCACATCAAATCTGATATTGGCTGCTTACCCATAAGCTCTGTGCTACCGTTACCCGAATGCATCTTGTCCCAGGACAGACTGTAAATCAAAGGCTTTGTGGCCAAGTTGGTACCTACTTTTTTTTTTTTTTTTAAATTTCAGTAGCCTGCAGAGTTCCTTCCTGGACCAGACTGTAGAACGTGGGGGTGAAGCCTCTATGTAGACACCAGCTTGACCTCTCCATAGAGTTTTCCTGCTTCTCCTGTGTCAGCACTGTAACCTGCTGTGCTGCTTGGGATTCCCCTGGTACATTTGTATGCTGAGTCATTTTAATTAGAAGACACGGGGACCTCTTCAAGTGGGGAATTTTTCTGCTTGTGTTCTAGTACACAAACAATCCAGCTGGGTTCATGCTATGCCTTTGTTTTAAGTGGTTGTTGTTGTTTGAGACAGGGTCTTCTATGGTTGAAATTGTCCTTGAATTCCAGCTTCTTCTTCCTCAGCCTCCCAACTGCTAGTTTACAGGAGCAAACCCCACACCTAGCTAAATTATCAGAGGTTCTTTTTGAGGCTCCCACTCAGCCTAACCTATGCCAGGTGAGCAGCAAACCCGTGTTGAAAGTGTGCAGCAGATTCAGATCCATCCTCTCTTTGTGTGTGCGCGTGTGTGTGTGTGTGTGTGTGTGTGTGTGTGTGTGTGTGTGTGTTAACTCAAAGCTGGCGCCAGATGTGGGTGTTGTTTAGGTCGGAACCCTGTCTGTGAGTCTTGGATACACACCTGGGAGTTCATGAACTTCCTCAAGGTGCTTTCTTTCTGCATATTTGGGGGTGTGCAAGCCTGTGTGGTTTTTGCATTTTTCTGTTTGTGTCATTTTGCTGGTTTTCTGTTGAGAAAGCTGGAGCATTAGTCTCTTGTAGACTTGGAACCCTGCCCATGAGCTTGAGGTCACAGCTTGGGAAAAGGGCCCCTTTCCTCAGGGTGTCAGACACTTACCAGCTTCTGCTGTTGTTGGGGTTGAAATGATGCAGGGGCTGCAACTCCAGAGAATGGAGAAATGGAGAAAAAGGCAGAAGGAAAGAGGCCGGCTGGTAGTGGCACATGCCTTTAACTCGGGAGGGAGAGGTGGGAGGAGTTCTGTGAATTCCAGGCAAGCCTGGTCTACAGAGGGAGTTCCACAACAGCCAGGGCTACACGGAGAACCCTTTTTGTCTCAGAAAAAAAAATAGAAGGAAATAAATAGGATTTTACCTCAAATCTGCTTTCTAGATGCTAGGGCCAGCATCCAGAACTAAACAGCTCTTTTCTGGAATCTGTGAGCCAGGCTACATCCAAATTCGGGGCTACCATAAGTTCCTGTCTAAAGGAAGGGAGCTACATTTGGATTTAGGGCTACCACAAGTTCTCATCTTGGGTGAAGGGGCTACATCTGGATTTAAAAAGTTCATGTCTGGAGAAAAGAGGCAAAGACCAAAAGGCATCTATCTATATTTTGGTAGGAATTCAAATTCTGGACCCCCGGCCTCCCCAACTACCCACTCCTGTTTACTTACTTTATAGAGCTCCCAGATGCTGATCCATGCAACCTGGGCCACATGTTCTCCGTCCCATGTAGGTTCAGAATCTCCAAACACATACTTTGAGTACATACTAATGCTTCCAAGAATGTAGCTAAATGTCGTGAAATCTGAGGACAATGACTTTGTTTGAAACTTATAAAAAATATCTTTAGTGTTGGTTTCTTTTAAGGGACTCATTTTACTTGCACACAGGTGTGTCTGCTAGTAAACATACATGTGTACAGGCACCCACAGAGGTCAGAAAATGGTGTTGGATCCCCTGGAGCTAGAGTTACACGTGTTTGTGAGCAACTGGTGTGGTGAGACAACGGAGCTCAGGTTCTCTGAAAGAGCTATAGGTGCTCTTAACCACGGAATCACCTCTCCAGCCCCTCCTAGCTCTGCCCTAACATATCAAAGATGAAGCTTTCCTTGATGTTTGAACAAGCATAACATACAACCACATTCATGAGCCTAACGTTCTATCTTTGTATTGCCCTGTGCCTTTTAAATGTAGTCCTTTTCTCTTAATGGCGATTAACTCTATGCCTTGACTGAGATGCTGGTATATTAAAAACACACTGTTTTATTAGAAATTGTTTATCTTTATGCTCCTTCATGATACAGTTGGATATCATCTTGATGTTTTTGAAATGACATGTTTATAATGATGGATTAAATATGACTTTTGATCTTTTAACACTTTTTGGTGGGAAGCACTTGAGGGTCTGGCCAGACATTTCAGGGCCCCTCCAAGTGTGATGTTGTGTGTGGTGCTTTGGGAGCAGTTGGACTTCTTGCATGTCAACTTGGGGCTCCATGGTGTTCCAACAGCTCCCAAAAGTGGCTACAATAAGCGCCGGACCCTAAAACCATCCCACAAGGGACTGTTGTATGGAAAGAGCTACTCAGAGCTGGTGCCAGGAATGTGCATAAGATGGTTCGGGGAGGGGGGGTGACAACACTCCCAGAACTCTAATAGATGAACAAACCACTTAACATTACATCATTCAAAAGCATGTATGTCTATATACGTGTCTGTTTACACATGTGAGTGCAATACCCACAGAGTCAAGAAGAGGGCACTTGATCCTCTGGAGCTAGGGTCACCGGTGGTTCTGAGCCTTCTGATGCCAGTGCTGGGAACTGAACTTGGGTCCTCTACAGCATATGGTCTTAACCACTGAGCTGTCTCTCTAGCACTTGGCATCACTAATTGATAAGTCACAATAGGCAGGCATCTCACTTTTTCTGGGTGAATGTGTTCATGCATGTTATGTATGTCATGCTTCTTGTCCTGGATCAGCTGAGGATGTCCTTGGAACACCTATAAAATATAGCTTTTATAAACATCACAGTATTAAATTTTGTAGGTGTTAAAATTAACATCTGGCTTTGTCCTCAGAGGTAAGCTACAATGGTGTAAGAACAGGGTTAGGGTTGTGGCACTGCCTCTTACTTCTCTTATAGAGGACCCAGGGTTTAGTTCCCAGCACCCACAAGGTGCTCACAATGTTCTCTATCTACACTCTAGTTCTAGTGCCCTCTTCAAGCACCAGCACAAACGTGGCACACATACATATTTACAGGCAAACACTCACACACTCAAACATACACACACACAAAAAAAAATTTTTTTTAAAGAGAGACCAATCATGAGACAAGAATGAAACGCCTGTTCTTTTGCTCTTCTGACTACAACAACAACAACAAAAAAAAAAAATCAGAAAGTAACTTTTCAAACTTGGCCTGGGGCTGGGAGCCACTCAGTCGGTAGGGTCCTAGCCTAGCACACTCTATCCCCAGGACTCCAGGCTTCCTTATTGGAATGTCTCTCCTGTTCCTGCATCTTTTTCTCTCTTTTTTGGCCATTTGTAAATCCACCCTAGTTTGCTCTGTGTCGCACCCCCCCCCCCCCCAAGGACTGTGTCTTTCTTTTTGTAATGAACTTCTCTTTAGTTTTGAAATATAGAAACCTGCATCTTTCTCCTCTGCAAGAGACAAAATCAAGTATGTGAGCAGCTTCAGCTTTGCTAGTGCCGGGGTTTCAGAACAGAGAGAAGGCTGTGTCTCTTGGCTGCCCCTGTTATGTGTTCCTTAGCCAGCACAGTCCTTATCTAGAAGTAGGGCATAACCTACTTCTATATCCATTTCTTAAAGATTTAAAGGAAGAGGAAAATACTCCTAACCTAATTTTTAAAATAGCTCCTGTTTTTAGCAGTGTGGGAGTTTGTAAAAATGGAGTTCTCAATAAAATGAAAAGAAAGAAGCCCTCACATATAAACAAGGTAATAAGTACAGTCTAATCAGAATCAAGGACAGTAATAAAGAAAATGGCAAGAAAAGAGTGTTTTCATCAAAACTGATATATTGGAGGGTATATGTGTGTGTGGTTGTTTGGGTAAGTGTGAGTGTGTGTGTGTAAATATGTGAATGTATGTGTAACTATGTGTGTGTGAGTATATGGTTGTATAAGTCTAAGTGTATATGTATGAGTGTGTTTATGTATGTGTAAGTGTGTGTGTGTGTTTGTGTAAGTGTGTGTAAGTATATGAATGTGTATAGGTGAGTGTGTGTGTGTGTGTGTGTGTGTGTGTGTGTGTGTGTGAGTATGTAGACACAAATGCATCTGGTGGCCTGAGGACCACCTTGATATTTTTAGACAGGATCCCTTGCTGACCTGGAATTTACAAAGGAATCTTTGTAAATGGGAAGGCCATGAGGCCCCATCTTTCCCTCTCCGTGGTGACATTGTCAAGCTATATTGTTGGTGGGAACTATGAAGAGTCAATACTAAATGTCTGGCATTATTAAAACTCTTGTAACATGAATGCCAGCAACAGACATACTAGGCAAAGCTCCCATTTTTTATGACTCGATTTTGGGCAGGAAGAAAAATAACCCTGTCCCTCTCCTTTGGCTTCTTCTTGTGGAATTTCCTTTTCTAGCTCTTTTTCTCTGTCTTTGGTATAGCTGATTCTTTCTCTCCCTTTGCTGTGGGTGTCTGCTGTAACAAGAACATGCAATTTTTAATTTCTCAGGAACCTATAAACATGCAATTAAAACAAAACTGGAAATGTTCAGAAGACATGTAGTTCTTCCGCCTGCCCCGTCTGGCTTCTGGATTGGCTGAGATTGCTTCCTGCCTGTGTCTGTCTGAATGGGAGGTGGTGGTAGTGGTGAGAGATGGAGATTGGGGGCATGGGGTGGGGGATGAGGGTGAGGAATGGGGACGAGGTAATGCAGGTACTACAGAGCACCAGGAGCAACAGAAGGCTTGATCCCCTTTTTAAAAGAATGTAAGAGTATCATTTGCCAAAGCCTGGCCCTGGCATGCCTCAGGGCCCACATACCTCACATATGCCTCACATTCATTCGTGAAGATGGTATGGTAAGTCGGAGGGTGTGGACAATAATGTCCTTTGGGTTTGGATGAGATGGCAGCTTTGTGCTTTAATGTGCTTTGTCACCAAACATTCTCAGAGCATGTCAGTCTGAAAAATCAGTATGCTGTATGGTTCAGATAACATAAAATGAATGACGTCATTAGCTCAGGCTGGCCCACTGAAGAAAACCTTGTAGTCTGCCTACACTCCCAAGGGCTGGGATTACAGGTGCATACCACCACACTCAGATCTCGTGCATGCTAACAAGCCAGTCCCAGCCCAGATACAAGTTGAGCCTTCATGTATCATTTTAACAGCTTTACAGAGTGACAAAGTACTTTTGTTTCAATGTGAGGCAGCCTAAGCAAATGAGGAGAAGGCCCTCCCAGCAGCGGGAACTCCCAGCAGCAGAGCCCAGGAAAGCACCCGGCTGGACCCAGAGCAGTGCACAGTGAGTCTGAAAGGGAAGTGTGAGGTCAGAGGTGAGGTCAGAGGTGAGGTCAGAGGTGACATCTTTGACAGGAAAGATTGCCGGCACCACCTGTGCTTACCACAGCCTTGCCTTCCTGGAAACCAGGAAGGGGACATTAGTCACAACCTCTTTATCACAACCTTCCTAATACCCCAGGGTACCCCTAAGAGAACAGAAGGGACTCCAGCCAGCCCAAACATGGCACACGCGGCTCTGGCAGGCCTTCTCCTCCATTCCCCCACCTTGCTAAAAACCATTAGATAACATTCCTAAAGCTAGCACCAAGGTCTATCCCCTGATTGGTCCACTTCCTCCTCCTGAGGCTGACTACCAAGGTCTAGCCATTAAGGTATTGAAGTCTAGGGATCAAAGCAATCAAAAGGCCCCTGCGGTTCACCAAATTAACCTGCCCAATTAATATCAAACACCTCATTCTAACACAGGCTTTTTCCTTTTACCTTTATAAACCGCCATTTTTCTATTGGGCTGTCTGTCTCCTCTCTACCCAGAGGCAGCCTTTCCCTCCCTCCCGCAGGACAGATACTCCGTCCCCTCTGCCTCGTTCCCTTCCCCTTCTCTCCTGTCCCATATCTCCTGTCATCTCTGTCTCTGATTCCCTGCCTTCCCTCCCTCTGGGGCAAATAAATCTCCTTTGTGCTGAGAACTTGGTCTTGACCTCCTGAGCCAAATAATGGGACAGTCACTGTGTTATAGACAGGAACTTTCTGGGGACAGTTGGAGGAATTGTAAAAAGGCGGCAGTAAGACCAAAGAGAGGTTCAAGGGACATAGAGAACACCCTAATGTCCAGAGAACACCCTAAAGCCAGGACCAGCCTCCCGGAAAAACCTTTTGTGGAAACGTCATCTCTACCTGTTGCTGGGATGTAGGCCTCTGAATGGCAGAAAGAGGAGGTGGCCTCAGAAGGTAAGCAAAGGGTCCTGAGTAGGGAAGAAAGGGACGTGGGGAGATCGTGAGGGGTCCTCCCCATCAGTAAACAGTCGCTGGGGGCAGAGACTGTTCAACCAAAGAGGAGAGAGAGAAATTTGTACAGGGGGTGGTGATCTGTGTGCAAGAAGCAAACGGGGCTCTAGGGATGCAGTTTTTCAGGGTTTTCACCCGAGTTAGGCTTTCTGCTGATGCGGCTGCTTTGGCGTCATCACTACTCCCTGTAACCACCCCCAGCTCACCTGTAGTGAGTTGACACGTGTGTGTGTGTGTGTGTGTGTGTGTGTGTGTGTATGTGTGTGTGTGTGTGTGTGCGCGCACGCGCAAGTGAGCACTGCACCACCCCAAGAAGTCTGTCCCACATCACCTGCCCCAGCACCCAACAGCGAACACTCTAAACATTCCGTTTTCCACAGCTCAGCCTTGACTGCTTTCAGGACCAGATCAGTCCGTAGCCAGTTGGATCTTAGCTGCCCCTCCCTGCAGGCTGCTGGGCGTAGGCCAGTCTTGGCATCCCTTGCACCGGCCTGAGTCACACTGCCTCATCCGAGAATGGGGAGCCCCGGATGCTTCCCCTGTCCTGGGTCTGTTGTGCCTTCTGACTCTCTGCTCACTTTCAGTGAGTCTGCCCCCTCACAGGAGAAGGTGGAAGTCCCCGCACCCAGCTTAAGGTTTAACCCTGTACAAGTTTTTTTTTTTCCCTCTGGGGACGGGCTAAATACTTCAGGGGCCAACTTCAGAAGGCCGTAGTTTCCTGTCCACGCCCAGCAGTCACGTGTGTCATTTGGTGAGTGGTCAAAGCCTGGCACTGCACATGCGCACCCCAGCACGCCTCAGGTCTAAGCCTAGGCCCTTAGACTTGTCGCCTCTATTAGAACAAGATTTTGCCGTTCTGGCTTGTACTCTTGTCTACTTCAATAACTCCTGAGACAAAGGGATGGATGGATGTCGCTGTGGGCTCCCTCCAGCTAGTGGTAGCCATGGAGGATGATTCTTACGTCTCTCTGCACAAGTGCCTTCTGTGCTCCGCTCCCGAGCCCGGTGACATCCACTTCAACAGACAATTGATCTGAAAGCACTTGAAGGCTCTTGTGTGTCTTTGGAACATACTGTGCCTGTGTGGGGGGCATTCAGACACACTGGGAAGGTTATTCTTATAGGAGCATCTTTAACCTCGGACGGGTAAGGATTGTCAGGCAAATTTCGCCTGTTCAGTTCCTTGGCCTTGGCTTTGCGAATTCTCAGACGTGGTTCTCAGAGTTCTTTAGTGGGATTGAGTTGATATCTATCTATCTATCTATCTATCTATCTATCTATCTATCTATCTATCTATCTATCATCTTATTTTTGTGCTTTGAGACAGGTGTCAGAATTCTCTGGCCAGCCTCAAACTTTCACGTAGCTCAGAATGACTTTGAACTGCTGGGTTTACACTAGGATTACACGCGCAATTTATGAAGTGCTGGAGTTGGACCCAGGGACTCAAAGCATGCTAGGCCCATCCTCAGCCCCTCCCTGTTTGCGTGGAGTGCCCTTTGCCCACAGCAGACTACCTTTAGTGGCTCCTTCCGTTCACTTGCCGACTTCCTGAGACTCTCAGACGACTTGCACTTTGACTCTATGTGCATTTCTGTAACCTCTAGTGCACACCAGGCACAGCAGGCACTGGGCTAATCTTCTGCAGATTACCTCTTGTGGGGTTTCTGCATTACAGGGTGTGACTCTAGATCGCAAAGGCTTCTCTTAAGGACAATCGTCTTCCTGTGGAGGAGAAAAGGCCTTCCAGCTACAAGTCTTGAAAAGGAATCTAAGAGATGAAATGTGAAAGGAAGGGGGAGGGGAAAAAAGGAATTTCCTCCCTTCTGTGCCAATGTGCTCTCAGATGTGGAGTGGACTCTCCGCTCACAGGTTGGTGATGAAATCATTCATCCTGGTGAGCCAGCATATTGCCTTTTATGGATGCTGCAGCTCAGACTGTTGTACTGGGAGTGTTTTTCCATCATGTTCTCTATAGAGTTCGCTGGAAAGCCAAAAATAATATAAGATACTCAGACCGACCCTAGACAGGACTGCAGTTTTATACACACTTATGATCAAAACCATCCGAGAAATAAAATAACCCCATGACCAGCATTCTCACCCTGCCCCCCTTTACAGCAGGTTGGCACTGAAGTCGCGTTTTTTGTGTTACACATGAGGAAATGAGTCACAGAGAACATGTTCTGAAGACTCTAAGGCTGCTGTCAGGAGAGAGCCAGAAGACAATGTTCTCCACCACCCTCCTCACGGGCAGAGCCTGGCAGGATTTCTAACACAGCTTCATGTCTTCCCGATACACCGTGTGGTGAATTAGACGGGTAAGAGGGAAATTAATAGAACTATACATGGTTTAGGTCCAACAAAAATACGAAAATCAGATTTTTAAAAATAATTACACCTTTAATTCCAGCACTGGGAAGCAGAATCAGGCAGATCTCTGTGAGTTCAGGACCAGCCTGGTCTACAGAGTGAGTTCCAGGGCAGCTAGACCTAGACACACAGAGAGACCCCGTCTCAAAACAACAAAACAAAACAACTAATGGGTATTTGCTTTTTTGCAAAGGTGTGAATATTTTTAGTATTATTAAATTTATTATTAATTAAATAAACAGTGTCTACCTCCCAAGGTCAGTTCCCAAGAAGTCTCTGGACTCTACATCCTTTCTCACCAAACAAAAGCATATGGATGTAACAGGGCAAGACAGCCTGCCTCGGGCTGGAGTCCACCAGACCCATGGAAGGGGGATGAATGTCTGGGGCAGGAAGGGTCACGGTACAGGCGGTACTTTGCCCAATGAGAGCAGCATGTCTGATGACGCTGATGAAGAGGGAGATGTAGGTGATGTGTGGGCTGAGGCATGGTGGCAGAGAGTATGGGTCAGTGGTGATCCAATCAGACAAGCAATGATGGCTGGCAGCCCTAGGTAAAAGGACTGTCACATGTCGGAAAACAAAGGTGAGCTCAGAGGCCACAGAACATTGAACTCAGCAGTAAGTGAAGAAAAGTTGCTCAGTCATCAAGTCTTAAAAATCCTGTGGTATGGCAGGGTGGGCTCACTGATCTGCCAAGCTGAGGGTAGAAGGGACCAGAGGAGAGGTGACTTAGTTTGTAAGTGTGTGTGCACGTGTGCATTGACCCATGCATGTGAGTGTGCCTGTGTGCAGAAGGGGACCAAAGGAGAAATGAGAAGTTAGTTTATTTTTCTAAGTGTGTATGTGTGTGCCTGTGTGTATGTGTGCCTGTGTGTGTATGTGTGCCTGTGTATGCTTGTGTGTGCCTGTGTGTGCTTGTGTGTGCACAAATGTCTGCTCATATGTGAAGGTGAGAGGAGGCTAACACTGCATGTCTTTTTCTGTTACTCTCCCTTATTTATTTATCTATTAATTCATTTATTTAAGACAGGATCTCTCATTGAACCGGAAGCTCGCCAGCTGACTGAACTGACTGGTCAGCCACCTCCGCTGTACCCAACCTCCTGTCCCCACACCTACGGCTGGGATTACAGGCTTGAGCTGCAGAGTTGGCGTTTTAGCTCCGTGACTCCAACACAGGTCCTCCTGCTTGCATAGCAAGCATTTTGCATAGGGAGCCATCCCCCAGCCCCAGAGTTATTTTCTGATCTTACAGTGGGAGCATTTACATCCATTAGGAGGTAGGGGGCAAATGATTGACAGCGATCTCTAGAAAAGAAAACGTCAATGTCTGCGAAGTAAAGGGAAAGAGGTGGGATGATAGGGCCACCAAGTTTCTAGGTGATAGTCAAGGAAAACTCCATTTCCTGTTTTTGAATGAAGGATTTACATTTAATTGGATTCTGAGGAGATCACTTCTGGATGAATCCTTGGCTCTCCGTTGATCATGTGCTTGAATTGATGTTTGGGTGTTAATACAAAAGGCACAGAGACAGAGAACAGTAGAATGCTGAGATTTCTGTTATATATTATTATATACTATATACTATAATTATATATTATATATATATATATATTGTATAAAAATCAGACTCACAAAGACCTCTGAGGAAATTTAAAACCATGTTTCATTTACATTAACACATAAAAAAGCCTATGCATACATCTTAAGTATACACAAAATCTGTACAAGAAAGACGACAAAAGCTTTCACAGGGTGGTATTCAGGTCACCATACCCCAGAGTGGTAGTTAATGTTTTCCTTGCTATTCACTGTTGAACTAATAAAGTCTGTGAACCCTTAAGAAAAAAAAAAAAAAAAAAGGAAGACTACAAAACCGATTAAAGATGTCAAGAAAGGGGTATGGGGATAGGTAAAGAGATGGTTCAGAGGTTAAAAGCATTGTCTTCTCTTCCAGAGGTCCTGAGTTCAACTCCAGGCAGCTGCTGTTGGCTCATGACCATCTATAATGAGGCCTGGTGTCCTCTTCTGGCTTGCAGACATACATGCAGGTAGAATGCTATATATATATAAATAAATCCTTTAAAAAAAAGATATCAAGGAAAGGACTGAACATATGGAGAGATATTTCATGTTCATGGATAAGAAGGCTCAGTCATGTTAAAAATGTCAGTTCTTGCCTATTTGATCTTCAGATTCATTATAATCTAAATTTATTTTTTAAAGGTTTATTTATTTATTACATATACATATAAGTACACTCTGTAGACAAAGCAGAAGAGGGCATCAGATCCCATTACAGATGATTGTGAGTCACCATGTGGTTGCTGGGAATTGAACTCAGGACCTCTGGAAGAGCAGTCAGTGCCCTTAACCACTGACCCATCTCTCCAGTCCCATGTAATCTAAATTTAAATACTGGCCAATTACTTGAAGTTATTGACAGGTTGGTTATGAAGTTGATATGGGCAAACAGTAGAACCAGAATAGCCAACACAAGATAGAAGGAAAAGAACAAAGTTGGAAGACAAACACCACTCGACTTCAAGACTTACTATAAAACCACAGCATTTAATAGGGAGAATAATAGGGAGAAAAAGGAGCCTGTTAGATCAGTGACACAGGGACCTCCTCTACATAAACCAAGTAACCTTTGACAAAAAAGAGGCCATGGGGAAACAGACCTGGAAGGCCAAAGCAGGAAATACTGCAAGAGAAAGTTCCCCCATACTCTACAGAGTAAGTGAAAGACCAGTCTGAACGTCTTAGAGATGAGATCTTGCAACCCTATCTCAAAAAAAAAAAATCTTGTAAAAGGGGGTAGGGTATATATAGTTCAGAGACCTCAGTTCTATCACTACTAAAACCAAAAATAGCAAAGGCAAGACGATGGAGGAAGATAGACCCTTGTCAAATGGTTCTGGGACATCGGACACCAAAAGTAAATACAGATGCAGATCTTATACCCATTGAACATTGAACAAAAACGGCTTCTGGTATAAAATGAATGTAATGAAACTTTCAGAGACAGCAGTCAAAGCCCAGGTGACTTGAACTTGGTGATGATTCTGTAGATATAATTCCAAGGGTGCCAACAGTAAGAGAAAGAATTGGTAACTGGGACTTTGTTAAAATTGAAAGTCTTCTCTGTGAGAAAGTGCCGCGAGAATGGGAAGATGAGCCATTGCGGAGGGAATAGCGCCAAAGGAGTCATCTGGCAAAGAACTATTTTCCAAAATAAAACTCAATAAGGAAAAAAAAAACCTTGATTCAAAAATGGGACAAAGATCTTTTCTAAAACTCTTTTTGAGGGAGTTCATTTTAGCCTACCCTGACCTTGAACTTGCTATGTAGCAGAGAATAACCCTGAACTCCAGATCCACCTCCTGGATGCTGGTTCTGAGATTACAGGTGTGTATAAGTATGCCACCATGACTGGCTGAAAGACCTTAGCAGACCCTCCCTAAAGAAGACAGGCATACAGATGGCAAATAAGCACATGGAAGAATGCTTCACACCTTCTATCAGCAGATGTTCCACACCTTCTCTCAGCAGGATGCTTCACACCTTCTATCAGCAGGATGCTTCACACCTTCTATCAGCAGATGTTCCACACCTATCAGAAGAAGGCTTTTTTTTTTTTAAAGACTTATCTATTTATTTATTATGAGTACACTGTAGCTGTCCTCAGACACACCAGAAGAGGGCGTCAGATCCCATTACAGATGGTTGTGAGCCACCGTGTGGTTGCCGGGAATTGAACTCAGGACCTCTGGAAGAGCAGTCAGTGCTCTTAACCACTGAGCCATCTCTCCAGCCCAGAAGAAGGCTTTACACCTATCAGTAGTATTCGTCTCACCTTCTATTAGAATACTTCACACCTTCTATCAGAATGATGCTTCACACCTTCTATCAACAGGAGGCTTCACACCTATCACTAGGATGCATCTCTCTTTCTATCACTACTTCTATCAGCTACCCACTGCTGACCTGTAGCAACAGGTACTTCTCCTTTCTCCTGACACTCTGTGGAGAGTTTAAAGGAGATGTTTCTCACAGGCTGGGGTATTTGAATCCTTGGCCTGCAGTTGGAATAGCTTGCGGAGGTTTGTGAGGCATGGCCTTAATAGAAAGTGTGTCACTGGGGGCGGCCTCAAGGGCTTCAAAAGCCACAGTACCATTTCCAGGTCACTCTTGTGACTCCTGGCTGCAGGTTAAGATATGAGCTCTCCTGTGGTTCCAGGAATGGGGCTTGCCTGCTCAGCGCTTCCCCAGTGAGATGGTGATAGGCTCAGCCCTTGGGAACTGTAAGCCCAAAATAAACCCTTCCATCTGATAAGTTGCCTTGTTCTTGGTGCTTTATCACAGGAACAGAAAAGTAACGGACACAGTCTGGCTCTTCTATGTGACATTTTGGCAGTTTGGTTTTTACTCTTTAAATAGGTGCACACACACTTGTTAAGGTCATGAGGGTGCCCGTGTTGGGGGTGTAGATGTGCCTGTGTGCACATTCCTGGGGACAAAAAGACAACTTCAGGTGTCATCCTCAGAAACACTTTCTACATTCTTTGAGTCACGGCCTCTCATTGATTTGGAGCTCACCACTAGGATCAACTGTCTCCAGGGATTGTCTTGTCTCTACTTCCCCAGCACTAGGAATCCAAGTGTGCACAGACACATGGGGCAATTTCACATGGGTTCTAGAGGCCGAACTGAGTCCTCATGTTTACTGGGAACAAACTGAGTTATCTCTCCAACCTCCATTTTGGCAGTTTCCTACAGAATTAGATACATATAAATTATATGACCCAGTACTTGCACTATTTGATATTTACCCTAAAGAATTCAAACTATGTTCACATAACGAGCTCCACATGGATAGTTCTGTCCACATTGCTGAAACTTTAAAATCACCAAGAGGTGACAGATGAATTGTGGTACATCTCTGAAACAGACTAGTACTCTGTGACAAAAATTAATAGACCATGAAATAAGGGGAAGATATGGGGTGAAGTGCATATTATTGAATAAATTAAGTGACCCTTAGGCTATACACATGAAGAACACAACCAGATGGCATTCTTGGAGTTCTAGGCCAAGCTGGACTATAGAGTGAGTGAGACCCTTTTCCAAAAAAAAAAAAAACCCAACAACTTGAATGCACAGAGTAAGCAGTTGGAAAAATCAGTTTTACTTGTCCCTCCCTTCATTAATCAATCAATCAATCAATCAATTAATTAATTAATTGTGTGTGTGTGTGTGTGTGTGTGTGTGTGTGTGTGTGTGTGTGTTTTGAGACAGGGCTTCTGTGTAGTCGTAGCTGTCCTTGAACTCATTCTCTAGACTAGGCTGGCCTCAAACTCAGAGACCCTACTGCCTCTGTCTTCCAAGTGCCCAGCATTAAAGGTGTGCACCACTGCCTCTCTCTCTCTCTCTCTCTCTCTCTCTCTCTCAAAATTGTTGATATACTTTTTCCCCCCTGGGATTTAATTTGAGCCTATGAAGTTCAAGAATGATAGGTTCTCTGTTTAAAAGCAGAGGCGGTTCATAGCAGAGCGTGTGCCTCGGTGACTAAAGAGGACAGCCCATTCCTGCCTTCTCTCACTCCCCCCAACAACTTAGGAGACAGTGCTAGCACTGCAAGAAACTTACAGTCACGCGAGAGCCCAGAAGTCAAAGCTTTAGCAAGCAACACACAGGGAGGATTTCTCAGCAAGGCAGAAAAAAGAGAAAACCAAGGGGTGCCAAGCTGCTTAATGAGAGAGTAGACCTGCTAAATGCACTCTGCTGGCTAATTGTAGCTTTCCCCTTTGACCTCAAAACCAAAGCAGCTAAGTGGAAGTTGGGCTGAGGTGGGGGGAAGACAGACACCGAGGGAGCAGGGGATCATGGCGTTCAGTCAGTAGATTCTGACTAAGTCCGTAACTCACCAGCTTCCATGTGAGGAAGACACAAAGACTAGGTGAGAACAATATGTGTGCAGATGGATCTTCCAGAAAGCCGTCAGCTCCGATTCTCATCAAGGGTCAAGGTGAGCACATAATTTTCATATGCTAGAACCTGCTGGGCACCACAGGCTCCTGAGTGCAGCGTGTGGGGGAGCAGCAATGAGCTAGCTGTCAGGAGACAACAAGAGGGTAGGAGCCAATGACTAGTTCATGCCAAGGAGGAGAAGGTAATTCTAGGTCACGTCCCCCAGGATCCCTGGTGGGAAATCAAGGGAAACAAGAAGATGAGAAAAGAGAATGGATGTGCAGGTCATTCTTGGTGCACATGTGCACCTGTGCACCTGTGTGCATCTTTCAATCTGTAAGCTTTGAATCGATGTCAAAAGCAGGCTTGGCAATAGCTGAAGTCATCAAAGTACGCAAGCTCTTTGTGAATTATTAAAGGTTGCTTTGTTTTGCTGTTGATTTACTTTACCTTTTTGTTACAGTAGATATTTAAAAAGTTGGCGATCGGTTCCAGTGTCACCGATACACACTGCCCCCAGGTACTCTCTGATCCGGGGTGGTCTTGTACATGTTAGTTCCGGCACTGGTGGGCCATACAGAACTATTATTTATCTCAGTGGCAGCCTCTCCCCTCTGGCATCTCTCTCTCGAAGAGGGCCAGCCGCAAACTCTACTCATACTCCAACCAGCCCAACAAGTTCGAAACTCCAGAAACTTGCAACTTAACAATGGCTTTATCTCAGGTTTTCTCAGTAAATTTTACACTCCACAAAATGTCCACACCTTAAACTCAGAGCCAAATGATATGATATTACTTTCCCATCTAAACAAGACAAATCATCCTGTACAAATTCATCCCTTATAAAATATTCATAACAACCTGTAGCTATGCAGAGACACATAGAGAGAGTCATTCTCCTCTTCCTCCCTCTTCCCTCCTCTCCTCCTCCTTCTGTCTGTCCTTCTAAAACTCTTCCTTCTCATCCAATGACAGCCTTGTGTTTGCCCTCTATTCATTTCAACCACACCTTTTCCTTTCCGGTACTGAGGTTGAACCCAGTACCTTATGAATGGTAGGTGTGATGGGTTGAGTGAAAATGGCCCCAAAGGCTCATAGGGAGTAGCACTATTAGGAGGTATGTCTTTGTTGGAGGAAGTGTGTCACAGGGGATAGGTTTTGAGGTTACAAATGCTCCAGCCAGGCCCAGTGTCTTTCTGATGCCTGCAGATGCTGCTGTAGAGCTCTCAGCAACCTCTCCAGCACCATGTCTGCCTACACTCAGCCATACTTCCCATCATGAGGATAATGGACTAAACCTCTGGATCTGTAAGCCAGCCGCAATGAAGTGCTTTCCTTTATAACGTGAAACTCGTGCTCTGATAAGAATGTTTAAAAGCTGGAATTGGAGAGATGGCTCAGCCGTTAAGAGCACTGACTGCTCTTCCAAAGATCTTGAGTTCAAATCCCAGCAACCACATGGTGGCTCACAACTATAGGTAATGGGATCCGATGCCCTCTTCTGGTGGGTCTAAAGACAGCTACAGTGTACTCACATACATAAAATAAATAAATCTTAAAGAAAAAACAAATGTTTAAAAGCCAGTCCTCCTAGAAAACCCAGGACTTGTGGCCGCTGTATTCCTGCCATTTTCTGACCTTGGTAGGACAGGCATGTTGGTGCAGGCAGCTTTGTGAACCTGTGCATTGGAGTGTGTTTCTCTTGGCCTCTTTTCTCTCTGTTGTCTTCTCATCTTCCCCGAATAGGTGGAGTCAACTGCACCTTCTCTTTCCTCTCTCCTGCCCCCCCCCCATCTTGCTCCACCTCCCGTTCTCCTCTCTGGCTTAATCCAATCCCATGACAGTTGCCTTAAAGCACCTAATTCCCAAGGTGAAATTCAAGGGAATTGTCTCCTGGGCTAATACAGCGCCTGGCTGTTGTCCTTGGAGCCACTGAACCAGATCAATATCCATCTACAAATCAACTTCTCTGCCCTGGAATTCACCTCCTAACTTCCAAATACATATTTGTGTTCTCGAGTTCGGAGTCTCTGTGTGGACCTCTCTCTGGCACCTTATGGCAAACGTGTCTGGGAATGTCTTCTTCAGAATGTTTTCTGTTATTTGCTGGTAGAGCCCTGGTGTTACAAAGCTCTGGGACATCATTTTTTTTTCTTCCCTCCCACATGGTTACTTGGCTCTCTAATTTGGACCTTCCTGTCTCTGGCGAGTGTGACTATGCTTCTCTGGGCTCCCTGGCCATCCTTCCTACCCCCCAGTCCTCCGGTCCTCTTCTGGCCTTGATACCTTGTTTCCAGCCACCTTCATTTCCTCCTAATTCCCACCATTCCTCCCTCTCAGCATCAGTTTGTCCCATTCTGGTCTTCAACACATCTTCAGTGATTCTAGGAAGAAGTCCAAACTCTTTGTTTTGGTCTACCTTATTCATCCTGACCTCAAGTGGCATTTGTGCCTAAGTCCCGGGTGTTTCCTTCTGCCTGGGGAGAGCCTGCCACTTCCTGTCGACCAGGATACAAAGCTCTCAGCTGCTGTTCCAGGGCCATGCCTGTCTGCATCCCACCATGATGATAATGGACCAATCCTCAGAAACTGTAAGCAAGTCCCCACTCCAAGTGTTTTCTCTTATACTTGTCCTGGTCATGGTGTCTCTTCCCAACAGCAGGACAATAGCTAAGCCATCCAGAAGGCTAGGACGTGTACCTGCAGAAGCAGGTCTGTATAAGGAGATGTATAAGGCAGCCAAGCCTCAGATCCTTCTGCCATGTTGGCCAGCATTTGAGTTGTGGCCTGGTAGGCTGTAGGCAAGGACCACTTAAGCCATGCCTACATTCTGACCCTCAGAAGCTATGCTGTGATAGGCCTAGGTGTTGTAGCAACTATTCTGTGATAGGCCTAGGAGTTGTGGATTTTGCCTGATGCCGATGGTCTTATGTTAATCTGGTCCCCAAAATTACACCAGAATCCACATGTTTGCACTTAAGAAACTGAGGGAACCCTGTCCCCCAGTTGGTTTTGGTTGGTAATTAAAGTTGCTGGCAGGCAATTGCTGGGTAGATAGACAGAAGCAGAACTTTTAAGGTCCCTGGATGAGAAATGGAGGAGGAGGGGAGATTGGCCACCATGCTAGGGAAGGTAGAGAAGCACTAGGCCTGAGAGATGCAGAAGACAGAGGAACAGTCATCATGTAGGTGCCCCAGGTCTGGGTCTGAGGCAGAAAAGATGGAATATAGTTTTTAGTAAGTAATAACTCAGGAATATTGGAGGAGGGTACGTCAGCAACGTGGAAGTTAGAAACTGGCCCAGCCATTGAGCTGTTTAAGGCATATCTAAATATAAAGGCTGTGTGTGTATGTGTGTATGTGTGTGTGTGTGTGTACACGTGTGCACGTGCACATGCTTGCACGTGCGTACACAGTTTTCATTCAAAAACTCAAAACATTGGGGTGGTAACAAGGAACATGCACCACCTCCAGAATAGACTCTAGTAACGTTAATTGGGGTCAACAACACCTAGGCTATTTCAAGGTTTGCTTTGTGACGACATGTTACTCAGCAATATGAAACCAAACCAGCCCTGGTACAAATGGTAGCCAAAGCAGGTAGAGGCAGGAGAATTAGAAGGTCAAAGCCAGCATCAGCTATGATAGAGTTCAAGGCTAGCCTGAGTTCCTTAAGACCCTATCAAAATAAGGAAGAATAGAAGAAAGAAAGAAGAGAAGGGGGAGGGAGGGCAGGAGGGAGGGACTGAAGGTGGGAGGGAAGAAACTAATATAGGCCTCAGTTTCTGGACTCCTTAAGTTATATGAAGTGGACAGAAGTAAACGGTAGCATTAAAATGCTGTGTTTCAGAAGCTGTGAGATAAACCAGTTATTGGAGGGTACCAGAGAAAGGAAACATCTCAGGTCTAGGAGTGAGTGCAGGCAGAGGCTGCTGCCTGGGGAAGCCCATCCCACCCGACTATCACGCATATCACATTTCCAGGAAGGAACCCCAAGCTGGGAAGAGAGGCCTTGAAGATTGCCACACAGCCCACAGTGTCAGCCAACCAGCCTGAGCCAGCTCCATAACGGAAGGCACAAAGCCATCTGGAATATGGTACAAAGCCTGGAAGTATGTTGAAGGCAGACACGGAAGAAAGGTACACCTCAAGGGATCCTCATGAGCGTCAGAGACAGAGAGGAAGAGAGAGGAGCTATGTTGTTGGGGAAACCACCACGGGCAGAGCTCTTCGGGTACCAAAGTAACAGACCTGCATCTACTCATTGCTCAGTTTTACAGCCAGCCAGATGCTCACTAAGCACTCTCTGTGCCAGGGGAGGGAGTGTCTTGTCACTCCGTTGCCATGGATACAAGACATAAGGAAGTGCTGTTTGGAGCTCAGTCTCAATTCAACAATGTTAATTTCCTGCACTGAATCATTAGATGGAGAGGACTGGGCAGCTACCGAGAAGGCTACTCTAGTAAGCAGCTTGCTCGAGAGAGCCCCTTTCTGCCTTCAAGTTCTAGAGCTACCAACGGGCCTCCATACATGTACCCATGATCACCATCTACATGGGCTCTGGAGAGCTGAAGTCCACTCCTCCTCACTCCTGTATATCAACTGCGTCACCCGCTTAGCCATCTCCCCAGCCCTTGTGATTACATGAAGAGCCATGAAGCAGGGGGAGGACCTAGACTTATCTCTTCTCAGGGGGCACGTCAGCTGCTGGTAATCTTCTAGGTCACTATAGCAAACAAAATTGAACAAATTTTAAGGCTGCACTATATTCTACTCAGTAGGTCCCTTCTAATTAAAGTGCTGGTAAGCCAGGCACAGTGACACTTATAATCCCAGACCTTGGAAGGCATTGGCAGGAGGAGAGCAAGGCGACCTAGCTTGAGCTACAGTATAAGACACATGAATAAAATTAAATTTAAAATAAATAAGAAACAATTTTTTTTTTTGTGCGCAAAACAACTCCAAAGTCCATTTAAACTACCAGGAAGAAAGGAGTCTTCTCCCAATGCCTGTTACACATTAGCCTAAGTAGGTCTCTGGCTGTTATTAAACACTCCCTGCTGTGTCATCTGTGGGTCTCACTGTGCTCTGAGAACAGTACCAATTGGACAGCCATCTCAGGTCAGTTCCAGCCTCGTTTTGTGTCTCAGAAAACTATGTCAGATGTAAGCACTCGGGCCAAAGCAACCGCAGATGGCTGGTCTCTGCTATTTCATTAACAAGCCCTCGCTGGCTTGTTCTGTGGTCAAGCTCTGACCTCAGAGTGAAAGTGATCCTACGTTTCAAAGTCTTCCGAGGGGAAGCCAGCCAACCTTCCATAGCCTTCTGCTTCTCAGCGTCATGGTTTACAGCATGCCTAAGAAAACACATTACTTTGCACCACTTGCTTTTTCTTCTCTAGGAAAGTCTGTTTGGCTGGAAACAGGCATGTGTCACAAATCCTGATACAGAAAGGTTATTGGAGAGATGGCTCATCTGTTAAGGGCACTGGCAGCTTTTTCAGAGGACCCAGGTTCAATTCCCAGCACCCATGTGTCAGCTCACAACCATCTGTAACTCCAGCTCTAGAGCATCTAATACTTTCTTCCGACCTCCACATGCGTCAGGCACAAACGCTGTACACAGACATCTATGCAGTCAAAACACTCATGTACATAAAATAGATGTAAAGAAAGTAGAGATTCTAGGAGTCTGCACGTTCCTGGTATCGTACAGAGAGATCGTTCATTTGTGACATTTCCAGTAAAGGTGATAAGAATGCATTAAAGAACCCACATGGATAAACTTAAACATTATGGGATGCAAGCATGGAACAGCACACATGGGGAGCGCAGGGACAGCTGTGTGGAGTCAGGGCCCTCCCTCTGCCTTGGCAGGCCTTCTGGGACTTGAACACTGGTCAGCAGGCATGCACTGGGGGCAAGTACCTTTACTCTCTGTTGTATCGCTGCCTCACGGATTCAGTTTTCATTTGAACCTCCCAGAGCTTTGCTGAGACCTATGCCATGGTGAGCCCAACCTGCAGGATCCGTACCTGTGCCCTTGTTTCGGGGTTTTCATATTGCTCTTTCAGACCGTATCCACATCTGCATAGATGAGTGTGACTTGCAGAAGCTAAGTCTGTGTTTGCCTCCTCCTCCGTATGTGTAGAGAAGGCAGGAGTGTTCATTTCTTTTCTTTTCCCCTTCTCTTTTCTTTGAGCCTGCACTTATACTCCCCAGATTAGGCTCACAGCAGGTGCTTAACCTGGGGTTCATGCCCAGCCTGACAGCATGACCATAGCATTGAGATGCAGCAGTTATTCCAGGCCTCGGATGGAAGGAGGTTGGTGAGGTCCGAGGAGGTCTATGGAAGCTGTAATAGAGGGTCCGAGATAAGAGGTGGGCAGTTTATCAGTGTGGAATTGCACCAGAAAACAGCAGCTGAATAGCACTCCTCCCTTCCCCATGAACATTTTCTGGGAAAAGAAATGAAAATATTGTTGTGATCTCCTTTTGGCAGAAAACACAGCTAAGCCTGAATGGCTAAGTGTTGTTCCTTATGAAGAATCTAAATGTTGTCTCTCATACTTCCATGGGCTGAAAGCCCTACACTGAGGCTGTGTTCTCTCTGAAATATCCATTCCCCACCCTTCCTTTAAGGTGCCTATAGTCCTTGCTCTTTCTTGGGTTGGTGTCTCAGCTTGGGTTTTACTGCTGTGAAAAGACATCATAACCAAGGCAACTCTTAAAAGGACAACTGTCATTCGGGGCTGGCTTACAGATTCAGAGATTCAGTCCATTATCATCAAGGTGGGAACATGGCAGCATCCAGGCAGAGATGGTGCAGGAGGAGCTAAGAGTTCTGCCTCTACATCGGAAGGTGACTAACAGAATACTGGCTTCCAGGGAGCTAGGAAGAGGGTCTTATTACCCACTCCAACAGGGTCACACCTTCTAATAGAGCCACTCCCTGGGCCGAGCATATACAAACCATCACAGTTGAAGACCCCAAACTCTGAATCTGGTTTTATAGCATGTTCTCCTTGCATCTTGATCTCTATATGGATACCTGCCATATTGGACAAGAGTGGATGATGGCCCATCCCACTCTTATTAAGCATGACCTTATTTTAAGTTGGGATGTTGGGTCATGTTTTCATATACATTCCCATTCCCAGGTATGGGGTAAAGGTTAGTCTGCAAGGACTGTAAGATCTGTTCCAGTCCTTTCCCCTTGGCCAACTTCTTGTTTTTCTTTTCTTACTTGTGCCTCTGTTATAAAGGTTTCTTTTTCCCTTTTTTTTTTAAAAGGAAAACGTTAATTTGTTAGATTAGTAAAGCAATGGGGTTCACCATGCATGGCCTTTTCCATACATTTATGTTATAATAATTCTGTCTTGGGGTTCTATAGCTGTGAAGAGACACAATGACCAAGGCAACTTTTATAAGGGACAACATTTGGGGAGGGGGGCTGGCTTACAGTTTCAGAGGTTTAGTCCATTATCATCAAGATGGGAAGCATGGTGGCATCTAAGCAGTTATGGTGCTGGAGAAAGAGCTGAAAGTTCTACATTTTGATCCAAAGGCAGCCAGGTAGAAACTGTCTTGTGCAGGCAGCCAGGAGGAGGGTCTTTTCCTCACTGGGCAGAACTCGAGCTTGGACTTCAAAGCCCACCCCTATAGTGATGCACTTCCTCCAACAAGGCTATACCCATTCCAACAAGGCCACACCTCCTAATAATGCCACTCCGTGGGCCAAGCATACTCAAACCATCACAAATGCTTAATTAATTTCCTTTCCCATGTCCCTAGTCCCCTCTTGCTAGACATTACAAGTCTTTTGGACCCTAGTCAGAGAAAGATACAAGCAGGATAGGACCATCCCCATCCCCTTTGCTGCCTGGAGTCTAAGGCATCCTGACTATGGTCCCACAGGCCATGCAGTAACCAAGCCCCTCTTTACTACCCAAAGAAAGAGTGACTAACCCACATACATATGTCCCTCTCCTATCACTGTCAGCGGAAGGCTGTGGAGGTGGGGTTTGGGGCTTGCCTAGAGCCTTGTACATCTGCCCCATTGTGGTGCATCCAGGCAAAGTGGATTTGCAATTGGGAGTTCAGAAAGCACCTGCCGGTTGACAGTTACCTGTCCTCGGGGCTTCGACAAACTCTACCTCTCATTTTAAAGTTTCCAACTTTAACCCTTCAGTCCCACAGTTATAGTTTAAACTTATTGGCCAAGCATATTGACCTTTGAATCTATTGGCTAGTAAACATGTGACAGGCATTCAAACTCTATCTGGGACCAGAGGGTCAGGTGACTATCAGTCAGTACATTCTGCAGTTTTTCAAGAACATTCCTGCTCCTCCTGAGAACTGTGGGTGGAGAGTGGAACTTGGCCTAGCCTTGACCTGAGGTGGTGGGTGTAAGGCGGCAGAAGCCCCTAGGGTCTTCATGCAGAGTCTTATTTTCAAATAAGACCATATTATGAAGTATGGGGGGAGGGGAATCACAAATAAATTAAGGAAGGTTACAATGCTAATGTAGCCAAGAGATGACTTTAGTTAAACCCACAACAATGAACTAAATGTTTTATTAAAATGTAAGTTTGATACTTTGTGGAGGTCAAGAATATGAAAATAATCAAAAGATGATGCGTACAGTCTTTGTAACATAGTCGTTATAATTCTCTATTATTCAAATATTTTAAACCTTATTTTCAGTTTTTCTGAAGCATTGATCATAAAATTAGATAAAGTATTATGAGTTTGCTAATGGTACCTAGGAACTTCTAGCGTTTTTATTTTCTACAGTTACTATTGGCTTATTTATGTATTAGTTTTTAAATAAAAATGATGTACCTTAAGTATTGTTTTGATGGAAGAAAATGAGTCATGCACAACACAATAAACAAACCATGCTTATAGTGAAGAGTGTAGACTTTGAAGAGGTTGAAGATATAGCTCAGTGGTGGAGCCCTTGGCTTGCATTCACAAGGCCCTACATCTCATTTTAACTACTCTATGGGTGTACCAGGATATTTTTGCCCATTTGACTATCTTGTTAATATAATGTATATTTGCACCTTCATTGTTTGTTTACAAATATATCTGTGTATCTAAGTGTAGAATTCTCAAGTCAGAAAATAATGTACCAGAAGAGGGTATCAGATCTCATTACAGATGGTTGTGAGCCACCATGTGGTTGCTGGGAATTGAATTCAGGACCTCTGGAAGGGCAGCCAGTGCTATTAACTGCTGAGCCATCTAACCAGGCCCTGAATTAAAAAAAAAATCTTTAGTTATTTACTTTATATCACTCCCCCACCCTGTCACTCCTTTCTACAATCTCCTCCCATTCCTCTTTTGTATTAATGGAAAACCCGGTGGCTCACCCTTGGGAAAGGTGAAACATTGTATAAGTGGAAGGTTGGCAGATGAGGATGTTAGAAAGTTAAAGCAGGCAAGCTTGGCTAATGTATTACACACATTCATGGCTATAGAGATGATTAAGGCTTGAGGTGGGGAACAGCCACTGACAGGCAAGATTTTAGGAGGATTCGGTCTCTAACGTGCTTGGAAACATGCTTCTACATGTCCGACTTAGAGATCTGATTCATGTTCAAGCCCTGTTCATTCATTATCTCCAGAGGCCCCTCCCATTAGTGAGGAGGGTGAAGTCCTACAGAGCCTCAGGCTGTCAATAACAAGCCCCAAGGATTGCTCGGTGATGACTTGGAGCTAGCCTGATACCTGCCCTGTGTGCCCTCACCTCATGTCTGCATCTGATCCCTTCTGGGACCATCAGCACATTCTGTGCAATAAATAGGGACACCCTTTGTGTGACTGATTTAAATTGATTTGTTAGTTTCCCCTAAATTCATAGGCATTTAACTAGCAAGTCAAGTCAGTGTAGCAACTAGCCTGGTGAGCATACAGACAACACCAGAAGGACCAACTGGCTTGTGCATATACGCAGAGCCATGATCTTTTAGTTTTGTTGCGGGCACAGAGATGATTTATAATGGACCAAAATAAGAATTCCACATGAATAATCAGTTCTAATATATAGCATAACAGGTGCTGGCACACACTGGGAAGGAGATTTTATTGAACAAGAAGAAAAATCAAGCTTGTGGACGATCTCCTCTGGGAACCTAAGCCTGTTTCACTAGAGTATCTGTTTTAATCCCTATTGTTTTTATGCATGCCTTTGACAGTAAATTCAATGCATAACATTAATCTGCCATGCCTGAGGCTGACTGCAAACTACCAGTTTGATTCAGTGGTGAGGTGAATTATCAACTGTTTGCTATTCTTTTGTGGGTTCCCTGTTATTCTCAGGAAGTCTATTTATTTCCTGAGAAACAGCAGGATTTGAAGTAAGACTAAGGAGAGACAGCCCTCTGCCTATGTTGAATCCATGTCTGAGGATGGAACCAACTATGGACCCCAAGAAGTTTTTTAAATGTTTATTTTTTTATGGGTACCCGTGTTTGTCCACTTGTCTGTGTGTGCACCAGGCGCATGCAGGAGCCCTCAGAGGTCACAAGTAGGCCCCCAGGAGCTACAGTTACAGCCAGTTGTAAGTTACCATGTGATTCTTGGAAATGGAACCAAAGATTTCTGCAAGAACAGTAAGTGCTCTTAACTGCTGAGCCATCTCTCAACTGGTTTTGCTTATTTTTTTAATTGCATGTGTTTAGAACACGTGCAGAACTTTTTCTTGTTGTCTTCATAACACAGCAGTGACGTCTGTACCATTTACATTGCATTAGATAGTGTGAGTCATCTAGAGGATACTAAAGGGCACAGAATGATGTTCATAGGTTAATATGCAAGATGCCTATTGTTGAAATGTTTTCCTTTACACAGCAAGTTTGGACTACTCTCAGGGTTGGAGAGATGACCCAGCAGTTTGGAGCACTTGCTGCTCTTGGGGAGAGTTTGGGTTCTGTTTCCATCACCTACATAGCATCTCATAACTATCTGTAAACCTCAGTTCCATGGGATTTAATGCTTTCTTCTGCCCTCTGCAGGCACCAGGCATATACATAGTGCCATACATAATACATACATACATACATACATACATACATGCACGAAAATGCTCATACACATAAAAGTAAATACGCCTTTAGTAAAGAACAAGAAGACAATGACAAAAACCAGTGACCATTTAGTCACATACCTACATCAAATGGTTGAGTAGAACTGACTGTCTTCTGATGATCACTAAGGCTCCTTAAGAGATACACAGTAACATGTTCTGGTGAACAGCCACCTGGGGTAGTAAAATCCTTTTGCCAGACTCTTTAAGAAAATGACTTTTGGATTTATTTTATACCTATCGGTATTTTGCCTGCATGTACTTACGTATACCATGTGCCTGGTACTTATAGAGGCCATCTGAAGCCGGGAACCAGAGTTACTATAGATGGTTGTGAACCAGCCTGTGGGTGCTGGGAACTAAACTTGGGCCCTCTGAGAGCAGCAAGTGGTTTTGTGTACTGAGCCATCTTGGGTCTGATCTGAGCCACCAAATGATTTCAGTTCCAGTAATTCAGCGGGTTCCTAAAATGTCCTGCTGCCAGGAGCTCAGGAGATTACACTGTGCACTGACAGGAACCTTGAATCGCTATGAGGTGAGTCCCAGTGGTACCCAGAATACGGGCACTCACATTCCAGGCAGAGGTAAAGCCATCAAATGAAGATCTAAGAGAAAGTTCCAAAGTAACATGGATTGTGTGTGCAATGTACTGGGTTTCAGGTTGGCATTCTTTTTTTAAGTTTTAAATAAAACCCCAATTTCTTTACAAGCAACTTCACTTGGATTAGGAGGAAGGGAGACCCATCCAGAGAAAACAATAAATGTGAATGATCCCATCCTAACCCAGAAGAAATTCAGAGGCCCGAAGGTATCTGACTGACGCTAGAGTGCCAGAGGGTGGGAACCAGTTTACTCGGTTGCCGAACTTCTATTTATTTATTTATTTATTTATTTATTTATTTATTTATATTTTTAAATCTCTTTTTAAAATGTCACGTGCATTGGTGTTTCGCCTGCACGTATGTCTGGATGCGGTTGCTGTATCCCCTGGAAGAACAGTCAGTGCTCTCAACCTGTGAGCCATCTCTCCAGCTGTGTTACCGCATTTCTAAGGAGACTTGACTTTTCAGCTTGTGGATCTGGGGCTTCTCTGGGCTTTTGTGCTGTATCATACACAGACAGAGGGACAGAGGACAAGTCACTTACCAGTGAGAAAGGACGAGAAACCGGCTTGCTTTATTTGCCAGCCCGTGAGATAAGGACCTCATCATAGGAACATTAATCCATCCTTGAGATCCCTGTCCAGTTCCCTATCTCTCCAACTACATGGGGGTGGAAGGATTGAGTTTCCAGTACTCAAACTTCGGGGACTTACCTAGACCACAGCCAACACTGATTTGCCAGTTTCCTTCATTGCCAGTCCATGAATAATTAATTGCAGAGAAAAGGTAAAATTATCTTGCTAGGGAGGTAGAGGCTGGAGGTTTCACTCAATCTTCCAACAGTCCACAGAGGACAAAAGGACAGTGGGAGTGACCTTCAGTTAACTCAAGTCTTCCTATTTAAAGGATAATGTCTTCCGGAAGCATCCTCAGCGACCTGCCCAGAAGCAAGGTCTTATCAGCTGTTTGGAAAGCTCTCTTCTGTTTCCTTCTGACTTAATCACCACAAACAAGTACAAAGGAGAGAAATTCTTCTAAGGTGGGGAAAGAGACAGATGAATTGCCAGATGCACCACATAGGAGGACAGACAGCAGCTGTTCTGAAGACTCAGATGGATCAGGGAATTCAGGGAAAGTTCATGTGCAGAGGGATACTTATTTTGGACCTTGAAGAAGAGATAGAATTTCATCTGTAAATTATGAGAAGAGGTGAGCTGTGTGCCAGGCTGACTGGGGACTCCGTCCGACCCAGAGAGACAGTAGAGTGCAGGAGTCAGACCATCTTCACGGTCTGCAGTGATTGGCAGTGGAGTAGCCAGAGAGGATCCCCCTGATCTGGCTGGGTGTGGTCAGGTTGGGAGGAAGCCTGGTCTCCAAACGATGCTCACACTGCACATAAATGACCCGTGGCTTTACATGTGGGACAGTGACTAACTCTCATTTGGCTAATAATGATCGCTCCTTGTTACGGACCAGAACTAACCTCTTTAAAATCCCATGCCCTCTACATCTCAGTACATTTTGAAGAATTTTGTCACTATCACCCATATTATTGATTTGTTTATTTTCATGTATGTATAAGTGAATTTATGTGCACCATATGTGAGCAGCCCCCGATCCCAACAAAGAGCACTGGATCCTCTGGGACTGAGATTTTAGGCAGTTATGAGCCACCTGATATGGTATAGCTGAGTCTGGATTCAATAACCACTGAACCACCAGGCCATCTCTCTAGTCCCACAGATACCATTTGATTTTACACACACCTCCTACATATTAGCACTTGAAAAATATTAACTTACATAATTATTTTTAAAATATTTTAAAACCTCACCTTGCGGGAGGTGCTACCACTAATGACGTTCAATGACATGAGCAGTCAGGCCTGGAATGGCTGTCACTTGCTCAGCATCTGACTTTCTAGGGCTCCAGCATACATGTCCCGGTGGTTTGCATTGGGAACTTGGAGATCTGAGCATTGTTTTCTGGGTGGAAGGATCCAGGAAATCAGACACCAGTGAGAAAAGGGTCCAGTCTCTAATACCCACATTAAAAATGTTATGGGTAGCCAGGAGCCAGGCACTGGTGGTACACGCCTTTAACCACAGCACTCGGTAGGCAGAGGAAGTCAGATCTCTGTGAGTTCAAGGCCAGCTTGTTCTACACCGTGAGTTCTAAGACAGCCAGAGCCACACAGGGAAACCCCATATCAAAAATCCCAAATTAACACCTATTATAGATTGGTTCTAATGTTATTTGTGTTTATTTGGCCCCCCAAATTACATGGAAACCTGCACGTCTGCCTGGAGGACCCTGAGGATCCCTGCCCCCAGTTGACTTTGATTGGTGAATAAAGATGCCTGCATCCAATAGTTGAGCAAAGAGGCTGAGGTGGCGCTTTAGGGTCCCTGGGCAAGGGACCACAGGAAGAAGCAAGTTTCAGCCTTGCCGTGAAAGTAGGAAAATCAAGTTGGAGAACTGCAGAAGACAGCGTAACAATCATGTAAGAGTCAGGGAAGAGCAGCCCCAAGGGGCCCTTCCCCAACTGGGTCGGGGGCAGCAGAGATGGAATGTAGATTTTAGAAAGTAATAATTCAGGAGTATAGGAAGAGAGGTGTCAGCAATGAGGAAACTTGGGAGTGGCCCAGCCATTGTTCTGTTTAAGGCATAGTAAAAGAGAAGGCTCTGTGTGTGTGTGTGTTTTATTCAAGAATCTGAAACATTGAGGTGGTAGTGAGAAACACTCGGACCTGCCGGGAAGTATAGATAGAACAGATTAGTTTGATACCTCGACAAACACCTCCTCTCCGAAAAAAGTTGGCGTGTGTGCATGCACCTCTAATTTTCACATGATTGATCCCTGGGACTTGCTGGCCAGATAGTAGCCAACCTACACACATTGTCACACCCACTGCCACCAGACTGCACTTCCTCGGCCTCTTTCTGCATGAGGTGGGTTCACATTTTGGCCAATGGAGAAGGAGAAGGGCTGTGTTTGACTCTAGACCTGATGCTTCTTTTCCCTCATCTGCTGGTTGGATATACCAAACCCTCCAATGATACTGGGACCCCTTTGTAGTTGATCTTATGTTGCTGTGATCAAACTTCCCAACAGAAATTGTTGGGGGACTTATTTCAGTTCATGGGTTCATAGTGGGGACAACATGGTAGGGTCTGTGGATGGGGGGGTGGGGGGGGGGACATGAGGCCAGACTGGGAACTGGGCTATAACCTTCAAAAACTATTGTCACTTAGGTCCCAGATCCTTACTTCCACAGTCTTCCAAACAATACCATCACTCAGGGAATCGGCACTCTAACTGTGAGCCTGTGGGAGCCATTTTGAATTCATAAAATATCACTGTCTGTCTAGAGGCTAGAAAAACCACCAGATAATAGAAGCCCAGGTCCTTGAATGACAAGGTAGAGCAAAGCCCCTTGATTCCTGTCATAATCTGAATATGAACTAGCCCTCACCATCTCATGTATTATACTTGGTCAACTTAGTGATACTACTGTGGGAAATTCATGGACTTGGTAAAAGGAAGTAGGTCAATAGGGGGCAGACCCTTGTATGTGTGTGGGGGTTTGGGGGAGCAGTGCTCTGGTTACTTTTAAATGACATGACCAAGTACCATAATGCAGGTAAGTTAAAGAAGAAAGAATTTATGTTGGATGGTGGTGGTACACACTTTAATTCCAGCGCTTTGGAGGCAGAGGCGGGTGGTGAATCTCTGAATTTGAAGCCAACTTGGTCTATAGAGTGAGTTCCAGGACAGCCAGGGTTATACAGAGAAACCCTGAGTGGGAAGAAAACACACAAAACAAAGAACCAAGGGAAGAAAGAAAGAAAGGAAGAAGCAAGCAAGCATTTAATGTAGGGCTCACAGTTCCAGAGTAGAGTCCACGGCCATCATGGGAAGGAGCATGGCAACAGGCAGGCACATTACGGCATTGCAGCAGTAGCTGAGAACTCACATCTGGTCGTAAGTGGGAGAAAGAGAGAAGAGCTAGCTGGGAATGGAGTCCAATCAAAGCCTCAAAGCCCATCCCCCCATTGCCACACCTCCTCCAATAAGACCGCACCTCCTCAAACAATGCCACACCTCCTCAAGCAAGGCCACACCTCCTCAAACAAGGCCACACCTCCTCCAACAAGGCCACACCTCCTCAAACAAGGCCACACCTCCTCCAACAAGGCCACACCTCCTCCAACAAGGCCACACTTCCTCCAACAAGGCCGCACCTCCTCAAACAAGGCCACACCTCCTCAAACAAGGCACAACTCTTAATCATTCCCAAACAGTTCCACCAACTTGGGAGGAAGTACACAAACTTCTCTTCAAACACCACAGGGGTGTTTTGTCCCTGACTCCTTCTTGATCTGTTCCCTGTCAAATGTCTGATGCCATGATACTCTGCCCTAGTGTGTGGTATTAAGTATTGCCTACTAAGCCCCCTAAATCCATGATCCAAAACAAATCTTTTCCCTTATGTCAGACACTTCAAGGAAAAGCTGTTTGAATGAGAATGGCCCCATGGGGGACTTATCATCAGGGAGTAGAACTGTTTGAAAAAAGATTTCAAGGAGTAGGGGGTGTGGTCTGGTTGGAGTAGGTGTGGCCTTGCTAAAGAAAGTGTCACTGTTGTAGGTTTTGAGGTCTCAAAAACCCGTGCCAGACCCAGCAGCCCACCCCCACCCCCTGTCCCACGCCATACTGCTTAGAGTCTAATGATGTTGCTCGTCACACTGTAGGGGACCCGTGTCTGAACTCTAAGTCCCTAGCACACCAGGTACAACTGTGTCTCTCGTATTTATCTCACGCTGCTGCTACTGTTTTCCTCCATGGGACCAGATTCCCCTCCCCCAACCCCAATCCAGCAGGGATCTCACTGTTGACGGGGGACCGCTGTAAGAAAAATAGCAAGCACTGCCAGTGTGTGTAAGGGGTTACCTCCAGAGGTACAGTTGGTACAGTTCAACCTCTTCAGATGATGGTCACACACTGACTACCTCATGGAACTGAAAATGAGAGCAATGGGTGTACAGTAAATAATAATAATAATAATAATAATAATAATAATAATAAAATAATAATAAAAATAAATTAAAAATTCCCCAAGGGAGATAGATGTCATTGTTGTTCACAAACTGGAGCAAATTCACACCTGCAGCCTGTGACAGGCTCCCTGCTTCACCACACCTTGGGAAGTATCTTGGCCCTCTCCTACCATTTCTTCAGTGTGCGCTTTGAGACTGAGAACTATCAGCACTCAGAAGAACCTAAGCACAACACCAGAACTCTCCAAATTAGCCGCCTCCCAGAGGGCCACAAAAATCTCCTTCATACCTCTCAGGCTTTTGTCTCACGTCCTCAGGGAGACACGTAGGGAAGTGAGTCATAGTGAAGAAGGCGGTGACTAAATTCTCATGCAGTCAGTCGGCTCAAACGCCCTCAGAAGACTTCATGAGTGAATGGGTTCCTCGGGCAGCTCACACGTAGCAGATGTGTGCTTTCTTCCACCTAGTGTGTGTGTGTGTGTGTGTGTGTGTGTGTGTGTGTGTGTGACAGCTGTGATTCTTCCAGCACATGCTGACAGCTCTGAGGAATGCCGTGTAGTATTTTGCTTCAAGCAGAAATGTCTGTGGAGTCTTCAAAATCAATGTATCCCCAAGAACATCAAGATCAACATGTCCCCAAGAGCATGCATTTTTATGGGAAAACAACTGCAAATTGCTTTTCTCTTTAGCCTGGGATGTCCTGAGAGTCTAATAGTCACATGCCTATTGCTCATGCATTAATCTGAAATACTGTCGCTTTACCTTTCTGCATTCCTTTTTATGTAGAATTTTGATTGACAGATAATGATGGAGCAGAAAATTCTCTAGGAGACATTATAATTTCTTCTCCCCAGATGGCCGTCACATATGTAATAATGCATAGAACTGAGAATAACTTCAGGGACCTGAGTCACAATTTCCCAGAGGCCCCTGGAGGTGACATTATTTCTCTGATATTCACAGAGGAAAGGTTAATCCCCCTGCAGATTAAATTGGTGCTAAAAAAGAATATAACTAGAAAAGCCCCCATGAGCTATGAAACATTGTACTAATGTGTATCACTGCTCTATTATAAACATTGATTGATGTTTGTAATATGTTTGTAGTATGGCAGGTACTGCTCTTAGACATTTATTCTCATCAGCAGGCAATTCAAAGTTCATACAGATGTATTCCAGTATTTGGAAGATAGTATGTTTTTTCTTAAAGATGAGTTTTAAAAATATTTAGGGTGTGTGTTTGTGTGTGTGTGTGTGTGTGTGTGTGTGTGTACTCATGCATGCATAGGCTGTGTTCCCAGAACTGGAGTTAGAGGGAGTTGTGAGCATCCATGCAGGTGCTGGGAATTGAACTTGAGTCCTCTAATGAGCAAGCAGTCAGTGCTCTTCACCCTGAGCCATCTGTCCAGCCCCCTAGATTTCTAATAGAAGGACAGGAGGTAAAATTTGAAACGTTGATGTAAAATGAAGAGGAGTTAATGTCTTAATCATGGTTTTGTTGCTGTGAAGAGAAACTATGACCAAGGCAACTTTATAAGAGAAAACATTTAACTGGGGCTGGCTTACAGTTTTAGAGACTCAGTCCACTATCATCATGGTGGGGAGCTTGGCATCATGCAGGCAGACACAGTAGTGGAAAAGGAGCTGAGGTTTCTTCATCTTGTTCTGCAGGCAGCAAGGAGGAGACTAAAGTCCACACTGGGTGGAGCTTGAGCATAGAAGACCTCAAAGCCTGCCCCCACAGTCACACACTTCCTCCAACAAGGCCACACCTTCTAATAGTACACTCTCTGTGGGCCAAACATTCACACATGCACACACACACACACACACACACACACACACACACGAGTCTATTGAGCCATACCTATTCAGATTATCATGGTTAATGGCAGAAAGGGTTTGGTGCTGTTTACCTGATGCCATTAGAGGAGAACTTGTACAGGAGGTGCACTTGATCAGAGGCCTGAGAGATGGGAAAGAGTGGGCTGTGGGTTGACAGGAACAAGAAGGTAAAATACTGTATGCGGAAAGTATAGCATGTAGGTGTCACGTGGAGCCATTTTCCCAACTGAGGGATAATCTAGAGAGCCAATACTGTGGGCATCTGATATGAAAGAAAATAGAAGGGTTCTGTTAATCCCACCAGGCAAGCAAAGACCACTACTACAGTTCTTGAGCCAAATTTGAAGCCAGCTTTATTAAATACTGACCAGGACAATGGGCGCTGGCCAGGCTGATCCCCCAGATTACCAAAGAATGGCTATAGATTATGTTAGTCAGGGGCTTACAACACCCACAAGGCTACTTCCTGCCTTCATCCAGTTGGGGCAAGCATATCTCTTGATATACTTACACACCTCCTGCCTGTATGAGAGCAAAGACATCCTGCAAAGTTTGAAGCAACCAACCTCGTTTCCAGAAGTGAAAACATGTGGCCTGTTGTCTTATATAAACAATGGCCCCTAGAATTCCAAGAAATTATCTGTCCTCGGACAAGTGGGGCTTACAAGTTAGAGGCATTTTTGTTTTAAAGCTCTGTTAAGCACAGTAACTTAAACTTGAAACATAACATCATTTAGCTCAGCTCTGAGGGAACTCTGTCACCCCAGAGGTACAAAGAGTGAAATGCCATTAACAGAAGCCAAAAAGAAGCAAAGGGTCAGAAGGAAGCCCAAACCCAAGATGTTCCAGAAGGGTCAAGAGCCTAAGCAAGTGTGCTCGCACATAAACATCATTAGATACACGTCTTCCTTGACTTGTGCAAACAGGCCTTATGTGGATGAACTATCTACCTGTGAAGGGAACATTTACAAAAATGTTTTCAAGGAACTGTAGGCAAATACATCTGTGACATTTATGTGACCTTAGTGAACAACTACATCTCTCCAATATGTAAACATCACACGCCACACTAATCATTTTCAAAACTCTAAAAGTCACTGCTAAAAGCACAGACAGAGCACATGCCTTTAGTCTTGCAACTCAAGGGGCAAAGGCAGGCAGATCTCTGTGAGTTCATAGCCAATCTGGCCTACGTTGAAACTTTCCTTGTCAGCAAGAGCTACACAGTAAGGTCCTGTCTCAAAAAACAAAGCTGGAGAGATGGCTCAGTATTTAAGAACATTGGCTGCTCTTCCAGAGGTCCTGAGTTCAGATCCTGGCAACCACATGGTGGCTCACATTCATCTGTACCATTACAGATCTGATGCCCTCTTCTGGTATGTGTGAAGACAGCTACAATATACTTATATAGAATAATTAAATAAATCTTTAAAACAAAACAAAAAACAAAAAAGTAAACAATAAAAAACAACAGAAAGACAAAAGGGTAGGTAGGGGTTACCTAGATTGATCAGCAGGTGAAGGCATCTACCACCAAAACTAACAAACTGAAGTTGAATCTTGGACCCATTTGGTGGAAGGAAAAAACTCCCACAAGTTGGCCTTTGACCTTCATTAAAATGCACTGTGACTCACTCACTCTGTTGCACTTAGACAGCACACACACACACACACACACACACACACACACACACACACACACACGTACACACAGGATAACTTTTAAGAATGGTTTTATAAAAGACTATCCAAAACACAAACGGGAGACTCTGAATGATGTGTACAAGTGAGTGAGAGAAAGGCACAGAAAGTAGAAAAGGCCACCGGCACAGGAGGCCTTCCCCTTAGAGGAAAGGCAAACAAGCGAGTGTTAAGGTATGAGGCAACGCTCGACCTCATAAGTAACTTGGAAAAATGCAAATTTAATTTTCAAAGGAGAACATTTTGCACCCACCAGATGGGCATAAACTTTAAAAATCTGATGATGCCAAGTGCTGATGAAAGACAGAAAACACAGAAAGTATCACTCGCTGACTGTGGAAGTATAAAAATGGTAGTCTGGCCTAGGGCTAGAGAGATGGATCAGCGGTTGAGGGCTCTTACTGCTTGGATTAGTCAGTGTTCTATTGTTGTGAAGAGACACCGTGGCCGGAGTTTGCTTACTGCTCCAGATGGTAGTCCATTATCTTCATGGAAGGAAGCATGGTGCTGGAGAAGTAGCTGAAAGTTCTCTATATGGATCTTCAAGGCAGGATCCTTGAAACCTGGCTTGGGCCCCTGAAACCTCAAAGCCCACCTCCAGCGGCACACTTCCTCTGATGAGGCCACACCCACTCTCACAAGGCCATACCTCCTAATCCTTTTAAATACTGCCACGCCCCAGTGACCAAGCATTCAAATCTACAAGCCTATGGGGGACATTTTTAATCACCACTAGCATTCTTGTAGTGACTCCAGGTTGTGTTATCTCATTAGATAAGTCACAACTACCTGTCACTTCACCTTCAGGGAATCTGATGTCCTTTTCTGGCCTCCGTAGGCACTGAACCCACATTTACACACACACACACACACACACACACACACACACACACACTAACAAAAGTAAGCTGTTTAAATCAATATAGATGTTTTAGTTGTTTGGGAAATAATTTTGATATTATCCAATGAATCTGAAGATGCACATCTTTGGTACTCAACAATCTCTCTAGAGAAATGCTTGCCCAATCGCACCAGGTAAGCCACCATGAAAGGTGACCACAGCATACATGGCATCCAACAAGAGATTCCAAGACACCCAGGCACTGTGGCTATGCTTCCAGCTCTCTGGAGACTAAGGCAGGAGGAGTAAGTTCATGGTCAGACTGAGCTGTGGTAAGTTCCCCATCACTTTGAGCTAAACAGCAAGATCTTGCCTCAAAATGAACAAACAAACAAGCAAACAAACAAAAAAACTCAACAAGAAGATTTGTTTTAATACCAACATGTAAAACAATTCTCTTTCAAGTGATTCCATTCCTTCACGGGTGTTGTCTCTCAAAAATAAAGTCATTTGGCTCCATATGTAGCATTGGTTCAATTGTGTGGTCTCTCAAACCCGTGATATGCATGGCATATCTGCCCAACTTTCCAGTACAAAAAGGAAAGGTGACGTCCTCAATGGGTCTCACATCTCATAATTTAAATTATGATGTCCACATGTGCCTTCTAAGAAATGCGTTGAGACTATGTCCACAGCCATTTCGAAGAGGTTTCTGTGGTGGTTTGAAATGCCTCCTGCCATTATCTCCATTTGAGTGTTTGGTCTCCAGTTGGTAGAACTGTGTAGGTGGGTTTAGGAAGTGTGACTTTGCTTAAAGAACTACATACATCATTAGAGGTCAGCTTTGAGAATGGAATGCCATGTGACATTTCCTGTTGGCTCTCTCTGCTTGCAGTTTGACATGTGCTCTTTCAGGATCCCTTCCAGCCACTGCACCTGATGTGGCTACATGCTCCCTTACCATGGCAGACTCTTATCCCTTTGGGACTTTATGTGTTATGGTAAATATTAAAAATAAATCTGCTGACACCAGTCCGTGTGGTCTCCCTCTGCTGGAGCCACTCCAATTCTCTACCACACAGTCCACCAACCACCCTCTCCCAGCTGTCTCCCTATCAACCAGGAACTTGGCTCACATTCTCCATAGCCCGGTAAAATCATGACTCAACAATCAATAATGTATCAAACAGATTTATATGTTAAGTTCTCAATCCACAACCCATCCATACAATAAGCTTACAGCCGGTTGACAAAGATATAAACCACCCACCTATAGAAATTTATCCCTAGAAAGTACACATAACTACCTATGGCTACTCAGAGCCACACGCATAGAGATGGGTCATCCTCGTCTTCTATGTTGATTCTCATCCTTCCTCCTCTCTCTCTCATCTTACAAAACTTTGTCCCCGCCCCACTCTCTACTGTCCAATCATGTATTGCCTTGATGTCAACCTACATTTATGCTCCAATAAACTCTTCCCATAAGTTGCTTTTTGTCATAATATTTTATCACAGGAGCAGAGAGGTACCTGACACACACAGCTGTACATATTTACCCAGGGAAGATTCAGAAGTGAGAGAATATTGGAGTTTGGAGGGGGCAGGGAGAAATGGGGAGAGGAGGATCTAGAACTAGACAAAAACTGGAGAGAAAAAGTAGAGTCTGAGAAAAATGTAAAAATGGACCAAAAATGGACCACGTATCCTTTGAAGTTCACGATCTGGAAACTGGAACCTCTATGAGATGGTGTTCTGATGAGGACAGGGGGCAATAAAAGGTCTCACACCATGAGTAGGTTGATGCCACTTCTCATGAGTAGGTTCTTGATGAAAGGTCTGTGTCCTCTCTTATTTTCTTTATTATCCTCTCTTTGCCTTTTCACCATGAGATCTCTCTCTCTCTCTCTCTCTCTCTCTCTCTCTCTCTCTCACACACACACACACACACACACACACACACACAGAGAGAGAGAGAGAGAGAGAACTCATGGATAGTCCCTTAATCTTGAACTTTTCACCCTCTACATTTCTGTTCATTATAAACTAACCAGTCTGTGGAGATCTGTTACAGCAACACAGAAGGGATTGGGACATGTTGGTATAAACAACAAATACAAAGAATAAAATTAGTAATCAAGAAATAAGAATGTTTTATCTATGTTGTATTTGCTTCTCTTTTCTTGCTGTGTTAAAACACCGTGGCCAAGGCAACTTATAAAAGAAAACATTTACTGGGGCTTACAGCTTCAGAGAGTTCATGGTAGTAGGCATGATAGCAGAAACAGATGAGAACTCATGTCTAGAACCACAAGCAAGAAGCAGAGAGCCCACTGGGAATGGCATACCTCTTGCAACAAGCACACCTCCCAATCCTTCCCGAATAGTTCCAGCAACTGAGGATCAACTATTCAAATGTATGAGCTGAATATATTTGAAATGAAACATTGATTTGAAATGAAACATTGGTAGGCTAAATCTTGTCTTCATGTATAATACCCAATACTACAATGAGTTTGAATGTAAGGACTTCATGTATTAAGTCAATAGCCAAAAATTAACTCTTTCCTGCCTTCTTTCTGTGCTGCATCATGATGTGCATGAATGTCACAGCTGACACTTGAGGGCACTAGCAATGCTGAAAAGAGAGATAAACACTAGGTTCTTAGTAGGCCTCTCTCTAGCGTCACTCCCTGGTTTGTTTCTAACTGTGGTGATGAAGCATAGTTGTATTAGTGAACTTGAAATCACTGCCAGCACAGACTTAGGAGAAGTTGTGACCCTTTCAGGACCATTAAAGCCTTCAGCTACAGATATGACATCAGCTTGAAGATAATGGATGCCCAATCAGCTGCCACCTTGCCATGTTGGTTCTGTTGTTTTGACAACCTCAGTTAACATCATGGATGTAAAGGTACTTCCCTTGCTCATATGCAAAATACTTGACATCTGCTGCTCATTTGGAACCCTTGTCCACTTTGCTTGGATATTTGCTACTCCAAGACCTTAAGGAAGGACTAGTGTACTTTGGCTTATAGTTTGAGGTGTTGGAAAGTTACAGGGGCAGGTGCTTAAGGCAACTGGTCACATGGTACCATAATTGGGAAGCAGAGAGAGATGAATGCTGGAACTTAGTTTGCTTTCTTCTTATTTAGTCTATGATCCTCACCCATGGAATAATATGAACACTCTTAGGGTGGAGTGATAGTTTAAATAAGAACGGCCCCCTTAGGCTCACATATTCCAATTCAGTCTTTAGTTGGTGGAACTATTTGAGAAGGATTAGGAGGTGTGGCCTTGTTAGAGTAGTTACATCACTAAGGGTGGACTTTGACGTTTCAAAAGTTCACATCATTCCCAGATAGCTTCCGCCCCACCACCTCTCTCCCTGCCTCCTACTTGCATATAAGAATGTAAACTCTCAGCCACTGTTCTGGTGCATGCCTGCCTGTTCCATGCTCCTCATCATGACAGTTATGAATATTAACCCACTAAAATGGTAAGCCCCCCAGTAAACTCTTCTCTAAGTCACCTTGGCCATGAAGTTTCTTCACAGCAGGAGAAAGGTTACTAAGACAGGTGGGTCTTTCCAGCTTAAGTAGCCCAGTCTAGAAACTCACTCACAGGTGTGCCCAGGCATCTGTGTTTTAGGCTAACCCAGATCCTGTCAGGCTGACAGGCAGTTTGAACCATCCCAATGAACCTTGAAGAAGCAAGAAAAGGACACATAGGAGGAAAAAGTCTTTTCCTGAGGATGTAACACACATATAAGTAAAATGTCTAGTGGAGGCCCCTCCTTCCCCAATAATCACTACTTGATATAAAAACTCTACATTCAAGGTGGGCCGTGGTGACTCGCACCTTTAATCCCAGTGCTTCGGGTTAGAGAATCTCTGAGTTCGAGGCCAGCCTGGTCTCCAGAGTGAGTTCCCGGACTGTCAGGGATACACAGCAGAGAAACCCTGTATTGAAACAACAAACAAACAAGCAAAAACAAAACAAAACAAAACAAAAACAAAAAAGGAAGCTCTCTCAGGATAAAGACGTACCCTTGTCTCCTACCGTCTCTTCTTGATTCTAACATGGGGGTTCCAAGTACAGAGATCTGTTAGCTTACAGTCTTTCTCTTTTCCCCTCTTATTTTCATACATTGGGTCAGAAACACTAATGTTTTCTGCCTCTGATCCAGAGAGGAGGAACAAACCCGTGATGTTTACCATAACTGTGTCCAGGAAAGGAAGGGATTGTTTCTTGACCTCAGTGTGTATCTGGTTGGATCCCTTCAATGTGCCCTCCAATGTGAAGTAAGGGGACAGTGACAGGCAGTGATGGTGGTAATGATGTCCCAGAGCCCAGGGGAAAGGTGTGGACACAGAACTGCAAGAAGGATACGTAGGCTGGCCATCCTTGCTGAGCTGTGGACAGCAGTGCAGACACACTTCTAGGAGAATTCAGGTTAATTGCTGCTAAAATTATTCTAAGGAGTTTTTTTTTCACTCTTTGTTGTCTTAAGAAAGATGTAGGAAACTCTGCAATTAATTGCTTAATGGAGACAAAGTCAAGAAGCCCTAGAAAGTAAGCCGTCTTTGCTGGCCGCTCTGCCTTGCTGGAAGTCAATATCTATGATGCCAAGAGGATATTTTCGTATCATCTGCTCACTTGCAATACCTCACTACCAATTTGGGGCAGGAATGTGTTGTGCTGTTGAAGGATTGATATGTCTTGCATGAAGTATGGGCCCACTTGTGTCTCTTTATAATTTGCATGTTGATGTTCTAAATCTTGGTCCTTAAGAATATGTCTGTTTGCTCTCTTTGCCCCATCTACAGTGAGAATAAAGACCATTCTCAGCAATCAGATGGTCAACATTCCAGAAAATGTCGACATCACTCTGAAGGGGCGCACAGTCATTGTGAAGGGCCCCAGGGGAACTCTGCAGAGGGGCTTCAATCACATCAATGTAGAGCTGAGTCTTCTTGGAAAGAAAAAGAAGAGGCTCCTTGTTGACAAATGGTGGGGTAACAGAAAGGAGCTGGCTACTGTCAGAACCATCTGCAGTCATGTTCAGAACATGATCAAGGGTGTTACACTGGGCTTCCGTTACAAGATGAGGTCTGTGGATGCTCACTTCCCCATCAACGTCGTTATTCAGGAGAATGGGTCTTTGGTTCAAATCCAAAATTTCTTGGGTGAAAACCACATCCGCAGGGTTCAGATGAGGACGGGTGTTGCTTGTTCTGTCTCTCAAACCCAGAGGAGGAATTAATCCTTGAAGGAAATGATGTTGAGCTTATTTCAAATTCGGCGGCTCTGATTCAGCAGCCACAGCAGTTAAACACAAGGAGATCAGAAAGCTTTAGGATGGCATCTGTGTCCGAGAAGGGAACCGTGCAGCAGGCTGACAAGTGAGACCTAAGTTTCCTAGCTCCAGAAACAAGACCCTGATCACAAGTACAATTTGGGGACAATAAAAGACTTAGATATTGAAAAAAAAAAAAGAATATATCTGCTTTTAAATATACCGCAGCTAAGGTTAAACGAGGTTCTTAAAGGGTCTCCTGGTTCAGCATGGCTGGTCTCCTTATGGGAAGAGACCAGGACAGAGACGATTCAGGACGAGGATCCTGTGAAGACACAAAGAGAAAGTGGCCGTACACAAGCTAAACAGAAAGGTGCTCAGAGACACGCCCACTCTTCCCCTCTGATTTCTAAAACGGGAATAACAGACCTTTATTATCCAAGCACCCAGTCTGCCATACTTGCTACAACCCTCCTTGCAACGCAATCCAGACCAAGATGTCATTCCCATTACTCTCCAGAGATTTCCTGCTCTGCCCCTTTAACGAGCACATTAGATTGGGTTCTGTCAGGATAGTCACAATACTAACCCCACCCTTAAACTAGAGGCCAACACTGTGTTTTCTGTACAAAGCCTGTCAGTAAGTATTTTAGGCTATACATAAATAAAGCTCACATAGTCCAGGCTGACCTCAACCTTAGTAGACAGCTGAGAATCACCTCAAACTTCTGATCTTCCAGGTCAGCCCCAGTGCTGGGACTATAGGTGTGCACCATGCCCTGCTGATATTTCCAAGCTCTGGATGCCAACAGGTAAAAAGAAAGTGTGTCATGAAGGTTCTTGTGTAATAGCTTAAAAGAATTAACTGGTTTTGCTTGCGTACAATGTTCATTGTAGCACTGCTGGTAACAGCAAGAAACAAAAGGAGAAACCAAGGGTCAACCAACAAACACATCCCTAAAGTCGTGTGTATGCCTTGAAAGAAACACATTCCGATATGTGCTACAACATGAATGAACCTTAAAGACATGTTAAGGGAGAGAAGCATATAAAATTTTAGCTATAGAAACTAGATCAAGGTGAGCCGGGCATGGGTGGAGGGGAGGATGGGCACAGGTTACACGGACAAGAGTCTCAGTATGGGGATAATACGAAGATCTGGAAACACTGGAGGTTGTTGCCCAGAATTGTGAATGAATGTAATGTTGTAGAACTGCGCACATATACTCGTTAAGGTGGTGATTTATATTCGTAGTTTATGATAATTCCCCAAAAGTTAAGGAAAATGGAGACAACCAAGCATGTAGCTGATTTTTCTAGCATCTCTGCCTGTCAATCGCGAGGCCCAGGGGTTTATTTCCCAGAAACTAGGTGTGGTGGTTCATGCCTGTAATTCCAGCTCTCAAGAGGTGGAGACAAGAGGGTCAGGGTTAAACTATTCCAGTTTACTTTCTGTGGCTGCTAGAAAACACTAAAGCCAAAAAACAACTGGGGGGGGGGGCGGGGCGGTGTTTGTTTGGCTCATGGGTTGCAATCTATCTTTGAGGGAGACTAGAACTTCAGTTCGAGGCAGGAACTTAAGCAGAGACCATGGAGGAGCACTGCTTGCTTCCCAAGGCTCACTCAGTTACCCTTCTAGAATAGCCCAGGCCCACCCACTCACGATGGCAATGCCCACAGTGGGCTGGGTCTTCCTACACCAATGAGTAATAAAGAAAATGCCCCCACATGCCTTTGCCAATCTGACGGAGGCAATGCTTCAACAGAGGGTCCCTGTTCCCTGGTATGTCACGTTGACATAATTTCCCTTCACAGCTACATGGGGAGCTCGAGGCAAATCCGAAATACAAGATGGTTTAGGTCCTCCTTCCTCCCCTTATTACCCTGGATCTGCTCTAGAGCACACAGGATGCCATAATTAGTGTCAGCTGCTACCACTGCTCTACCAAGCATTTGGAATGGTCCCTTTGTCCAGCCTGAGCACATCTGCGTATCCACCTGACCTGCAGATGTGCTGCCTACTCTCAAGGTGTGTCCCTAAGGCAAGATGTCCCCAACCAATTTAATAGATGTAAAACTGGTTCTGGCAGCCTCTTTCCTTTTTATGGAAATTTTCAGATGTGATCTGTATAGAGTGTCCCTCTGGCTGTTAAACACAAACCAATAAACAAACACACACAAAACTTACCGTCTTCTTTTCATGATGTGTAAGGGCAATTGCCTGCTTTGAGATGACAGTGGGATAGCTCCACCCCCTCAGACTGTCGATCACTCATGGAAGCAGACAACAAACCAAAACCTAGGCCCTTTGTGAGATTCATGTGGCCACAGAAATCACCGCTCCTGACTGGGTAAAGAAAGGAAGAGTTGTGGGCAGCAGCTGATACTAAAGCCCCGTATTTCCTGGGGCCACAAAGGGCTGATGTTGTCTGTAGTTTTCTCAGTGTCCCAAGACAAGATATCTGCCAATCTGCCATCAGAAACCTAGAACAGAGTACTTAAGATTTAGCATGTTGTTACTGCACCTCCCACAACAGGTCTGTACTGATCTAAAGTCACAGTAGACCAAGAACATAAAAAACCTGCAGAATAGGATAAGCTCGTGCCTACATACAGAGAAAGCAACCGGGATACATGCTTTTCTGGGAGCGTCTGTCTCAGAAACAAAGTTTCCAAAAGAACAAGGGTTTAAGATTAAACAACAGTAGAACCAAGGCAGAGAGTAACCAGCTGTCCAGTGAATCAGGCAAAGAGCAAGGGAGAAACCTGGAGAGCTGTTTACTTCAAAAGTATCCAGGATGGGTAAATTCGGGAGTTTCTTGACCACTCCAATGAGCAGTGCTGGAGAGAGAGACAAGGAGTCCCGCTAGGGGGCAATAGAATCCTGTGGTTAAGGGCACAGAGTCTGTCTGCCACAGCTGGTTTCAACCACTTTGTAAAGTTTCTCCATTTTACAAAGGTGACCTCAAAACCTTTCTATGTTGGGCTCTAACCTTCTTGGGCTCTAAGCTCTTCATCTGTAAATGGGAAAAATTATAATAATATGGATAATATAGAATTGATTGTAGATAATAATAGTTGTGGACATACGTGTAAATATTCCATATTAGATAGTATTATTTGGTGGTCTAACTCACTATTTATGTGACTGAGGAGAGGGATGGCCACCCTTGCTCATGTGCACTGGCGAGCCCTCTTGGGGCTGGCTCTTGCTGGGCCAAGGGTAACTGGCACGTAGGAATTCACCGAGTGAAGACTGGCCAGTGTTACTCACCAAGGTGAGCTGAGCTAGGACTCACTTCAGAGGAGGGAGGGAGGACTCACCTGTTTCTCTAGCTTTAATCTTTATCTAGTCCATTTAAAAAATATTTAAATGCAGTAAATAAAATAAAATTTGCCACCCAAGCATTTGAAGTGTAGGGCTGGGTGGCATTAATTACATTCTTATCATTGAAAACCTGAGGCTGGAAACAGGGCCAAGCTGTAAGCGTCAGTGGCTCACCCCTGGTTACCTACTGATGCCAGCCATGTCTCCTAGTCCAGAGATTCTACAACCCCCATAACAGTGCCACATGCTAGGGCACAAGTACTAAAGGCCTGTGGGGACATCTCACACTCAAATCTCAAATCCACAAGCACCAAAGCACAACACACGCCCACCACATGCCCCCCACCCCCACCCTGCGCTTTAAGGATGGTTGTTAGTTTGTCTGCACTGCTGAAAACCCCCAACAGACCAGTTCTCTGCCTGTGCCTCCAAAAGTAGTAAAATGTAAAATAACATCTTTTATTATGTAAGTGGAGACTTAGTGTGCAATAAAAAGGTGTGTGTGTGTGTGTGTGTGTGTGTGTGTGTGTGTGTGTTTCTCACCAGTCTGCTTCCCTTATTAACAGTGCTTGCAGACAGGAGTGTACCTTGGCCCACTTAGCCCTCGGGCTAGTGAGTGAAGTCTCAACCTTAAACAGATATACTGCAGAGGTAAAGGAGGGCGGAGAATGCAGTTCTGCGTTCTCTGCGTTATTACAGCCTGAGAACAGCTTGGGGAGAGCAGCTTGACTCCCCAGAGAACCATGATGCTATGTTGTCGGCTCCTTCTTCAAAATGGCAGGATCTCTCTGTTCTACGTGCTCGTTTCTAATTGTGACTTTAGGAACAAGCTGCCCCTTGAGTGTTCGTGGAGAAACGGACTTGATACTGAGTTTGGCTTCCTTGCTCAGCGTGGTCCTCAAATGATGGTAACAGCGGCAGAGAGCACGTGGCCATTACCAGTGTGTGGTTTTAAATGTTTGTTGATGTATCTAATGCTCAGAAAAGTCCCTAGAGCCAAGTAGTCTCCTTACCATCACTCCCCTGATAGAAGGGAGGAAACTGAGGGCCCAAAGGCCCGCCCCTCTGAGAGGAGCCCAAAGGCCCGCCCATCCGTGAGGAGCCCAAAGGCCCGCCCCTCTGAGAGGAGCTAATGGAACCTGAGGCCTGGGGAGGGAAGGACACTTTTTTGGGGGGAGGGCGTGGCCATTGGCACAGAGATTGTTGATGCCCCACTGGGTGATAGGGAGACATGGGTGGGGACACTAGGAGAAGCTGGAGAGAGTATTGCCAAATGGGCATGATCAAAATATACCATATAAATGTATGACATTTACAAGGGAGGGATAACAACAGGGGCTGAAGAGATAGCTCGCCCGTTAAGAACATTTGCTGATCTTGGAGAGGGTCCAGTTTAAAAATAAACCCATCCTTAAAAAATTGTAAGTAGAGATATCACTTTGAAAAATAAAGAGCAAGTGAGGAAGCAGAGGGGCTGAAGGGTTTGGAAACTCTACTGGAGTGTCTGGCTGGGAGCACTGGAGTGTCTGGCTGGGAGCACTGGAGGGTCTGGCTGGGAGCACTGGAGGGTCTGGCTGGGAGCACTGGAGGGTCTGGCTGGGAGCACTGGAGTGTCTGGCTGGGAGCACTGGAGGGTCTGGCTGGGAGCACTGGAGGGTCTGGCTGGGAGCACTGGAGGGTCTGGCTGGGAGCACTGGAGTGTCTGGCTGGGAGCACTGGAGGGTCTGGCTGAGAGCACTGGAGGGTCTGGCTGGGAGCACTGGAGGGTATAGCTAAGAAGCACTGGGGATAGACCTGGCTAGGGAACATGGGCCTTGGGCTGGAAGCCAGGCCTCAAGTATGACACCTTCATCACCACACACACTACCTTGCTCTCCAGGAGGAGAGCATTCTGACAGTATGGCAAAGTACACAAACAATATACATGACATAATCATCTATTTATATCTTATGTGTGTAACACCCACCTTTAAGACAATTAAAATACACGCATATATAAATCATTTCTTTTTAATATGACAATTGAGTCACTGACTTTCTCAGATTTGGTGTGATGGAGTCTTAGCTAGAATTTCTGCTTTGTTTTTTGTTTGTTTTGAGACAGGATCTTATGTAGCCCAGGCTGACCTTGAACTCTTGCTTCTAGCTGCTGAGAGCTCTAAAAACAGAGAAGTGCCTTTGCTTCCTGAGGTGTTGGGGATGGAATCACAGGCTTGCTAGCCAAAGACTCTACCATCTTAGCTTCATGCCCTGTCTGGAAATGAGCTGGAAATGATATAAACTAGTAGAAAAGAAAGCTCTAATGTGTGTTTGCTCGGAATCGTTTTCCCAGGGTCTTTCTACGTAGCCAAGCTTACCTTGGACTCTTTTTCTTTTGTCTGGGATAGGATATCTGTGTGTATGTTTCCCTGGCTATAACTTGCTACTGAGATGAGGCTGGTTTCAAAGTCATCATCTTACTTCCCTCCCTCTCCCTGATGTACTAGAATTTCAGCTATGCACCACTATTTCTGGTCTGACCTGCTTCATTCTTCCAGAGTTCTCAGGATTACAAACAAGCAAAACATTGCCTGCTTTGAAATAGCTTTACAAAGTAATAACTTTTATCTTAAAAAAATCAGGTAGATTGTTTTCCTTGCCAATTCAATCTTTGGATTTCTCAGCAGATCGAGGTGGAATCCCCCTTTTCTTCCTCTAGAAGTTGAGAGTCTAAGATTAGCTAGAGCTCACCAGTTACCATCATGAATGTATCTGGACCAAAGGCTTTCATACCTCTAGTCTCGGTAAACTCAGGAAAAACTAGAGAAGATTCAAAATAACATGAGCATGTGATCAAAAGGTTGGGAGGTTATAGAAATATTTAGTCTGGAGACGAGAAGGCTGCAAGGTGTTTGGAAAATCAAGTCAATGAACAGAGGAGTCAAAGGAACCCACACGGATACCCGAGTCACGGTGAGCAGTGGGCCAGCTTTGCTGGAGGCCACTGTGTGGAACAAGAGCAAAGGAGCAAAGTCAAGGAGTCTCAGTACCAGGGGCATAGGGGTCACCAACAGCAAGAGTGTTTTCCTCTCAGTGCAGAGGCCAGGTGGGCACATGGGCGACCAGAGAAAGGTCTGTTAATTTCAGATCCCACAATCTTGGCATACAGTCTGTCCTTGGACCCCACAGAGGGTCTTTCTGAGTCCCACTCTCCACATGACAGGTTGCCCAGGGGAAAATCTAATTTACAAATGTGGGTGCCAGCTCTATGGAAGAGCATTCCCTAGCATCCCCAGAACAACAAAACTAAACAACACACCAAACATCTGCTGGCTCACAAAAGCCATTTGTTAGCTTTCTCTTTCTTCTTGGCTGTTGGCTGAGTTCCCATCGTGTGACCACATCTTTGAAGGTCCTGCACCCCAATAGAGTAATCGGTGTTTGCTGAATCCTAAGAACCATCTAGCTCTTAGGTTTTAATCAGCTCCACATTTTACACACATATGACATCATTGTTATACAAAGGAGACCCGCACAGCAGGCTTGCCAAGATTCTCCTAGAACACGTCCATCTCTCAACACTTCTGAACATCCGAGAGTCACAGGAATCCAAGGCTCCAGGACCCACCCCAGAGGGAAGTCTGAACAAGTACTGTACAAAGCTGAGGGCAGCCCTGTCCAGCTGCAGACACAGTTTGGGGGGGTGGGGGGATCTGTGACTGGCTGGTGTTACCAGCCAGAGCACACAGTGACCTGTGTGTGGAACTATCACAGAATGCCAGAGGATTGTTCAAAGCACCCTCTATTTGGAGAGCCAAGTACATAGGCACCAACTGTCAGGAAGGAAGTCAGTAAGACTAGCATTCCAATGCAGGGTACTAATAAACAAAAAGAAATGAGATTGTGGATTAGAGTTTTCCAAAGATACAGAATGGTGTGTGTGTGTGTGTGTGTGTGTGTGTGTGTGTGTCTGTCTGTCTGTCTGTCTGTCTGTGTGCTATTGAGAGAAAGAGGAGGGTCAGTGAATCTGAGAAATTGACTTCAGGGTCTGACAAATCCAAAATCTGTGGGCTTGAGAGGTTGAGTTTGAGGTGTGAGAGTTGTTGTGAGTTTAAGGCCAGTCTGAAATACAGAGCAACTACAAGTCCAGTCTGAGCTGCAAAACAAGACCCTGTCTCAAACAAATAAATTATATATATATATATATATATATATATAAACCCAAACAACATAAATAAGCTGGAGGCTGAAGTAATGGCCCAGTGGTTAAAAAGCACTTGCTATTTTTGCAGAGGACCAGGTTTAGTTACCAGCATACTTATATAGTGGCTCCCAACTGTTTGAAACAGCAGTTCTGATGGGAACCGATACCCTCTTCTGATCCCTCCTAGTACCAGGTTCACACATGGTGCACATGACTTGATTGCTGTGGCCTCAATGAGGGGATATGAAATTCACCATCACAGTCAGGGCCACCAGCAGAATCATGGAGTCACTTGTTGACACACCTGGGAAGAAGGACCATAAATGGAAGCATTGCTTCCATCAGACTGGTCTGTGAGCATGTGTAAGGGGCATTTTGTTTTTATAATTACATATTGAGGAGTGCCAAGCCCACTGTGGGCAGTGCCCATCCCTGGGCAGGTGGGCCTTGGGCATAAGAAAGATAGATGAGCAAGCCAGGAGGAACCAGGCAGAAGAATCATTTGTCTTTCGAGCCCCTGCATTGAACTACCCCGCCCCTCCCCACCATGATCGACTGCAGCATGTGAGCCAAATAATCCCTTTCTTTCCTCTGTAAATTGCTTTGGTCAGAGTGTTTCATCACGAACACAGATTAACAGATTAAGACAAACATCAAGACTAAGTAGTCTGGGGATGCAGGCATGTGCCACTAACTCACTGGGGGTCCAGTAGATGCTGAACCTCCAGGAAAGCAGAATCCCAACTGTTGTAACTGGGTGATGCCACCGTGTGACTTAACGTCGTGCTCGCTCATTCTGTGTGCTGATCGACCGCCATGCATTCTTGCTCCCGGCTGAGTGGAGGACACGGAGGATAGCAGGGTGACTGCTGCATCCATCACCTGCACTAACTGCTCAAGGGCGGTCCCCAGGCGCTCAAGGAAGTGAAGTCCGCCAGACGTCACAGTGAGCAGGGATTTCTAACTTTTTCCGTCCTAGAGAGAGAGAGAGAGAGAGAGAGAGAGAGAGAGAGAGAGAGAGAGAGAGAGAGAGAGAGAGAGAGTGTTCAGGGTGACTACAGAAAGTTAGAGCTATGGTGGTTGATACCACATTACGAAATGTAGACGCTGGGACTTTCAGAGTACTTTGACCGACAGGGAGCCCAAGTTTGAATTCTCTTCTTCCCTCCCTGTATTTTCCGTCTGTCCCTAATTAAGGCTTTGCTTACTGTTCATTGCATAGTACAGAACGGCATGGCACGAAGGAGCGAAGGGTCTTACAGAAATCGTTACAGGGTTAAACAGGTTAGGTCACCACTTCTAGCTGAACCACCTGCAAACGGGCTCTCTCAGCTTATGTCCACGTGACCTTTGCAACTTTGAAAGGTATTTGTTGTTTAAAGTCTCTGCTTTAGACTGTCTGCTGGCTGCTTCCAGCAAGTGATTACCATAACATACGCCTACACACATGCATCACTCTGGGTCAGAGGCACAGAAGAGTATGTAATTTAAGATTGAAGCATGCATAAACTTTGGTTGTAAAAGCTGCCCGGGAGATCCAACGCGGTAAGGTCCGACTACATTGTTTTCTTAAAGGCAGGTTAAATTTAAACAGGCCGAGTTCACAGCTGGACCGAAGGTTAAGTCCATAATCTTAAATGATCTCAACTCTGTCCCATCCCGTGGGATCCAGTTATTTGTGGGGTTGAGGGGGACCTACCCTGGGAAGAAATGGGCGAGAAAAAGGAGCGAGACCAAGCAGAAACTCGTCAAGGTCTGTTTTAATTGTCACAGGTTCTTTCTTTTATACAAGGGGATGGGATGCAGGGTGAGCACAGATGGAGGTATCCTGTCAGTTGTTAGCTAGGAGATTTAGGGCTTAACCATCTTCTCGGGACACCTGGGCACCATTGATTGCTGAGCTCCGGAATGCACAGCCATTGGTGGAGCTGTAACTTATCTTGTATAAACACCAAGGGCCTTGGGATAAGTTCATGCTCTCATGTAGGGGGAATGGGGTGAGGAGGTCATTCCCGACATCTTGCTCTCATGCAGGGAGGATGGGGGAAGGACATCATTGTGTGGCATTGTGTGGAATCCGGCTCCCAACACAACTTAGCTATGAAAACTGAAAAAAAAAAATCAGTTTTTTTGGGGGAGGATTAAGAAGTATTTTAATAAAAATGTATCACTGTGAAGATCAGAAAACCACAGCTGTAACTTACAACAACTTTAGATTTGATTGACATTCCCACAGAAAGACTTCATGGAAAACTGGGTCACGTTTCAGCTGTGATGCCCAGCTTGACTGGAGAAAAGCCTCAGTATAGTGTTCACCTGCCTAGAAATTAAGGGAGAAGAGAGGTGAAATAACCAAATGTAGACAGAACTAGACACTTGAAAATCAGAGAAAAAGATAAGTGTGTTAGACCTTCAGAGTTGTCATAAAGCGTCATAGGCAGGGTGGATTGACAGTGGAAAACTGTTCTTTGATGGCTATGGAGATGGTGATTCAAAACAAAGGTGCTGAGAGGGCCCCGCTGCCTCTGAAACCTGGTGGAGGAGATACCGTCCTTCCTTCTTCTTAGCTTCAGGAGTGACTTGCCACTCTTCATTCTTGTCCTGTCTCTTGGCCTCTGTCTCTGCCACCACGTGCCTTTCTCCTTTGTGGGCCTGTGACTCTTGCTATAAGAACACCAGCCACATCTCAACTACCTGTGTCTGCCACAGCCCCAGTTCCATAGTAGATCTCTCTCTGAGGTACTGGGACATGTCTTGAAGGTTTAAAATGTCACACTGAAGGAACACAAGGTGAAGATACATGTCATTTCAGTTAGTGGGAGCCTGAGGCAGGAGGATCAGATGTTTGAACGAAGTCTGGGCTGCATAGTGAGAATCCACTTCAAAACCAAGCAAGTAGGCAAACCAAACAACCAAATGCTCTGGCTTTAGTCACACTCTGTACTTCCGCTTCTAACATCTGAAGTGGAACTCAACATTTCTGTAATTCAGTAATCATTGCTCATTGATATAAAGGAGGAACAAAGAAGAGACACCCCCTTTGATCTGTACATACTTGGGTGTGAAGAGAGAAGACAACGCCTGAGTCCACCTCTAGACAAACTAGTTTGTATACGAGATCTGAGATGAGAAGCCTTGACACCCACCGTATAAAAATGAGAGTCGAAGATGACGCACGGCAGAATAAAAGCCTGTGTACTGGATGGCTGTGGACACATCTGGTACTGACAGGTCAGATATGCTTGCGTGTAATGTGGATGACAAACTTAACTTCCATATAGTGGAGAACACACAGAAATGTGGCATTCCCACAAGCATGACGGGTGTCTCAGCAGCTTCAAATACCGCTCTGTGCTTTGAAGAACCTAGTGACGAAGTTACACAGAAAACATAGTTTCCTATTCTGAAACTGAGGTAGAGTTGATATGAGTAGGGTACCAAGGGAAAACCATCTCTGCTGCTAGGCAGCTGTGCCACCAGATGGTCAGAATGTCCCTGTGTGGTGTACCTACTCACTATATCAAAAATCAAGGCTGGGGTAGGAGAGTTGGCTCAGCAGTTAAGAGCACTTGTTCCAGCAGAGGACCAGGTTTGACTCCCAGCACTCACATGGTGGCTCACAATAGTCTGTAACTCCAGTTCAGGGGATCTGATGCCACTTTCTGACCTCTGTAGGCACCAGACACACAAGATTCACATAGAGACACACTGGCAGAATACTCAAGCATATAAAATGAACATAAATATAAATGTGATGGTTTGCATATGCTTGGCCTGACATGATTAGGTGTGGCCTTGTTGGAGGAAGTGTGTCACTCTGGGGGTGGGCTTGGAGACCCTCCTCCTAGCTGCCTGAGGATGCCCAGTCTGTTCCTGGCTTTCTTTGGATGAAGATGTAGAACTCTCAGCTCTTCCTGCACCATGCCTGCCTAGAGATTGCCATGCTCCCATCTTGATGATAATGGACTGAATCTCTGAACCTGTAAGGAAGCCCCAATTAAATGTCATTTATAAGACTTGCCTTGGTCATGGAGTCTGTTTACAGCAGTAAAACCCTAACTAAGACAGTAAATAAGAAATTAAAGTGCCACACAGGTATACTAACATAGGGTCCATACCCTTTGTTAGACATAAGACCTTGCCTTCATTAGTAATATTGCTTGTAGTACGGAGTTGGCCTTCCTACCTGGCCTCTTTTGGACTCTTTGTGACGATCATGAGGAGAAATGGCCTAAACAGGAAAACATCATGACATGGAGGAAGAATCACCTGACCTCACCAGTATGCCACTTGCCTTGTAAATGTAATACCATTGTAAAAAGCCTACAACACAGAGCCCAGGGTGTTGTCCCCCTCTTCTTTTTGGGTTAGCCCACATTATTCTCTTTCAAGTGTGTGTTTTTCTCTAATAAATTGCTAAGAAGAGACCTGAGGTGACACCTTCACTGGCACATTGCACCCACTATATGTGTGGATATTGGTTCCATTTCTAGAACTTAAAAAGGACCCTGGAGACCATATCCTTTACAGTGTGGTGGGAAACAGATGAAATGGAAAGTAAAGGGGGCTCCAGACAAACGGTGTGCTGTTCTACAGTGTGCACTCTAGGAAAGGGGGAAAAGGTCAAATTACACTCATGTTCCCTTAAAAACACCCATACCACAGAGCCTCATATGCCTTGTAGGAAGTGGTAGGGAACTGTCACAGTATGGAAGTAAGCCTCAGTAACTATGGGAATCAGTGGGTAAATACTCCTACCCTCTTGCTTGTGACAGATTTGCCCAAAGCTCTGGGTCTCAGTGAGATTATGCCCCGGTTTCCCTTAGAGCTAGTTTGCTATAATTCATCTCAGTCAACTCAACTCCCTGTCTTCCCATTGGTGAAGTCTCCTAGGGGCACTTCCCAGACAAAACTGGTCTCAAGAGTCTTTGGGAGATCCAGACTGAAACAGAAGCAAGAATAGGTGAGACTTTACGAGGTCCTAATTCTGTTGAGATACCAAATTAATTTTGTTCATTTTTGCAGTAATTGTGCTAATGCCCTGAAACCCATTCCCCCTAAAGCTTTCTGTATGTATACTGAAAATAATCTAATGCATTTTGTGTTTACCTCATTGTGTAATATTTGTAGAACAAGCAAGCCTTACACTCAGAGATTCTCCAGAATCCTGGTACCAAGCCTCTAAGTCTTTTTGTTTGAATCTTTTGAGACAGGGTTCCTCTGTGTAATAGTCCTGGTTATCCTGGAACTTGCTTTGTAGACCAGGCTGGCCTTGAACTCTCAAAGATCCACCTGCTCCTTTATCCCAAGTGGGAGTGATGGGACTAAAGTCGTGTGCCATCTAAGATAGGTGCATGGCCTATGACAGCTATTTTTTAATTTATTTTTATTCATAATCATAAACTTTGCAATCCAGCTAGACTTGAAGGAGAATGAGAAAAATATGGAACCCAAAGAACTTCAGTGAGAGCAGAGATTATAGGCTATTAAGAGCAGATGGGGTGGGAGTGCTTTCCTGAGGTACAGAAGGAATGATTTGATGGGTAAAATGCCTGAAAGTCAAAAGAAATTAGAGCTGTCCACAGTTGGAAATGGTGATCTTCTTGCTGGTCTTGCCATTCCTGAACCCAGAATGCTCCCTGGCTTCCACAATGTTCATGCCTTCTTTCACCTTCCCAGAGACCACATGCAGCCATGGAGCCACTCAGTCTTGGCAGTGCAGATAAAAAACTGGGAACCATTTGTTTTTGGACCAGCATTTACCATGGACAAGATACCAGGACCTATTTGCTTCAGGATGAAGTTCGCATTCTCAAATTTCTCTCTGTAGATGGACTTGATGCCAGTGCCATTATGGCGTGGGAAGAAACCACCCTGGCACATGAATCCTGGAATAATTCTGTGAAAGGAGAAACCCTTATAGCCAAATCTTTTCTCTCCAGTGCTCAGAGCATCAGTTTTCTGCTGTCTTTGGAACTTTGTCTGCAAACAGCTGGAAGAAGACATGGCCCAAGGGCTCTCCATCGGCCATGATGTTGAAGAACACGGTGGGGTTGACCATGTCTGCAGCAAGAGGCAAAAAGTGACAGAGGCACTATTTCTAAAGGTCTAATGAAGATCCTAGCTAAATCCACTTTTAGTAATTACATTAACTAAGTCTTTTGAATTCCAAGGAAATTTTCTGTAGATTAAGATACCCTGGAAACATAAGCTAACTTGTTAAATCCTTTGTGAGTAAATTATCTAGCCTGCCATTATAAATACAATTTTAGGTATAGATTGCATTACTTTTTAAGGTAGCCTTAAGATTAATGATGTATGCCCTAAAGAGATGATTCAGCCTTGAAGAGCACTGCCTGTTCTGAAGTTCCAGGTTTGGTCCTAGGATCTACATGGTCACTCACAACCACCTCTAATTCCAGTTCCAGAGGATCTGTTGTCCTCTGCTGGCCTCCTTTGACACCAGACACACACAAGGCGCACATATATACATACAAGCAGACCATCATACACCTTAAATTAAAAAAAAAAAAAAATACTGTTCCAAGCTGCCGTTCTCAGAACTAGCCTTATCTATTACAGATAAGAGCTGTGAAGAAATCTTATCTCATAATAATTAAACTTGTTGGAAAAATGTTAAAATTCTTCAGTAATATTAACCCTACTTGCAACTTAATCCCTTTGCTTAACACTTCTGGCACAGGGAAAATATATGTCTAATTGTCCTATATTTTGGTATCACTATTTACTCTATTATTCTAAAAACAAAATTATGCACAAGTGTTACAGAGTAAATATTTTACAACAGAATTGGAAATGCTTTATTTCTGGTGTAGAACAAGACAAACCTCTTCTCACAAAGTAATCCTAATTAAAGGAGCTAATTTTGTTAAAGGCACTGATAACATTCAATGACACGTGGGTTCTCAGTAAGATTTTTGGTGACTCCGGTTGTCAGTGACTTGCACACTGGCTGTTGCTACTTTTCGGTGTTTATAAATCCAGGTGACCAGTACTGCTGCCCTGATGTTGCACAATACTGGGAGAGGAAAACTGTTTCCTGTGGAATAATTTTCAAGAGTTTCAGGTTTTGATGACTCCATCGTGGGTATGTTTCCATTGAATGTTTTCATTTCCTGTGAGCCATACATTTGTAATGATCAAGCTTTCATGTTGATACCACTATATGCAACTGCCACAAAACTTCTCACTGCAGTTCATCTCATAGCTGACGTTCTTCAGATTTCAGACCTCCCAAACATACCAGTGTTCAACTGAATGAGGGACTTACTTCATTTCTTCCTATTTGATAACAACCTTTTATAGTTGGTATTAGTTTACCATAAATTTACAACATATAGGAGTTAAGTAGACAAGATTAAATTTCAAAATAACTTAAGAGACAGTAATATGACTTTGAAGCTTCCCCTAATCTATTTAAACTATTCCTGTCATTTCTAAGTATTTAATTTAGGGCCATTTCTTAGATGAATCAGGGAAAAATGCTCAAATTCAACCAGGTACTTTTATAGGCATACCATTTTAAGGAAGAATGCTTTTAATGTCTGGCTTAACAGCCTGTGGGGATTCCCTGTGCACTTCTCTTTTTAGTTTGTTGTGCTGTTTTGGATGAAGTATATGAAGTCACCCAGAGTGGGTCTGGAATTAGAAAAGCAAGCACTTAGATTAAATGGGCACCCCCGCCCCAATGTCAAAGTTTAAATGGTGGCTTCCAGATTAGTTGCAACTAGGGATCTGCCTTAACACGTACTTGTTTGCCTTGCTGCTCCAGCTGTTTTACCAGGCGCTGGTTAACTGGAAAACCTTACTGCTCACGGATGAAAAAGGAAAATAAATGTTTTAGCATTACTACAAAAAATCGTCCAGGTCTTCTGAACACCCTTCTGTGATCCTAGGGACCCCGTAGTTTGAGAACCTGTCTTATGTGGGCTACAGTTATTCTTGCGAAATAACTCAACTGGATGAGCATAAAGTTAAATGTACTTCAAGCTTTTTGAACTAGCTTTAAAAAAGGCAAAATTGCATAAAACCCACTCACACCTTTACATTCTGGAATAATGTGAATACTCTGACCTACTAACCCCCCCCCCCCCCCTTTTTTTAAAACTAGTCATCTTTTCCACCCTCACCCCTGAGACCTCCGGAGCTTGGTGGGTCACCGGAAGCAGACGGTTCACTGAACATAGAGGTCCACTCGGAAGTACTGAGCATGCGTGGAAATCGCGGCCGTCATGCCCTGCGAAAGGTTAGAGGTTTCGAGAAAGACCTGGTATTCTACTGATGAAAAGCCGGCTCTACTCGTGGCGCTCAAGCAGTGAGGTTGTGGACTGGGAACTGTGACATCCGCCAATCCCGTTCCCAAACTCGCCCCGAACCACCGGAAGAACCGGACGTCCGGCTCACTCGCACCGACGCACTTCCTTTCCAGGCAGGAAGAGGCGGACTCTGACCGAGCGTGCACGCCCCACAGGCCGCGCATGCGTCTTCTTTCTGGCGGCTCCGGAGCGCCTCGCCGGGCCGACTTCGCTCGCTGGTTGACAGTGCGCCTGCGCGGTCGCTGGGGGCTCTCCACCTCCGCCTCCCCTCCCCCTGACGCCCCGCGGGGGCTCCGGGCCCGGTGGGACCATGTTCACCAGCACCGGCTCCAGTGGGCTTTGTGAGTACCGGTTCCCTCATCCTCGGGGCGCCCTTCGCTCCATCCTGAGCACTTCCCGGACCCCGGCTTGGGGCAGCGGGGACTCGGGTTTGCAGGAGGCTGGGGGCCCCTTGCCTCCCCCGCCCGAGCCTTGTCAGTTCTTGCTCTAAGGGGGCGGCGGGGGCCGTCCCCACCGCTGCCCTGAGCGCGGAGGGGGTGCCACGTCCATTCCTTGCCGGGCGCCTCCCGCACGGTGCACAGCAGCTTCTGCCCTGTTGCAGGTGGGCTGGGCAGTTAGGGTCGGACCGGGTGCCCCGCTCATCTCGTGGCCCAGGCCCACGCACGCACTTGACGGCTCGAGTGCGGGGCTGGAAGATGTCCCCGAGGGGACGACGCTAGAATCCTGCCCGGTTCCCTGTCCCTCTTCATTCATACAGGCTTCCTTGGGACCCACCTGATTCCTGGAACCTGTGAATTTCATCCTCTGCTCCAGAATTTGCCCCCCCCCCCCCCCCCCCAGTTTTAACTTTTGCGCACTTCTTACCCGTTGTCCCTGAAGAGTTTTTTTGTGAGCTAAAAAACTAAGCACTTTCAAGTGAAGTTAGGAAGTCATTTGGCAAGAGAATGCAGGCTTGGCGTCTGGATACCGCTGCACTCTGTAGGAGTGTCAGCGGTGGTCAGCAGGTAGAGGGCTGAGAAGTTTACTCAGCCTCCAAGCAACTTTTCCCCACGGCATTGTGTTGAATTGACTTTATTGAGTGGACTCTTTAACTAAACAGTGTTGAGATTAGGCACTGATACACCAATAGCAAACAGTTTGAGCAAGCTGCAGTTCGCAGTTTCTTACCACTGTCGGTATTTTCCCATCTCTGCTTGTGAAGTTAATGTTGCTAGAGCGCATAAGTGTCTGGCGTCTCCAGATGGTACATTCTGTTGTGAACGTCATGAGCCTTACAGAGAACACTCCTGTTACATAGTCTTGAGAGTGAATAATTGTCAGAGCCAGCGACATAATTCTAAACCATCTGCACCTCTCACCATCTCAGGCTTTGAAGTATTTAAGTTATAGAATCTTTCATGTATTGACCCTAGAATCCATCAGAACTACTAGTGAGTTGGTCTTCAAACTACTGTTTGGATAATAGTGGCTTCCTAGGGTTACACTGTGTAGGTGGATCTAACAGTAGATCTCTTCGATTTTAGTTGTTCTCAGCATATTGAGGCATCCTTTTGCACCAAAAATAAATGTAAAAGCTAAAAAGTGAGAGTCTGGGGGACATGGCTCAGTAGGTAAGAAACTTGTCCTGCAGGCATGAATATCTGAGTTCTAATTCTCAATACCCATGTAAAAGCCAAGGCACTGCAGTGTGTCTATAATTCACCAGTGAGAGGTGGAGGCAGGAGATTTCCCAGAGCCTTGCTAGCCAGCCAGTTTACTGTGTCAAAAAAAGAAAAATGGAGTGACTGAGAAATACATCCCAATATCAGCGTACACACAGGTATACAAATACTCACACGTGGACACACACACACACACACACTAGATCTGGTCCTGGGGAAGAAGCATCCTCAGAAGGGTGTTGTATCTCTGTCTAGAGGCTGGGTCATCCATCTTTCTGGCCAATTCCTGCACCTGCCCATCTCATATCTGTGGTTAGGAGATAAGGGTGCTCTAGTGTTAACACTTAGCCCCCCTTCCTCTTCCCCCCAGCTCCCATTCATTCATCAGGTGTCTGCTGAGTATCTCCTGAAACCTTGCATGGTTTATATAGACAGTGATGTAAACAGGGTAAAGGAGTCCAACGTCAAACAGGTTAATAAGTACTTAAAGTGCTCTTCAGCAGTGTCATGTGCTGATGATGGCAGAGGTTAGTCATGGTGGAGTGCTACTGTGTGTTTGGGGAAGAAGCCTGGGAAGGAGCCAGGCATGCTGTGCTTCCTCCAGAAAATCGTTTTGAAGAGAGGAAGCAGCGTGCACAAAGAGAGAAGAAGACACAGCAGGATGTGTGCAGCGTTCTGCAGGAGGCTTGTGCTGCTAGGGTAGGAACCAGGGCGGGAGGGCGCTTGTGACCATTTCTTCACAACTGTTTTGTTCTGTGTCAGTTAGGATTGGGTAAAAGTGCTTGTAAATAGTATGTATAATGTAGTTTAAATTCCCACATGTAGACTAATCCTGTCACTAAATAATACACGTAATAATTTTATTAGTAAGCATTCTTATTACTTACAGCACAGAATATTTGCTATGCATGATGAACCCAATAAGCACTAATTATGAGGTTTAATGTGTTTCAGGTCTAGTTCCCAAGCAACTCAGTGTCAAGAAGGGGGAAAAAGGACAGCTGTGCTCAGCACAATCAGGGAGAGACTTGGTTATTAAGATGATTTGCTGGTGCAAGGAGTATTTGAGCTGGTTATTTGAGAGGTGAGGGGTTGTTAGGCCTAATGGACTGAGCATGGGAAGGCAAAGACAAGAGGCCAGAATTAGGGTCTTGTTGATGGTGGGAGTGAACAGTCCTGAGGTGAGATCATGAGGGCCATGGAAGGGGTGATAAAAATTGGGACCTTCTGAGGTCTGCAGAGGGAGAAACAGGAGTTGGGGAAGCAGACTGAACAGTGATCAAGGATGGTGTGTGTATATGCACATATGTGTGCATGTGTGCGCGTACGTGTATGTGATGCCAAGGAAAGAATTCCAGGGTAGGAACAGTTCATAGATAAATGCTGCTAAGATTCAGAACAGTCTGAAAAGCAATCTTTTTGGAAGGAAGGATCATGCCCAGAACCTTTCCAGAACAGTTCTTCCAGTTGTCATAGAGATGGCCATGGTGACCGAGGAGTGAGTGGGATGAGGAGGTGATGGTGAATTGGAGATGCCATTCTAGAATGTGGATCACCAGGGGCAGACTGGAGAGCTGCACTCTGAGGTGGTCACAGGCACGGGAAGAAGTTAAGTCTGGAGAGACGTCAGTTATTAACACGGTTGGAAGAGACCCAGTGGTGAATGTGAGCTTGAAGAGTTAGGAACAAATGAAAGGGCAAAGTCCTGAGGTGCAGGAGAAAATGACAAGGTGTAGGACCTGTGTGAACCTTCTCACTGCGGGAAGAAAGTGGGAGGTGGTTCTCGGCAGTGGAACACAAGTTTCCAAATACTGCCTGCCCAACAGAAAACAACCAGCCAGCCAACCCAGAGCATCCCAGGTGCTTTTCTGGGTCCCATCTCGTAGAGTGGCCTTCAGAAGTGCTAATTTGGGTACTAGAAATCTGGGCTTTCTTCTCTGCATTCTGAAATCTGTCTTTTTTAAAGGCTCTCCATGAGAGCCAGTGGAACAAGCATCAAGGCGAGAGACTGGCCCACAGGAAGGGTCAGAGAACAGTCAGTCTTGTGGATATACCCAAGGCCTGATTAAGATGGTAACACTGAGGACAGGCAGTGTCCTCGTTTGCTTTCTGTTGCTGTGATAAAAGATACCAACTTGGGAGGAAAGGGTGTATTTATTTCCCTTAGAGTTTACAGGCCATAGCAGGAGGTTAGACAAGAGCTCAAGTCGGGAACCTATAGCAGAAACTGAAGCAGAGGCCATGAAAAAGTGCTGCTTACTGACTGCTTACTGCCCATGCCTTGCTCAGCTACCTTTCTTTTACAACTCAGGACTGCCACCCACAATGGGATGGGCTCTCCCATGTCAATCATCAATCCTTAATGAGGAAAATGCCCTACAGACATGCCCACAAGCGGATGGAGGCAAATCTACAACTGAGACTTTCTCTTCCTACATTTGTCTATATTTATATTAAGTTGTCAAAATCTAACCAGTTTAAACAGCAAAGGGAGGAATTGAAAGGTTCGAGGCAGGCAAAGTGTGTTAGTCAAGCATGTTAGACTGAGGGCAGCTGGTGACATCATGGGTTACCGTTTACTAAAGTAGGGAATACAGAGAAAGAGAGAGGTGTCTGCAGAGTCCCATCGGAGAAATGCAGGGAACACCCAGGGAGTGAACATGAAGCAGAGGTGAGGCCGGGAACAGCAGTAACTGGCAGTAGAGGCTGAGGGTAGAGCTGCTGCTGGTCATTTTGTTCTGTGCAGGGTGGCCAGGAGAGGCCAGCAGAACGGGCAGTGGTGGACATCTTGTCTCCAGCCCAGTTGGACCTTCTGTCTTCAGTGCAGATGTGCACCCTTCACCACCCTCATGTTGTCTCTTTGTTATGAGTTTCCATCCCCAGACTGGGATTCTCCTGGCCTATCAGCCCCATCTGGCACTTCTCTCTTTCATGGCCAGTCTAGACCCTATAGTTAAGTATGCCATTTGCAATTTCATCTAGGCTCAGCCACTGCTATTCCTGGCTTGCTGTGTATGTTGAATAAGACTCCAACCATGTGTTAATTTTGGTCTCTGATCCAAGCTGAGCCATAGGCACAGTTTCTCTGCTAAGTTTCTTGCGTTTGGCCATCCCTGTGTGCTATTTCCATTTTATCTGTAGCTTCCAGATTGTTTCACATCTCACACTCAGACAGACATACAATACAGTACAATACAATACAACACAATACAGTACAATACAAAAGGGCATTGGAGAGATGGTTCATGGTTAAGAGCACTCACTGCTCTTCTGAAGGTCCTGAGTTCAATTCCCAGCACTTACATGGCTGCTCACAACTGTCTGATGTCCTTTTCTGGTGTGCAGATGTACATTCAGACAAAGATGTCTGTATACATTAAATAAATAAATAAATAAATAAATAAATAAATAAATAAATAAATAAATAAATAAATAAATAAATGTTAAACAGAAAGAGTACAAAAAGTGGTGGCATCAGTCTGTTTGTTTCTGTTTGCACTCCACTGTCCTCTCCCCACTTGTTACATTTTTCTCTCTCTAAGGCTGTCCTTGTTACGTTGTTACATTTTTAGCCATCTTCTGACAGAGCAAGCCTGGCACCTGGCTGAGCTGATGTTTTGTCCTGTGGATGCATGAGAGTCCCTTTGGAGACTTGCAGAGCTGCTCCCTTGATCTGGGCATACATCTTTGCATGGTGAAACAAACCTTCTGCCCTTCAGATTCCTCATGATAGAAAGGACAGTGGTATTGCTGTAGCAAAACTCCTACAAGTTTGCCCTAAGTGTTTGGTCAGTGTGAGTGTTACCTGGTCTACTGAGCTCTTTCTTGCAAATATGGAGGCATTCATCTCTGTTGACTTTGCTGTGGCCTGCCCAGCTCTCAGAGCACTCCCTCCCTCCCAGTGGCACTTCATGGAAGCCCGGCTTCACATCTCTCTGCTTCTCACCACCCCTCACCTTTAGCTCTCTGAGGTTGTCTCCTATTTGATGGGACCAGATGTGATGGCAGCTGTTTCTCTACACTGCCAACTCTGCTCTGGACAAAGTGACCAGTGTCATGTCACACTGCATGGTGCTGCCCCCTCTCCTTTTAGGTTTTTCAGATATTATTTTATGTGCATAATTGTTTGGCCTGTGGATCTGTGTGCGCACCGTGTATATGCTTGGTACCTGTAGAATTGAGAAAAGGGCATTGACTTCCCTGGAACTGGGGTTCTGGAAGGTTGTGAACCACCTCTGGGGCGCTGGGAGCCAAACTGGTTCCTCTGCAAGAGCAGCAAGTACATTCAACCGCTGAGCTGTCTCTCCATTACCTTGGATGGTGCTTCTCCTCATGGTTGTTGCTGTCTTTCTTCCTTTTCAGACAGTGTCTTATTCTTTCCAGATGGGCTTCATTCAGAATCCTGAAATCTCTTCCCTGCCTCCCTAGTGCTGAGGCTGCAAGTATGAGTTGCTATATCAGTTTTAGACCTCGTCTTAGTGGGATGTTCTCTGGTGTCTCCTTCTCCATCTCCATCCCCCCTCACGCTCGCGCGCACACACACCCCATTAATTCTTTATTCCTCTTGAACACATCTACTTAGTGTCTTTTATACGTATAGGAGGTTTGAGATGGGAGAGTCATACCTGTGAGATATTAAGGACAACTTGTGCTCTTTGAGGTAACATGTTGTACTGGTTAATTTTTGTCAACTTGACACAATCTTAATGTATTTCTGAAACACTAAGAAACATGTGGCTTATTTATACATTTTAGCTAAGAAGGAAAAACGTTAAACATTAACCAGAGCAGGAGAAACTTAAGGGAAGGATATTTCTTTACACTGAAAAATTGAGATGAGCCACCTTTTAGAAAGTTTGGAGGTTAGAGATCCAGCTGTGAAATCAGTTCAGTTTACTTTTCTATTATCCTACACGTTTGATTGTAAAGTTACTGATTTGCTGTTATAAAACAACCACTAGTTCCTTAAACTTCCAGTGTGTAGAGAATCACAAGGATAGATCAATGGCATTTATTGACATTTGGGAGTTTATCCTAGCTTTTCAACTACAAACAGGGTAACCACTAAATAAATTAAAAAAAAAAAAACAATTTACCACATTCAAATAGAATCTTTTGTTTTGGAGACAAGGTTTGACAGTATAGCCTTGGATTGGCCTGGAACTCATAGAGATGGAGATGGTCCTGTGTCTGCCCTGTGATTGACAGGATGTGCCACTACACTTGGGTCCAACAGAAGCTTTTATGGTGCAGTTGGGACTGTGTGTTGTTTGCTTTAGTGGTGTTCTGGCTTTCGCTGTAACTAAGCATTTGTGTAGTGTGCTGTTCTTGAATAATGACCCCCCCTTTCTTCTCTATTATAATAATGCTGAGAGCACCTTGGTTTGGAAATATTCCTAGCAATGTAAGAAGGTAAAATAGACGAGGATGTGTGGGTTGATAGAACACCAATCTATATGCATGAAGATGTGGATTCTGTTCCCAGCATTTCATAGAATCAGGTGTGGTTGAGCTGGTCTGTGCAAGTAGAGACTTGAGGATCAGACGTTCAATGCTCATTACCTAGGGAGTTTAAGGCCAACTCAGGATCTGTCTTTAAACAAAAATAAGGGTTAAATAAAACTTGTAATGTGTATTGTCATAACTTTTCACAGTGCCAAATTCTAGTCCTTAAGGGTAATACAAAGTTAAAACTTGACAAGCAGTTTGAGAGAAAAGGCTGCTTTACTTAGACTTAATCTCTCCAGCTGTTCTGTGACAATTATGAAGATAGCTATTGTTTTCCTCATTTCACGCCAGTGTCCTGTCTCATAAGCTGGGATTTGACCCATGACCCAGATCCATGTTCTCCATAGGCCACACACTGGACACCTGAACTCTCTCTTCCTGCAGCAGGGATGTGCCTGTCCTAAATAGATCTTTATACTATGCATGTTTGTGTGTTTCCTTTCCCCACATACTGTGTGTGTGTACTCAGCTAGAGCCAGTTTCAGTTTTAGTAACAAAAGGGAAGCCTACTTTTCCTCAGGTGCTTTAAGATTCGCCTGTACATAAGTTTGATATTTTGGGAATATGTCTGGGAAGTAATGGTACCAAATGAAGTTTTGACTCTCTTAAGAATAAATGAGAATTATACTTAAATCCTCATTTTATTTTATTTTAATTCATTGAAAAATTTGTAGATATATACTGTGCACCTCCGGTGTGTGTATGTGTGTGTATGTGTGTGTGTGTGTGTGCGCGCGCGCGTGCGCATGTGCACATGCTGTGAAGCCACAGGTCAATGTTGGATGTCTTCCTCAGTTTGTCTCCTGCATTTTTTGAGGCAGAGTCTTTAACTGAGCAAAGAGCTCATCCATTTGGCTAGACTGGCTGCCCGTGAGTGTCAGGGGGCTGTCTGTCTCCACTCCTCGTCTCCCCTACTTTGGAGTTACAGATTTTATATGAGCACTGGGCATTGAACTCAGCACACATTTGCACAAACACTTTTCCCAACTGGAGATGTTTTTCTTTAGCTCGTTTGAGTTTCAGTACCATTCTTCCTGACCATTTCTCTCAGTCTCTTTAATGTAGCACGACACAATGGAGAGTGGACACTAATGATTGGCGGTATTGTCATTTAGTGATCAGCAGTGAAAATGAATACTTCCAAGGTGCTTAGCAACCCTGCAGTAAAGAAGCACTGGGAAGATGGCCCAGCATAGGGAGCTCTTGCTTGGCTATAGTCAAAGAGCTTCTGTACAGTTATTAGACTGCAGCTCTGATTCTCAGGACCCACATAAATGTCAAGTGGCATGGTGGGTGAGAGTGGCTGATCCCTGTCATTTCAGCCTTGGGAGATGCAGTCAAGGCCAAGCCCTCATGGTTAGTTCTGGGTTTGATGACAGGGTAATATGGAGAGCAGATGATTTCCAACATCAGCCCTGGGCTTCCACATACATCCACATACAGCCACACAAGTGTACACTCACCTGCACACAAACATAATACATACATGCTTACCACATATGCATGAAAAAATTCTCACACTGTGTGTGTGTGTGTGTATGTGTGTTTGTGTTGTGGGGCAAGAAATGGGCCATCAGGAGAAGTAGGGCGGGGACAGGAGGGCAATAGGGAAAGGAATAAAGCACTGAGACACATGTTTGAAAATATAGTGGACTCACAAAAGGCTAATTGAAAAGATGTTTTATTGGAATCTAAACTACTTAGAAATGGATGTCCAAATGTAAAGAGAGCAAACTATTATGCTGACAGACTTGGTCTTCTTTCCCACACTTGCTTCTGCGTAAGTTTTATCACATGAGCGAGTTTACATATAAACATTTTTTTTTCCTTTCCTCTGCTTCCTTTTCTCCTTTCAACACTTCCCATGTCCTATGTCCCCCCCAACTGATGATGATTTTCTCATTACTGTTATATTGTTTATTATTAGTTATGTATGTACCCCGTGTCTGTCTGTCTGTCTGTCTGTCTGTCTGTCTCTCTCTCTCTCTCTCTCTCTCTCTCTCTCTCTCACACACACACACACACACTCACACACACACACACACACACACACACACACACACACACACACACACACCTTGCTTGGGTGTATATAATTAGAGTTGTCCACTTTGTATTGGATAACCAAGTATGGAGCCATCCCTGGAAGAGGCTAACTACCTCCCTCAGCAGTCATTCATTGCCTGTTGGGTTTTTGTTGTTGTTTTTGGTCTTTGGTGACAGGGTTTCTCTGTTGTAGTCTTGGCTGTGTTGGGACTCACTCTGTAGCCAGGCTGGCCTCAGACTTAGAAGTCCAATTGCCTCTGCATCCTGAGTCTGGGGTCAAAGGTGGGCTCCACACTGCCCTGCTTATTAGTTGTCTGTTGGTCTTTGTTTAGATGTGGGGCCCAGAGAGACTTTCCTCTTCTGTGTTAACATTTCTATTGCTTTTGCCATTGTTTAGGCGCCGTATTGCTGTGGTGTTGTGAGTGTAGCTTTCCTGTCATATATTGGAGACACAATCTTATAGTAAACTTCTTGGTCATCCGGCTCTTAGAATCTTTCTGACCTCTTTGCTCTTCCTTGAGCTTTATGTACAATGTATTCACTGGGCTGGGCTCCCCATGGTCACATGATTTCTGCATTGTGTCTGGTGGTTTTCCTTAATCGTTTCCATTTGCTGTAAAGAGACGCTTCTTTGATGAAGGATATGATCTATACTGCCCTGTGGGTCTAAGGTTAAGTTTTAGAATGCAGTTAGTTATGTTAGTCTAGTAAAGTAGTGGTTGTAGGTTCTGCTCTAAGATCCATGAGCTCACTGGATGGTTGGCTAGGTTGCTAGTACCAGGTATGATTTTCCTCCTATAGAACGAATGGGCCTTGAGTCCAGTTAGGCAGCTGCTGGTGACTGTCAGGGAACAAGGGCCACTGTTGTGCCTTTAGGGATATTTTGGCATGCTGGTCATTGTTATAGTTAATAGGTGTCACAGATGGATTATTGATTGGATCAATAGGATTATTTTCCTCCTCTGGTATTATGAAATCTATACAGAGGGAGAGAAGCTTTTAGGTTAGGTATATTTTGAATCGCTGTCTTCAGCAGTGGGGACTTACATTCAACCTCTGAAAGCCAAGTGCAGCAGCAACAGCCTGCATTGCTTACTGCTCTTGTGGGAGCATTGTCAACCCAAGTGGCATAGCTTCATACATATGTATGTACACTTATAAGTTTAGGTAAACACAATAATACAATTCCCTGAGGTTTTATCAAACATCTTTGATGTTATTAGTCCTTTCTTCAGCCCTCTCCTGTATGTAAACATTTTTTAAATCAAAACTAGGACAAGTGTTAAATATCTAGGACTACACAGGGAGAATTAAAATGGATATTTTAACCTTAAATAAATTTAACCACAGCAATACTCACCAAAGCTGACTTGTGATACATTTGTTTTGTCTTATAAATTTGAAACACGTTTGTTGAAAAAGAAACTCACACAGGCATTAGTGTTGAAAGGATCAGCGTTTCACTGACACTTCATTCATCCAGGTGAGCTGTTTTGACACAGCTTTTCCGTCTGTGTGTTCTTTTCTCTTCAGCATACAGATAGATGCACGTAAATGTGTGTATTTTTTTTGAAATCAAAAATGGAGTTTGCATATACATGTTAAGTCTTTTTAACTTGGATATTTGAAATCACGGGTTTGAATGGTTTTAGCATTTCTCTTACTAAAATGTTTCTCTTCAGTATTTTCCATTGAGAAACTATTAAGCTGAGCATCTCTGGCTATTAGGATCACATTGTTCTTTTTCTTTTATGTCCTCCTTAGCTTGGTTTTGTTTTCATTGAACACCAGGCAAGCATTTTACTCCTGGAGCTGTACCTTACACCCATGGTCACATTCTTTTTCTTTTTCTTTTTAAAGGACAGCTTTTATTACTTGCTTTTTAAAATTTAATTCTTATTTTTAAAATTTTATGTGTATGAATGTTTTGCTGCATTTATGTCTGTGCAGGTCATGTGTGTTTGGTGACTAAGGAGGCCAGAAGAGGGTATTGGATCCCCTGGATTGGAGTTACAGACAAGTGAACTGCCATGAGGGTGCTGGGAATTGAACCTGGGTTCTTTAGAAGATCAGCCAGTGCTCTTACCCATTAACCCACCTCTCTTTTCTACCAAGTGCTCACATTCTTTCTCATTTGATTGATTGATTGATTGATTGGAATTATTGTATTTTTGAGACAGGGTTTCACTTTGTGGTCCTTGCTGTCCTGGAACTCACTGTGTACACCAGGCTGGCCTTGACCTCACAAAGATCCTCCTGCCTCTGCCTCTCAAGTGGGTGGGATCAAAGGTATGCGTCGTCAGTGTTCACATTCTTGAAGTCATCCAACAGGAATAATCACAGCTGTGGAATTGCAGGATCAGAGGATGGAAAATTGTACAGCCAAGCTCTGATGATCTCCCGGGGTTGAGGGCAGGTCTTCCTCACCACACATTTGTAATCATTGAACATGATAATTTAAACAGTTTTGTCAACGGAGAGATTAAATGTTCTGTCCTTGTTCTCTATGTCCTGCTCTCTGTGAGCCTGGGAACGTGAATATTTCTCATATTTTGTGTGGGCTTAGCCATTCATCTTACATTTTTGATTTCTGTATTTTGGTATTTATAATCTCAAGGAATGTATGTATGTATGCATGCATGTGCATGTACACACACACTTTTTTCAAGACAGTTTCACTTTGTATCTCTGGTTGTCCAGGAACTCACTCTGTAGCTCACCTTGAACTCACAGAGATCTGCCTGTCTCTGCTTCCTGAGCGCTGTGGCCCACTACTGCCCATAAATATTTTTTAATTGATGAATTATTGGCATAATCAGTAGATTCCACTATGAAAATGAGCAATGAACCTATCTCTGTGAATTTGAGGCCAGCCAGGACTACACAGTGAGGCCCCATCTCAGAAAGAAACAAGAAAAGAAATGTACAGTCTACCTTCTGCGCTTTGCTTTCTAATTATGTGTCATATCTGTATGGTGTTTCTAACATGATTCAGTAACAAGCCTTCCCTAATTTGTGGTTTGATTTTTATATGGAAAATAAAAATCATTAGCTCTTTTAACATTCATTCCTGTGGTTGTGTATTGTGGAATCAAGGTCCAAGGTTGCACTTAGCAGGAAATCACCCTTAAAAAGGTGGTTTCCAAAGCCTGTGCTGTTGGAGGGGTCCAGCAGCCTCTTTTCTACCTTGGTTCAGGTTGGCTCTCTGCAGCTGCTGAGTCTTGGCATCTTTTGTTTTGTTTTGTTCCCCTGCTGGGGTGAACTTTTCACGTGAGGTTTTAGGTTGTGAACTTTATTTACACACTCATCTGTGTGTCTGCTTGTCAGTATATGCACCATGTGTGCATAGTGCCTATGGAGGACAGAGGACAGTGTCAGATCCCCTGGAACTGGAGTTATAGGTGCCTGTGAGTCATCCCATGGAGGTGCTAGGAAGGACCCGTGTCCTCTGCAAGAGTCACAGGTACTTAGTGGAGCCATCTCACCAATTCTCCTCCACTTTTTTTTGGTTTTGTTTTTCTGAGATAGAGTCTTATGTACCCCAGGCTTTGATGTCCTAGATCACCTTAGGCTTTTGATCCTCCTGCTTCCACTGTAGTCGGGCTTCCAGGCATGGTGTTAACACGCTGACCGATGCGTGGTCCGTCTCGGTGGACTGGGACCCAGAGCTTCATGCATGCTAGCCAAGCATTTGGCCAGCTAAGCTGCTTGTACCAGGTGCTTGGTTGGGGCAGGAGCTGGCAAATGGCTGTTGAGAATTTAATAGTCATTCCAGTCAGGTGGACTCAGCTCTTCTTGTGGATTTTGTCTCTCAGTAAAGTTGTCTGTTGGTCGGTCCAGCATCCCATCTTCTTCCCTGTCACCCTCACTGTCACCTTCTCTGAAATTCAATGCCACCAAGCTCACTTCTCCTTTGAGACTTCCAGCCCTACATGGGCTGCTCCCATTGTAGAATGTAGGATTTTTTACACGGTGATAAATCATACATTTTATTTTCTTTATACTGTAGGATTTTATTTGCTGGCCAAGCCTTCTTTCCAGCTAGGCTGTCTGTGAGGAAGAATGTGAGAGTAGGCTTGGGAGGGATGTCATTGCCCAGGTGGCCCACCTGTGTGCCTGTGTCATTGCTACCACTAGAGGTAGTTTTAAGCAGTTCGGGGCCAACAGTAAAGGCCATTTAGTCTTTCCTAGTCACAGCTCTATTAAAGGTAAAATCTCAGTGTGTTCTTACAAATACTTCTCTAACAGACGAGTTTCCCAAGGAGACAGGACGAGAGTTTTAAGCCAACAATAAAATTAGTAGAACCCTTCCTTTGTTTTGTTTAGAAGTATGGTTCTTTTTGCAGTCATCATCTCTAATTGCCAAGGGATACTTTGTGACAGAGTTCTCTTTAAAATGGATGTGTGCAGATCTTAGTGTGGGCACTGAGAGGATGAGCATGTTCTACGCTGTAACCACTCACATTCTTCCCAGAGCTCCCCTGCGCCCTGGCCTCATTGAAAGGATACAGTTCTCTGGCATCTTGAGGGTTGTTATCTCAGAACAGCTGGACAGGAGGCACAGCAGGCAAGGGCCCAGTCCACTGTGTCAGGCTGGGATTCTGTCTCCCCCGCTCTCTGGGTTCCTTGCTTTTATTTGGCTCTTTACTCTTTTGGACTTGGTTTTAGTGTTTGAGCTTTGAGTGGGTCTTTTCTTTTTTCAGCCCAGTGGCTGGAGGTGTATTAGGTAGTTTCTAGCCTTTGTCTGCTCACAGACTAGTGAGGGACTAGGAGGCCATGTAGATGCTCAGACTCAAATGGTTTCTAGCTTGATCCTCAGAATTTTTACCAAAGAGGAAGTCAAGCTCTGGCCTCTTTACCCTGTAGATGGCCTCGCTTCACGTGTGGCCGTTCAAGCGAGTCAGTCTAGGGATGCATCTGCTCTCTCCTCTGATGTCCTAGCTTATGTCTTTACAGTATGTTATAGCCCAGGTGTCTTTTTTCCTGACCTTCTGTCTTAGTCAGGGTTTCTTTCTATCCCTGCACAAACATCATGACCAAAAAACAAGTTGGGGAGGAAAGGGTTTATTCAGCTTACACTTCCACATTGCTGTTCATCACCAAAGGAAGTCAGGACTGGAACCCAAGCAGGTCAGGAAGCCGGAGCTGATGCAGAGGCCATGGAGGGATGTTACTTACTGGCTTGCTTCCCCTGGCTTGCTCAGCCTGCTTTCTTATGGAACCCAGGTCTACCAGCCCAGGGATGGCACCATCCACAATGGGCTGGGCCCTCCCCCTTGATCACTAGTTGAAAAAAATGCCTTACAGCTGGATCTCATGGAGGCATTTCTCCAACTGAGGCTCCTTTCTCTGTGATAACTTCAGTTTGTGTCAAGTTGACACAAAACCAGCCAGTACAATTGACCCCTTGTCAACTTGACACATAAACAAATCAATATTAAAATTCAACCCTTATTTTCTTGTTCATCCCCAAGATCTAGATAACCTTAAGAGTCTTTACCAATGCTTACATTTTAAAATTGCAATACCTTTAAAATATTCAGTCTCTTTAAAAAAAATCATAGTCTTTTTACAATTTAAAGTCTCTAAACTGTGGGCTTATCTTCTTCAAGAGGGAAAGATATCAGGGCACAGTCACAGTCAAAGCAAAATCAACCTTTAACCACCCATTGTCTGAGAATCTATTTACGAACTTCTGTGCTCCTCCAAGGGCTTGGGTCACTTCTCCAGCTCTGCCCTTTGTAGCACACACTTTGTCTTCTAGGCTCCAGCTGCCTGTTCTCCACTGCTGCTGCCGTTCTTGGTGGTCATCTCATGGTACTGGCATCTCCAAAACTCTACTGTCAGTCTTGGGGCACTAATTGCCATTGAGGATGCACCTTCACCAATGGCTTTCCATGGCCTCTCACAGTGCCAAGCCTCAGCTGCTCTCCATGACCCCTTCATTCCTTCAAAACCAGTGCCACCTGGGTAACTCTTACACATTACCAAGTCCAGTCACAACATGTACAACATTGGCTATCTCTGGAACACATCCTCTTTGTGCTTTCACAGAACAGTTCCCAGAAGACTTCACATCAATGATGCTGGTCTCTTCTTAATCACCACTGATTCTTAGCTCCAGCTGACCAGCATCAATAGTCCCAGCAATGCAAAGGTTTTGCTTTAGTAGTTCTGGTAACTTGTTAATCACAGCTGATTCTTCAGCCCCAGCTAACCAAAACCACAGAATCTTCACAACCAAAACAGCAACAGCCCTGATCAAAGAGTCTTTAATCTTCCCTCTGAAATTTCACAAGCCAGGCCTCCATCTTCTGCACTGTTCTCAACATTATCTTCCAAACTCCTACTAAACATCCTACAGAGCTCTTAATATGCCAATAGCTCTTCTAGCTCAAAGTTCCAAAGCCCTTCCACAGTCCTCCCCAAAACATGGTCAGGTTGTCACAGGAATACCCCACTCCTGGTACCAATTTGTACCTTCCATTTTGGGTTGAGGAGCTGAGTCTCTGAACACCTGGACTCAGCCTGGCTTGTCCCGGGTTATTACCTGCAGCATGTTCATGAACTTTGGTCTCATGATTTCCATCCTGTCAAAAATTGGCATTGCTGATGGATGCCTGCCTCAGCACTGCTTCCACAGACGGGGGCTGGGCAGGCCTCATGACTCTGTAATATGGAGGGCTTTGGACAGAGGTTAGGAATGAGACTGTCCAGATTTCTCCCAAGGTGGGTGACCTGCCACTTTTAGAGAGCTGAGTGTGCACTGCTGTTTCTACATGGACTTCCCTGCTTCACTGAGTATGCCTGGGCTCAGATTCTTAAAGCACCTCAGATTTCCACATTTTGGTATTATGTTTTTTTTATCTCTTACAGTTTATGGTGCAGGTAGAGAACTTTCCCCACACCCCTTGCCTCACCTTTCAGACTGCTGCTCTGAGAAGCTGTGCCCGGTGCTCATTAACACTGGTCTCCCCTTCACTCTAAGATTATTAGATTATACGTGTTATTTAAGGAGTACTTTTAACAGTCACTGTTTTTTGTGATTAATGAAGGGTTAATGCTTACATTAAACCTTCCTAATGAGTATAACACACTTACACTGACACCAAGTAAGCCGGGATGCTGTCTGCAAGTCTGCTGCGCTTCCGCTTCCCCGAGGCCTGAAGCAGCCTGGAGCCTGTCTGAGCCTTCAGTGCTGTCTCAGGACAGCCTTTGAAATTTTATTGTCGCTGCTCTCAGCTCATCCCCTCTGCACGATTTAGAAAAACACCTTTTTTTCTTTGTGTGTGTGTGCCTAGAGGGCACTCCTACTTTTTGGCCCCCCGCCCCCACCACCTCTTAGTACTTTTTCCTGTTTATTTTCCTGACAGGCTTCACTACCACTGATACTTTAACAGGTGTTTATTGACTGTTGTCCCGAGCTAGGCCTTCTGCCTGACTGCTCGGCACTTGTGTTAGATGCAGTCAACTGAGGCAAGTGCCTGAGGGCGTTGAATGCTCCCCAGTGCATTAGGGCAGAAGGTCATTCATGGATGGCTTTCAGTTTTCCATCCTTTCCTTCTTACTTGCCTGCTTGCTTGCTTTCCTTCTGTCTGTCTGTCTGTCTGTCTGTCTCTGTCTTTCTCTCATTTATGTATGTATGTATGTATGTATGTATGTATGTATGTATGTATGTATGTATGTATGTCTTTACCTCTAAACACTCTTGGAAGATGGGAGTAGTAGGAGTAAAGGGTGAGCCTTTGCCCCTGGCCATCTTACAGAGGCCTTTGTCACCGGAAGCATGCATTCCTCATACTGCAGTGTGGTCACTGAAGACAAGTTCTTAGGATTCCTCCCAAGAAGCAGAGTAGCCTGGGAACGGAACTGTGAGGGAGCTGAAGGCTCAGTGCTCGACTGACTCTGCTTTTGTACAGTTCCACCCTTGTTTTCTGTTTAGTCTCTTTGTCATAAAAAGTTTGTGCAAAAATTAACGTCATGAGACACTAACGCATCCCCTAAGCAGGCAGTAATGGGAAGTGTTGTGGTAGGATATGGTGGCCGTTCCTTGCAAGGGTGTGAACCACACTGGGTTTTTTGACATGCACTTTTGCAGGCCAGACTTGTGGGGGCAAATTGAGTTGCCAGGTTGATGGCCCCCCAACCCCCCCGTGTGTCTGCAGCTAGCATCTTGTAATAGCTCACATAGCTAAGCAAAACCTGTGGTTAGTTTCTTCAGTGCTTGAAGTATCAGGCAAATTTCACATAACAAGATTCTTGTTCCAGTTCTTTAAAGCATTTACTTATTGGCATTGCTGGTGTGTGCCTTACCGCATTCTGAGGTTTGCCCATGTCATGTAGCAAGAACAGAACTTCACTCTTCTCCTCCCAACAGGATTCTTCTGTATGGGCTGGGTTTTATTTAATCTCTTCATTTATTGGTGGTCACTTGGTCGTGTTTTACCTGTTATGATAATACTGCATTAAACATTCGTATGTAAGCGTTAGTTTCAAATTATGTTTTTACTTTTCCTGGGTATATGTCTAAGAGTGGAATTTGTGAGTCATATGGTTATTTTGTTTGACTTTCTGTGGATCAAAATTTTACTTTAAGTATAAGAAAGTATGTGGACTGGAGAGATGGCTCAGTGATTGAGAGCACTGACTGTACTTCCAGAGGTCCTGAGTTCAATTCCCAGCAACTGCATGGTGGCTCACAACCATCTCTGATAGGATCTGATGCCCTCTTCTAGTGTGTCTGAAGACAGTGACAATGTATTCATATGTATAAAATAAGTAAATCTTAAAAAAAAGAAAGTATGTTTTCTGAAATATATATATATATATAATTCAGGCAAAACTGGGTCCAAATAGTAGCCCCTTTCCTAACAAGCTGTGACGTGAAGCAAGTTATTTAATCTTTATAGTGTATTTCTTCATCTAATGTCTGTGAGCAGTGAATTCCTGTCTCTAGATAATAAGGACTCAGGAGACATGGGGAAGCCTTTATCAGGACAGTTCAGTGTGTGAGGTAGTCCACCTGAAATGGAGTCACCGTGGTCATTATTTTACAGTGACAGGGCCTCCTGAGTCTAAGTGGTGTTGGCTGCAGAGACAACAGTGTGTGTTCTTGTCAGATCTAAGAGAAGCCGAAGAGAAAGGGCTTCAAGGAAATCTAAACTTTGGTGTTTTATAGCACTAGGATATCTATTTACTTTTAGATTAATATTGTCTGCTCATTCAATTGATAGCATTCTTGTCTTCAAAGGTAAAGAGGCGTCATCAGAGAAACGACTTAAAAACTTGCTTGTTTGATGCGTGGGCTCTTATGTGAGAACTACTTCCTGACTCCACTCACAGACTGGAGGTTTGCTAGTGACTGCCTGAGCTCTGAGCATGAGGCTTCTCCCTGAATAAGTACTGGTTATTCTGGGCATGGAGGCTAGCCTGTACTTTAATCCCAGTACTCAGGACTCAGGAGGCAGAGGCAGGTGGATTTCTGTGAGTTCAACCTGCTCTACAAAGCAAGTGTAGGACAGCCAGGTCTCTGTTACACTGAGAAACCCTTGTCTTGAAAAACAAAAACAAATTCCCATTAGAATAGATTTGTATAAGAGAGTATCTCACGAGTAGACCATGACTGTTAGTATTTTGATAGATGCTTTACAAAACACCTATTTATGTACTAGTTTTAAAAAAGCTTGTTATAGACAAGGCACACTGTGATTTGCTAGTGCTTTTGTGACAGTACATGTGTCCATCCGTCACACTATGAACATCCGACTATAGCTGCATGGGAGTGAAATGTAGGATATGGCTGCATTTGGATCAGATTGTCGGGGTTAGAATTTTAATTTCGCCTGTTGGTTGCTTGCTAGGCTGCTGTGAGATATTTCTTGTGCATCGTTTCTGTGCTCAGCCTCGGTGCTCACTCCGTCTGTTCCTGGAGTGCCACTTGGTGCATGCTTCTGATTATGCTTCTTCATCCTCCAGTAAGGCCTGTCCACCCAGTCAGACTGTCGGTGCACACTACCCACCCAGTCAGACTGTCGGTGCACACTACCCACCCAGTCAGACTGTCGGTGCACACTACCCACCCAGTCAGACTGTCGGTGCACACTGACTCTTCCCTGTCCACCCAGTCAGACTGTCAGTGCACACTGACTCTTCCCACCCACCCAGTCAGACTGTCGGTGCACACAGACTCTTCCCACCCACCCAGTCAGACTGTCGGTGCACACAGACTCTTCCCACCCACCCAGTCAGACTGTCGGTGCACAGATTCTTCCCTGTCCACCCAGTCAGACTGTTGGTGCACACTGACTCTTCCCATCCACCCAGTCAGACTGTCGGTGCACACTGACTCTTCCCATCCACCCAGTCAGACTGTCGGTGCACACTGACTCTTCCCATCCACCCAGTCAGACTGTCGGTGCACACTGACTCTTCCCACCCACCCAGTCAGACTGTCGGTGCACACTGACTCTTCCCACCCACCCAGTCAGACTGTCGGTGCACACTGACTCTTCCCTGTCCGCCCAGTAAGACTGTCGGTGCACACTGACTCTTCCCATCCACCAAGTCAGACTATTGGTGCACACTACCCACCCAGTCAGACTGTTGGTGCACACTGACTCTTCCCACCCACCCAGTCAGACTGTCGGTGCACACTGACTCTTCCCACCCACCCAGTCAGACTGTCGGTGCACACTGACTCTTCCCTGTCCACCCAGTTAGACTGTTGGTGCACACTGACTCTTCCCACCCACCCAGTCAGACTGTCGGTGCACACTGACTCTTCCCACCCACCCAGTCAGACTGTCGGTGCACACTGACTCTTCCCTGTCCACCCAGTTAGACTGTTGGTGCACACTGACTCTTCCCACCCACCCAGTCAGACTGTCGGTGCACACTGACTCTTCCCACCCACCCAGTCAGACTGTTGGTGCACACTGACTCTTCCCACCCACCCAGTCAGACTGTTGGTGCACACTGACTCTTCCCACCCACCCAGTCAGACTGTTGGTGCACACTGACTCTTCCCAGACCTTTTCTTTACCCACCCAGCTCTGTGACCTTTTACAAACAATGAAACCCTCAAGATACTTTGCTCTGAAAATATCCTTGGATTCATGGACTCCCAGGGAAAATGCTCTTCTCTCACAGCTCACAGTTGTCAGCAGCTGCACTGTTAGAGGTGGGACCATGTGCTCAGTCTCCTCTGCACTCCTGGGAGCAGCTCTGAGTTCATGCACACAGCTGAGCTGCTGAGCTCAGTCACCATCACACCTCTGCTTTCACACTTCACACTCTTTCCGCCCCCTCTTCCTCGGTGATGTCTGAGCCTTGGCTCCCTGTGGGCCTGTGTTAGTTCCCCGCTATTGCTAATGGAATCTTCTCTGACCAGGGTTGAGAGAGCCATCGATCTGAAGAGGGTGGGCCAAAGCCATTCAGGAACTGGATGCTATCTTGTGTACACTGCCCCCATTCAGCCCTCTAGATTTTCACCTTTGCTGCTCTTCACATCCCTATGCTAACTACCCTCCTGCGAGCCTTTGTCACACATTTCCTGTCCTGAGCGCCCAGGCTCAGGCTCTTGTCCCCATGCAAAGTCGCCACTGTCCAGACGCCACTGTCCAGACGCCATCTTTCTTCAGTGTAGTGCCTGCCTCAAAGGTTATTTTGAGATTCAGACAGGTGATTCTTTTATTTACCATCAAAGGTACTGAATGCCTGATGGTATTTGAGCGCTGGGATAGAGTAGGGAGTGGACAGAGAACCCTTCTGCCGTCTTAGAATCTGTGTGATGAAGACAGCACTGTGAAACCAGCACGGCCGAGTAAAGCCCTGAGGGAGGTGTCTTGAGTGGGCCCTGGGCATGAGCAGAAGATCTGGAGAGCGGCGCCCAAGGCCTACATACAGGAAGGAGTGAGGGGCAGGAGCATGGCCGGAAGAATGAACAGTGGCATAGAGCAAGGGGAGCTATGTTTTCTTTAACGTACTGTATTTTATTTAAATTTTACTTTTTGAAATTGTAATTACAAAAATTTCCCCCTTCTTTCCTCCCTCCAAATTCTCCCATGTATCTCCTCCTTCCAGATTCATGGCCTTCTTAGTTTAATTGTTATTATGTATTGGTGAGGCTGTGGTGCCAACTGCTTTTGTGAGCCAGCATTTTACTTTCTGACTTAATGAATTTCACCATTCTAGATGCCTCTTGTAAAGAGGATCATGGGATATTTGCCTTCTCATCACAGGCTTATTTCACTTAGCTCAGTGTCCGTGGGTTCACCGGTAGTGTGACACGGAACTTCCTCCTTTCCATGGCTGAGTTAAATCCTGGGTGCGTGTGTGGCAGTTTGTATGTTTATTGTTCATCAGCGGGCAGTGGGGTAAGAGCTGGAGTACCTGCTCTCCATCACAGCCCATCTATCTAACAAAGGCCCATCGGCTGCTTCAGCCACAAGCACGCCAGAATCGGCTGCCGCCACCAAGAACCTGCACTCTACTGGAACCAAGGCCGGGAACTAACAAACACATTCGTTTTAAAACTGAAGTCTGCTTTTATGATGAATTTGTGACATCTTAGGATTTCTTTCAGTCCACTTCAGTCACTGAGCTGGTGAACCTAAGCTCACTTTTGTTATGACAAATGGGAGATTGTTGTGGGCTAGTTTCAGAATCAAGGGATGGCCCAGTAGCTCCTCCTTCCTCGACTCCTTGGCTGACTGGTCAGTGTTTCTTACCTGGGCCATCTGAACAGCTTCCTCCTGAGCTCCTTTTCTGTTCTCCTTGTTGCCTGATCTCAGTTTAGCAACTTAGATGATGGTGATGTAACTTGGATACATTGTCCTTCCAGGTAAACCCTTGGCCCCACCCCAGACACCCTGCCACCTCCGGGTTCTGCTCACTGCTTCCCACTTCTTTGGCCTTATAGTCTTTTGGTGTGGGTGGTTCCCTTGCCTGTTGAATGTTGTTCTGCTTAAAGCATGTATACTTTTATTTTCCTTTTATTTTCCCTAAATACCTGCAAGGCCTACTTGCTAAGGTCTTTGCAGACCTTACCATTGAGAAAGGCTTTCCCTGGCTGCCCCATACAGAATGACTCCTGCCTCTTCCACTGGAAGTCTCCCCAGTAAGCACCAAGGCCGAGTCACAAGGACAAACCTTGCTTCCCAGTACCATGGAGAATCACCTGGGTGTGGGAATGTTGGGTAGGGCAGCCACCATCTTGAGCTCTGGTAGAGGAAAAGCACGTGAATGGTTCACTGGCTCTAAGTATCTGTCTGGAAGTGACTTATCTATGTGGCTCAAGCAAATCACATTACCACACCTAATGTCTGTTGGTGGGAATTAGTAACATTACCTCGTGTCTGGGAACCCACTAGGGATACATGGTAGATAGCAGCCTCAGGCTTTGCCTGCTTGGCTTTTCCAAGCATTTGTTTCCAAGTGTCAATCATTTTCCCCCCATTTTCTTCTGTGGACAGTAAGTACTACAAGAATCGGGCCTTTGTCCTGACATCCCGGCTGAATCCCAGGGCCTAGGAACATTCGTGATTGATAGAAAGTGTTTAGTGATTTTAGAGTTGGGTCAGGCATATGACCAAGGTACCTCGTTGATAGTCATTGACAGAGTGACCTTGGGAGGAGTTGGGAGCAGATGGCAGGAGATAAGAAGGCTGTGCAGGTTTCTAGAGAGCACCATTGGTTTTTGGTTGGAGAATGGTGCCACATAGGACTTGGGACCAGGAGTTTATAGCTCATCTGTGTGGTCTTTTTTTCTAGTCATGTTGAGTTGCTTAGGAAGGGGCGGGCGGCTGTCTGTCACAGGGAAGGTGAAAAGTGGGAAGAGGAGCTGCTGTCCTCTGGGTGTGCCTGTACAATTGCATCCTTCTCTGGTCCTGTCATAGGCATAAAGGATCTCACCTGGACCAGGAGAGAAGCCCACCCACCAGTGGGGTTGACATGGTAGGGTAGTAGGAGCGTGTGTGTGTGTGTGTGTGTGTGTGTGTGTGTGTGTGTGTGTGTGTGTAGTGCTAAGGCAGGTGCCTAGGCAGGTGCCCTACCACAGAGCCCCCATGAGCTTTGACACTGTGCAGCTGAGTTCTCATTCCCCACTCTACAGGCCCGGAAAACTGAAACTTCTGTGGTGCAAGATAAACTAAGGCTGGCTGTGCTCACAGCCTTGGGCCTTGTGGCCTGTTGAGGCCCTAGGCAGTAGGGTGCTCTGTTAGGTTTGAGATCCGGCAAGCCTTGGTGAAGAGAGTGTGCAACACTGTATGTAGTTCTGGTGTAGATGTGTGCAAGACCTAGCTGGGGAGGAAATAGCTGTGTGCTTGCACAGACACTATAACCACAGCACTAACTGTGACGGGTAAGTTTACCTGCATGGGTTTCTTATAAATAAGATACAGAATCTGAAAGGGTCTCTCGGTGTCTCCAGTGGCCTTGCTGTTGGTAAGCTGGGCATGTCCTCTCTGGCTTGTGGACTCCCTTCTGGTGTCCCTCACATCATTGGGAAATTAGAACTGAAGGGAACCCTGAGTGCCACAGAGTGGGGAACACTGTCTAGGCTAGTTTCCTCAGGCTGTGGAGGAAAGATATATAAGTCTGGAAACATTTTTCCCAAAAGAACTGAAAGCCACTGTGTGCAAGAAGTAGTGAGGTGCACAGTAGGGTCACAGCTGAAGATACAAAGAGCAGGAGATGAGCAGATGATGGGGTTGGAGGCAGGAGATGAGCAGATGGGGTTGGAGACAGTTGAGCCTGGGGCAGTTGGACCCAGTGTGGAGGTTTGTGGAGCAAGGGTGAAGTAGTTCTTCCTAGGAGGAAATGGGTAGCAGGAGTAAGTGTACAAGAGCTATTGAGGAAAGATCTGCAAGTGCACAGGTGCCCTTGGGACGTCAGGACCTTACAAATTGTCGTATTAGCTGAAACCTCTCTAGTTACGAATGTACAGGGAAATGAAAGTAGTAACATTAATATTCAATGTATCATAGTTTATGAAAAACACTAAAGACATTTGAGTGCTAAAGTGCTTTGCTTCTTTGCAAAATCATCCAGTGGTTTGAGAAGTGGGGATCTGTTGTTACATGTTACAAATAGAGTGTTACAAAATTGTGAATTGGGTTTGGCTGGGTTTCCAGTATTTTTCATTCCCTGTGATGTCAGTGTCATGACCTGGGCAGTTGTCTTGATTCTATAGAATGTTTTTTGGGATGTCTTAGTTCTTGTCATGTGTTGGCTCTCTGTAGCTTTGGTTATAAGTGATCACACACCTGATGGCCAAACAGGATAAGGCACAGGTCCCTTGAGCCCTCCTGGAAAACTTAACTTGCTTCTTCCTTTTCAGTGTGGAAAACCTCAGGAGGCCACTGCAGCCAGCAGTGTTAACATTTAAAATCCTTTACAATCCTTTCAAACCAATGTATGACCCTGTTACCCCCAGGCACCATGCTGTCTGGAGGTTACTGGGTATTCGCTGCATTTGATCTCCTGTCCAAGCCAGCTGACAGTGAAGCCTTTCCAGAGAGTTGTGCTTGCCTGCTGTCAGTGGTCATAGCTGTTGGTAAATGTTTCAGGAAGAGCTAAATGCTGCAGACTTAGGCTTCCTTCTCATTCTAAACAGATTAGCTCTCCTGTTTTTCATCTTTGAGTTATTTGTTTTGTTTTAAAAATCCCAGTCATTCTGAACACAGTTTTCTTCCTAGATAAGGCACCTCTGTCGAAGAGTCTTCTGCTGGTCCCCAGTGCCCTGTCCCTTCTGCTGACTCTCTTGCTGCCTCACTGTCAGAAGTTCTTCGTGTATGATCTCCACGCTGTCAAGAACGACTTCCAGGTGGGCACACTGCTTCTTTGGCATCTTGGAGGGGAGGGGATGTTTTTCTAGACTTGCCCTTCCTACAATTCCTTAGTCCCTCAAAACCCCTAAAGTTTCTAAAATAGTTTTTAAAGTTTTCTTTAAGTATATTCTTGTATTTTGATTATATCTACCCTCTCTATCCTCCACGAGCCTCTCTCATACCCACTTCCTACCATGTTCTTCTGACCTCATCTCCCCTCCTCCTCTTCCTCTGCTGCCCAATCTGCACATGGATGTAGGGTCAGTCTCTGGAGCATGGGGAAAATGGTCAGTCCATCAGGGGTCACACTTGTAAAGAAACAGATCCTCTTTCAACAGCCATCAGTTGCTAGTATCCCCTCAGCTAGGGATGGGGCTCATGAACCCCTGTCTTCTCCATGCTACAGTGGACTGGCTTGACCCCATGCAGGTCTTATTCAGACTCCACAGCGGTGAGTGTGCAAGTGTGGACACAAGCCTTACATGTCCAGAAGACTCTTTCACAGCACATCTCCAACTTCTGGCTCTTACAGTCTTGGTAGCCCCCTTTGGGAGTGTTCACTAAGCCTGAGGAAGGAGTGTGACAGAGATATCTCGTATAAGGTTGAGCACAAAGCCCCTGAGTCTGTGAGACATGTTACTACTACTGTATTAACAAACAAGCACACTTTCTCCTTATGTCCATGATACTTTCAGTAAAGCAGATTATAATGTAGAAATTCACCATTTCCTCTTACTGACTGGTAGTTTCTATTTCAGGTTTTACTCATGGAAATTTAGTTTATAATTTCAAGAGAGTTTGTGGGCTAGTGAGATGGATCTGTTGCTAAAGACATTTGTCACCAAGTTTGAGAACCTGAGTTTATTTTCTGGGACCCACATGGTGGAAGGAAAGAGCCCACTCCCACCTTTCCCAAAGCCTGTCTCTGAATGGTTGATGAGGTGGTTCACGCTCACTCGTCTGTGACACACTCTGAATAAATGGTCTATAAAGGGAATTTGACCATGAGGAAGAGCTTTGCTGTGGGAAGAACAGAACTTGGCCTTCCAAGTTGATGAGTGGGTCCTGGGTTGGGGTTGGTGTTCGCACCAGCTGTGCTGGTGTCCTAGCAGCTCCCCTGCCACCCTGGCATCAGCATGTTTCCACTACCTTCCTCACGATGTGTGTGCCTAAAAGGCAAAATGGCAGAGAGTGAGACAGAGTTGGCCGAGGCTGTGGGAAGGGGCAATTTAATGTTCATGGTGCAGTATTTAGGATAATAGGACAATGCACAGCACTGTACATTCTCAACAGCACTGAGCAGTGTAGTTAAAAATAGTTAAAATGGTGGATTTGACTTTAATTAAAGGAAACTCAGGGTTAACTTGTTGTAACTGAAGAGGAAGTGAAGTCAGTGTTTTGCAGATGTCATTAGGATCCTTCACACATTTGGAGAATGTTAAAGACTTAGGACAGGAATGTTTTCTTTATGCATGTCTTCATTTTCACCTAGCCAGAGGATGAATCTCCAAAAGCTGACTGTCTTTTTAAGTTGGAAACATTTGCCAACAAGTCCCCTGAGTTGCCATGTACGTGGTTCTTTGGTGATTAAGCTCAGAAAGTGTACTTTTGAACTTTTACCCAAATTGTCACATCTTTGCTTTTAAATTCAGTTGTGTAAAATGAACATTGATTAGCTTTTCATTTTCACTGGTTGTGTTTGTGTGTGTGTCCCACCCTTTTAAAAACACATTTATTTACTTACTCTTTGGGTGGGTGAGGTGGTGAGCATGCCATGGTGCCTCGTGGGGGTCAGAGGACAGTTTTGTGGAGTCAGTAGTCTCCGTCCACCAAAACATGGGACCTGGGGCTTGAACTTAAGCATCATGAGGGTTGACAACAGGCTCCCTGACTGCTGAGGACTTTCCTGTTGACTTAGCAAGATGCATTTATTATTATAAGTAAAGAGGCTTCTCACTGTTGGTGTGTGTGTGTGTGTGTGAAGAGGCTTCTCACTGTTGGTGTGTGTGTGTGTGTGTGAAGAGGCTTCTCACTGTTGGTGTGTGTGTGTGTATGAAGAGGCTTCTCACTGTTGGTGTATGTGTGTGTGAAGAGGCTTCTCACTGTTGGTGTGTGTGTGTGTGTGTGTGTGAAGAGGCTTCTCACTGTTGGTGTATGTGTGTGTGAAGAGGCTTCTCACTGTTGGTGTGTGTGTGTGTATGTGAAGAGGCTTCTCACTGTTGGTATATATGTGTGTGTGTGTGTGTGAAGAGGCTTCTCACTGTCAGGTGTGTGTATGTGAAGAGGCTTCTCACTGTCAGGTGTGTGTGTGTAGTCTTACTGTCAGGTGTGTGTGTGTAGTTTTACTGTCAGGTGTGTGTGTAGTCTTACTGTCAGGTGTGTGTGTGTAGTTTTACTGTCAGGTGTGTGTGTAGTCTTACTGTCAGGTGTGTGTGTGTATGTGAAGAGGCTTCTCACTGTCAGGTGTGTGTGTGTAGTCTTACTGTCAGGTGTGTGTGTAGTCTTACTGTCAGGTGTGTGTGTGTATGTGAAGAGGCTTCTCACTGTTGTGTATGTGTGTGTGCTATCTAGGACAGGTTGCTGACTGGCTTTCCCATTGCATGTGTGACCTTGAACTGTGACCTTGAACTGGGCTGTCCAAGGCTCCCCTCACACCATGCTCTGCTTTAACCCCTGTGCAGATTTGGAGGCTGCTATGTGGAAGAATCATTTGCCTTGACTTGAAAGACGCTTTCTGTAGTGGTCTCCTCATTTATAACTTCAGAGTATTTGAACGGCGGTACGGAAGCAGGAAGTTCGCAGTAAGTTATCGCGTGCTTTACCGTGCTCTGCTGAGGTTCCAGCAGGCAGTGACCACATCTGCATCCCCGCTACTTCCTAGCGCCACTGTCTGCTAGGCAAGTGCATTTTACTGCCCAGCTGCATCTGCAGCCCTTATATTTTATTTTTTTAAACTTTGAAGTAAAGTCTTGCCGACTTGCCCAGGCAGGCGTCTGGTGTACAACACTGTTCTGGGCCCTTATTTTTAGGATGCCTTCCATTAGTATGTTATCTATGATTATTGTTTAAATTACATGATTCTAGATCTGATTTGTGACTTGGACATTAACCAGAAGAAAAAGTTAACTTTAAGCCAATAGCATGATAAAGTAATGAAATGATAGTGATGATAATACACAATGTTAGGATATGTCAGTAATAACGGTTTCAGTCAGAAGTTTAGCTAATGAAATTCTGGTCGCTTATTTGGCTTAATAGTATATGTGATGCTTGTTAGCACTATGTTTTAATTAAATGCCTTTTTCAGCATATCTAGAAATTGTAGAAGCTAATATATATGAACAATTACAGCTTATTTTGAAAAGTAACAAACAAGTACTATAAAAATAAGCTGATGGAAGTGTTCATGTGTATGCAGTGTGTATACGTGTATATCGGTGCACACCTGTGTATATGGACTACTCCGACCCCCACACCCTTGCTCAGGGTAACTAAATAAATGTTACTTAGTTTTAGGTAACTGGGTTTTGTTTATCGTTCTATTTTTAGTCCTTTCTGCTGGGTTCCTGGGTCCTGTCAGCCCTGTTCGACTTTATCCTCGTGGAAGCTGTGCAGTACTTGCTAGGTCTCACGGTGGCCAGTCATCTACCTTCTGGATTGTAAGTAGCTTGTATGTTGCAGTTACTTATTTAGGATTCTCAAACCCCTGTGAGATGGTGTCATTCACAAGCTTTCTCCAAAAGTCTTTTAAGCTAACCACACTTTTAGTTCAGGCACTCGGGAGGCAGAAGCAGGTGGATCTCTGTGATTTCAAGGCCAGCCTGGGCTACAGTGAACTTGATTCTGTCTAAAGTCTGAGAGTTTATCTTCCAGTAGGTACGTGTTTAAGAGAGCGCAGTGTGTGCACCCATATCCTTCCGTCCTTAAACTCTCCAGTTTCACAGCCATCTCCTCCTCTCAGCTCTGAAATATTTCCAATGTTTGTTTGTTTGAGACAGTCTGTCTGTAACCCAGGATGCTCTCTAATTCCAGATTTTTCTGCTTTAGGCTTTCTAAGAAGGATAATAAGCTTACAACCCTGAATTCCTCGAGATTGAATTTGTTTTGTGTACTTTTATAGTAATATTGTGCCTTCGTAAATTTATGAGCTAATTAAATGCAAAAATCCAAAATTAAATAGACTGAGACTCTTAGATTATTATTTTTATGCTTCCACGAAGGTGGAGAGCAAAGCTACTGGACAGGTAATGGTTTGTGCTTCCTGCAGTGACAGGCCAGCTCAGTTTACTTCCTGATCTTCACAGTAAGACTGTTAGAATGTGCAGGAACTGGGAGCCAAGACTAGTGTGGACAGTGGGGAAAGGCCTCAGTGAATTTCACAATCAAGTCCATGAGTTTACGTGTGAGAGATGTGATAGTGTGAAATTAGAGAAACTGGGTATTTAAAATTCTGTGCACACTAATTTTAGCCTTGTTCTAAGTTTACTGTATGGGTTTGAGAACTGCTAGGAATATCAGGTCCCTTGATTGTAAAGCAGCCAGGCCTTTGTTGTGGATGTGTAACTGGTCTGGTTAGAGTCAGCATGAATGGTCCCTTCAGCTGGTTTAATAACGTGTAGTTCTGAGTCTCATCTGAGTGGAGACACAGGGCTCTGTGTCACCACCCACCACTGCACACCCTTGTTAAGTCTCACGTGTTGTTAGTGTGGTAGACTGGGGAGTATGGGCTGCTCCTGTAAGCCGCATGTAAACCTGGAGAAGAACTCTGTTCACAGCATTGCTGAGGCATTCATGTCTTTCAGAATATTTCTCATCAGGCCAGTTCTTACTGGTCCTCAGCAAAGGCTGCTGAGTATGATTTGCAGGCATGTGTGTAATTTGTGGGTGTAAGAATGGGACTGGAGAGTAGTAACACAACAAGCCAGTGACCTAGGTTTGACCCCTAGAATGCACATAAAGGTGGTAGGAGAAAAGCATGTTGTCCTATGACCTCCATATGTGTACTATGGCTTACACATGTATATACGTGTATACACATTCTCTCCCCAACACACACTCACATACATTGTCATATATATACACACAGACATACACATATACATACACTCTCACATACTCAAACACATTTTAGTACTCATACACATAAACTCAAACTCACACATGTATACACACTCTCAGACACACACACTCACATACACTTTCATATACACACACAGATACACACATTCATCCACATACTCACACATTTTCACAATACACTTTCGCACACCCCCCCCCCCCCCACATACACACACACACACACACACTAAAAATCAATGTTAAAGAATGGAAACAACTGTCTCAGCTGTGATAGAATTAAAAAACTAAACCTCAAAAACCAAAACCTTGAGATCTTCACTTCCTTCAAAATAATGGTCTGAGTCCTCAGGGGCCACCTGGAGCTGCAGGAGGTGCAGCGGTGTAGTCATGGCCTATACTGGTCTGGAGTAGCTAGAGGGGCAGTGGTGTGCTGTTGGTCTGCACAGGGCTGGGTTCCAGCTGTGCCACTGACTAGTTTTGTGAGCTCCTGCCAGCCCTGTGCTCTGTACTGTGTGTGAGCCCTGCACTCACTGAAGGGAGACGCCCTGCTGCACAGACTGTGAAGGGGCTAAGTAGGCACCTTTACTAGCAGCTCGGAGTAACCCACCCTGTTTGGTTCCCTTCTTTCCTTGAGCTCCTGTATTCTGATGCTGTCCACCCTTTCTAGCCTCTCCTGAACAGATTGCTCTTGGCTACCTCTTGCCATTGGGTAGAATTGCTCAGGCTTTTCTGTACACTGTTGCAGCAAATGTTTTACTAATTCAATTAATATATGTTGCATGTATTTCTTTTCATGTTATGGAGTCCTCATCACCGACCATCTGTGCCACTGCCCAGGTCTTTGTGAAGGGTCTTACTTGGTATACTCAGAGGCCGCTGACAGGACAGTTGCCAACATGAGCCCAAGTTAGACTGTAAGAATGGTTGCTGACGTCTGCATCGGCTGGGCTGGGTTTCTTATAGTGTTCTGTGAAAAACTGCACCTGGCATCTAATAGATGCTCATAGCTCACTTCAGTCAGAAAAAATCTCCACTGTTTTCAATGTAGCTGCATTATTAAAAGCTAAGTATGTTAGCTATGTCTAATAACCTGTGCCTCACACATTTGCCCTAATATATTAGTTATTTGTTAGTGGTTTATATTTTATGTGTGGGTATTTATTTTTCTTTTGAATTTTTTTTTCATATGTTAGAGTGTGCATGGTGCTGATGAGAATGATCAGTGTGTAAAGGCACTTGCTCCCAACCCTGATGTCTGAGTGTGATCCCTGGAGTTCATGTGGTGGAGTGGCGGGAAGTAACTGATCCATACAGGTTGCTCTCAGATGTCCACACACATGCTGGGGCACACAAGTCTACATGTAATACATTTTACAGAGTGAGTATCTGCTCACAGTGCTAAATACATTGTGCTTCGATGGGCCGTCTTTCATTCTGTGCAGTTCCCTGTGAGGACCACAGGACACATTTAACCTCATTGCTGTGTCTGCGCTCTATTGTGCTTTATACTCTCATCACGTTCTTCAAGGAAACCTTCTGGAAAAATTCTTGCACGGAACTTGCTCAGGAGATCTGTCTGTGAGTAAGCACCGTCTCCTTCCGTCCAGGTGGGGCAGATGCAGGCTTCCTTACTCCTGCAAGGACTGTGGGCTCCCACCCAGGGACTGTATTTGTACCCTAACTCCACACTGAACACGGGGCTATCCCTCTCTAATGCTTATTAAAGAATTTTACTCTTCCATTATTTTCTCTTTGTTGAAAAACTACATCCAGGTACCATCTTTGTTCCTGTATCTTATAATTATGACAGTATTTACATTTGGTAAACATTCATGATTATTAAAAAATTAATATCAGACTTGAAAGGAGGCACAGGCAGGTGGATGACCGAGTTCAAGGCCAGCCTGGCTATATATTGAATTCCAGGCCACCCAGAGTTACACCCTGCCCCAGAACAAGAGCAAACAGTAAAAAGGTGATTTTACAGAGGAAGTTGTAAGTCTAAATATCTGTGTCCATGTTTAGAGCAAGGGGAGTTTAACATGTTGTAACTCGGTTCCTTCTCTTTAGACAACATGTTTCCTCATGGACAGATCAAGTAGATCTCTAGGGTCGGAACCTGGCTGTATGGAGAGATCAAGTAGATCTCTAGGGTCGGAACCTGGCTGGTACTACTAACATTTGGCCTGGAAAAGATTGAGTCTTTTGGAGAGGGTGGGGGGAGGAGGGAAGGAGGGAGAGACACAGACAGAGACAGACACAGAGAGAGAGACAGAGAGAGAAACAGAGACAGAGAGAGAGTGTGTATTTTACCACATAAGAAGAGTAAGCTGTTGGTATTGTAACAAATTATTTACCTGCTTTGTAAGTATCTCATGCCATAGGAGTGAGTCAATTTATTGGGTAGAAAGAACTGTGTCCTTAGTTGCCTTACGTGGGGTTTGGGAGGGAGCAGATGTTTGTTGAGTACATCTGTTTTTACAAGAAAGGGCTGGGGAGGCCAGTGGGGCTTCCTGCTTCCTTCAGTTATGTAGAAATCGTGAAAGCTGATATTTGGAACATAAAATACATCCTAAGGGTGAACTTGATGTAAGGGAGATCCATCAAATTATTTTGAATAATAGCTTTTTTTTTTTCTCCTCTCATGAGTATATTGTATACAGAATCTAAAAATGCTAAGCCAATTAACCACCTTCTCAGTTAAGGCTTGATTATGAAGCCAAATTTAGGTGCCCCCCCCAAGTAATTCATGGACATGTTATTTTTATTACTTTTATTGTTTTTTGAGGCAGAGTCTCACTATGTAACCTGGGCCTGTCTTCCTATGTCTTCTGAATGTTTGCTTCACAGGCATGGGCACTACACATGGCTCATGCACATGTTTTATACAAGTTGTAAGACAAAAATATACGAGCATATCAGAATACTCAGTCTCTAATCATGTTGCTGGAATAAAATAGCACAGATGTTTCAAAGTTTATTATTATTATTATTATTTCTCTTTATTAGAGTAGGGACTGGATATATTGAATGCTGGGTCACCGAGAGTAGATAGAGAATTTTAACGAGATTGAAGACTGGCAGCTTGCTGTGTCTCAGAGCATTTCACTGTTGATGTTGCTAAGTGACCGTAAGCTGCCCGATCGGACACTTTTCCTGCGCACACTGCGAAGGTAATTGCGGTACAGCATGACACTGATGACTCGGGCCTGGAACTGTTTGGAAACAATGTAGTAGAGGACGACATCGAGACATGTGCTGAGGTTCATGAGGAAGGTGGTGAAGGCTCCCCAGGGGCTGTAGCTGGTCCCCTCTCCCTGCAGCATCAGGACGGCAAAGCAGATGTGGAAGGGCACGAAACAGATGAGCACCTGCAGCAGGAGTGTGACGATGATGCGGATGGATTTCTCCTTGACCTTGGGCTTCAGCCGAGATGTCTGCCCACGGAGGAGACTGTGAATGATGACCACATAGCACCCCATCATGATGAACAAAGGGACCAGGAAGAAACATATGAGTCGTGTGAAGTTGAGCACATTGACAGCTTTTAAGTGGATGATGTCAGAGATCTTCAGGCAAGTGGCAGGGGAGGAGGCCTTGTCTGGATCTTCATCGAGCAGTAGCAGAGGGACAGTGGTGGTCAGGGTCATTATCCAGACCCCCACACATGCCAGCACGGCCTTGCAGGTGTTCTTCAGTTCCTTGGCGTATTTCGGCTGCACTATGGCCATGTATCTGTCAGCACTAATGAGCGCAAGAAGCCACAGAGCAAGGCTTGGGTAAAACACCACCAGGGCCCCAAGAATGTGGCAGAAGTACTCTCCAAATGGCCACTCGCCTTTTGCATAGTAAAACATCCGAAAGGGGAGACTGAGTATAAATACTAAGTCTAGTAGTGCGACATTCATCATGTAGATGGTTACGGTGGTTCTTTTCTTGGTCGTACAGCTGAAAACCCATAATGCAGTGACATTAACAAACAGCCCAATCAGGAAGATGCAGCTGTAGAAGACCAGGGCTGCAATTTTGTACTCCTCTGGGTGTGAACCATTAGAAAGAACAAGCGGGTTGCGATTGCTCGGGATAGCCATCTTACAGCAGGTTGGTCCCCATGCTACGTAGAAACTGTGAGGAGTGTTGAGAAAAACAGGGATGAGAACTCTGGTTGGTTGGAAGTAGAGGCCCCAGAGTCCAGGACTTCTTATGAGGGCATTTTATACTGAAGACTCCATGTGCATGCTTTGTCGAGAACAGACCCTAGAAGTTACTGAACTCTATTTGTTTTTATTTTTGGAGCACTGGGCATTGAATGTACAGGTCCTCTGTAGACTATGTACCTCACTAAGCTATGAATTCCTGTCTGTCTCTCTGTCTGTCTGCCTGCAACCCCAAATCCCCAGTTATTTTGGTTTTGCTGCTGTTGTTTTTGAGACAGGTTTCGCTATATTGCCTTGGCTGTCCTGGAATTCAGTGTTTAGACCAAGTTGGTCTCCAGCTCACAGAGATCTGCCTGCCTGAGTGTTGGTGTTAAAGTCCGCACTTCTACACCCAGTCCTGGTCTTTATAATGTACTGGTCAGTTCAGATGGACTCAGGCCCCAAGATGCTCTGGTATACTATCCAGTTTCATTGACCCTGCTCATCTCTCTCTTCCCCAAATAAAGTAGAAGACAGTAGAAATTCTCTGGAATATTGGGAAAAGGGCCAGTCTGTATTTTAAATCTTATAAAATGGCTTGCCAACTTTTTAATTTTTTTTCTGTTTAAATATTTTATAACTCAAATAAGTAATTATCAAATACTTTTAATTCACAAAATAGAATCATAATTTACAAAGCATGAATCAGAACATGAACAAAAGAACCAAACAGCTGGTGACTGATTCTCGTGTGTGAGTGGGTAGGAATTTAGGTTTTTCTCTCTTTGCCTTTGCTGCCTCTCTAGCACATAGTAGGAAATGCTGAGAGGACCATGAGTGAAGGAAATGGTGTTTGGTGAGGTGATTCTCGGTGGCTGTCTGGCTTGTCAGTCAAGTCTGTTGACCCCACCCCCCTTTTTTAAAGTTTCAAACACTTCTGACTAGTATTCTATATCCTGGTCTTTCCTCCGTTCACCTTGCCCCATGTTGTCATGGAAACACCTGTGTGTACAGGCTGTCCTTCCCTGCTGCTTGTCTGTAGTTCTGCTCCAGTTCTCACTGTGCTCACTTGCTCTCCGTATTACCATACGGACTAAGTTCTGCGAGATTTTGGGTGAGTGTTGAAAACTGATTGCCTTCCAGGTTAACTTTTGAAGGCTTAAGTACCATGATTATCTGTTTTGTTTTCAAATTGAAACCAAGTAATCTTATAAAACACTATAATTGAAACTCTGTGACAAAGACATTGAATTGTGTCATGATGTATCATGTCATCCACATCATGTGTTAAATGGACAGGGGAAAGACAGGGAGGCCTCAGCCCCACACCAAGGACTACTGTGCTAAGAGTGGGAGAGACAGGCCTCCCAGGGAAGAGCACACCAACTGGTTATCTAGTACCGAACTGTCAGCCCTGAAAACGTGTGAGTCACGCTACACAGGCGAGCAGGTTATACATTTAGGTGTGTGCGTGTGAATAAAATAACAATTAAAAGAGAAGGAGGCCATGAATTTGTAAGAGATTAAAGAAGTGTCTGTGGGAGAGTTTGGAGAGAAGAAAGGGAAGAAATGGTATAATTTATTGTAATCTCAAAAATAAAATGAAAACATTTAAAATTCTACACTTAGTATTAATATAAAATAGTGAAAATGAATGTCAAATCCTGGAGAAAGAACAACCAATTGTTTCAAGGTCTTCGTCAGATGGAGCAGAAGTTTTGAGTTTAGTCAACACAACATTACTTCTGATAATGTTTACCATGAAATTAATTGGATGCAGCTTACCTCCCGTCCGTCAAAGGGCTGTCTGAGGTGCTGGAAAGAGAGGGCTGAGTCGCTGAGTTAGGTGGATGGTGTCTTTGAATAGTTTGTCTTCTGTCTGCTGGCTCGCCTTGTTGAAGGATTGTTGAGATGTAGTACCGATAGTGGGGTTGGTCTGCTGGGCTATGAGCACTGCTCCGCCTTTTTCAGGAAACGCTCTGAAATAGCTTCTCAGCGTGGGACTTTACCCTGGATGTGGTTTTCTCTTTCACAAGTGATTTGTTTATGAAGTCCTGCTCAGCTTAGGCTGCTCTTGAAACGATGGCCTATCTTGAAGAAAGGCATATATGAAAAGGGAAATTTTCTTGAATTAACTGCTTGTTTTGATGTTTGAAGTCTGTTACTTACAGACAGGAGATTTGACTTTGGGCATAGCAGGTTCAAAGCCTTGGCGCTTTCTAAGCTCTATGACTTTGTGTAGCTTTTTGCTGTTTTGTGTAGTTTCTATCCAGTTGAAATACACAGCACTCATGTGGTATGACTGAGAAGTCCACTCCAGAAACGTCCTGCCTGTGAGAGAGACCCGACCCTCAGCCATCAATGGATGATCTCCTCCAGGGCCCCTGCTCTGCTGTGCCTGCAGATCTGTTCCTGGATCCTGCAGGTGCTTTCTACACTTCGTCCATTTCTATCTCAAGGAAGTCTAGCCAGAATTTTCCTTGCATGAACATCCCTGCAAACCTTAGGAAGGACTGGGGGAGTGTTGGGATAATTTACATGTGGCAGTGTTCTTGGCTGAGAAGGGAAGTGAAACCCGCAGAAGGGAGGACCCCGGGCAGCCCCAGATCATACTGTCTACTACTCTGAGTCTAACTTTCTCCTTAAAGTAACCAGACCATGTTTAGTTCTAAGTGTCTCTACATCAGCTACACATGATTTGTCAGCTTTTAAAAGGTTCCTAAGCTTGGTTGCTTCTCTGTCTGTAGTGTGAACGATAGAAGATGGCTCCTGCCATCTTGTCCTTCCTGTTTTGAGACAGGGCCTTACTGGCTGCCTATGTAGACCACGCTGGCCTTGAACTTACCCTGATCTTTCTGCCTCTGCCTCCAGAGAGCCGGACTCCCAACTGTGAGGCACCACAGCTCCCACAGCTTGGACTTGAGGTAGTTTGAAAGCCATGCTTCTTTTCTCAGAAGGGCTAAACTCTGATTCTACAAAAGGTACTGAAGTCACCTGTGTAACAAACTCCTGAGAGCCATGGCAACCTCCCAGAATAATGTGCTGTAGAGCCGCTGCAGCCCACTGCAGCAGTTCCTGTGTGGGCGAGAGGCCACTACTGCCTTGAAACCTTCTCTAGACATGATTTTGCATTGCTGAGTTGCATCACGGTTGTGTTATATGGAGTTATGTTTTTATAAGCTACACAGGAGTGTGATATTTCAGCCACATGGAAACCCCTTGACTGGGACCCAGTGTTAACTTTACCCCAGAGTCTGTGAGAAGGTTTCTAACAGGAAATCCTGGCTGGCTTCCTCTGTGCTGCTACAGTAACAGACAAGGAGTCTGGGGTGTCTTCTCATTAGGACTGAGTCTTCTCCCCATATATAGCAATTTTAGTTGAGAACTTTCATTTCTTAGTGCAAGGTACCCAGGGCTGATTAGGAACTTCCCAAAAGCTTGGCTTGTAGACCCTCCCTTTGACCACCTGGCAGCTGCCATCTGTCCTCTGCCATTTCTTTGGCTTCTTTTCTATCCCCTAGAGCTGGGCTAGCCTGGACGATTCCTTGCCCCAGGTCCGTGCCTTCTCTTTGTGCGGCTGTCCCACACTTGGCTGTCTTTGATATTCCACCACTACACCGTGTGCTTGGGGCATCGACAGAGTTGTGTCTAAGGAACATTTATCATTGCTCAGAAGATAAGAACGTGAACACATGGAGATGGGGGAGTGGTGGACGTTCGTCTGAGCCCAGAACCAGCTGCAAGGACACTGACCAGCCTGAGATGTGGTGTGAGGTCTGTGTGCGTGAGGCAAAGGGATGACCCTCCCCTGCTCCTCACCTTGACTGCAGGTTGGGAAGGGTTACAGAACTGAAGAAGTAGCTTCAGACTGTATGACAGTAGACGGTGGATTAGGGTCAAAGTTTAAGTCTCCTTTGCCTGCAGGAAATGTTTACTCTGGGACTTCCCGACTGCCCCTCATTGTACTTTGGGAATGTGAGAGGATGCTCAAAGGGGTTTCTCATGCTCCCAGGGATGGCAGGATTCCATGCACTTTATGAAATGTTTTGGTCTCACTTTGAGGTATGGTTTAAGCATTAAAGACTGTGTAGGTGAGTTTATATATTTAGTAGGAGAACCCAGTTTTTAAGTCATATGATTCAGCTAAGACACTGCTGCAAGTAGACTGTTATTACATGTATATAGCATGTCTACATGTAGGATGGGCTCCAAGGGTGTTATTACATGTATATAGCATATCTTCATGTAGGATGGGGCTTCTTTGTTAAAGCTTTGTTTTTGCCACAGGCAGTTATATTTCATGGTCTGAGTGGTTCACAACCATAATACATGTAGAGTATATCGTCCTGATTATCTCCTGTTCACTGGGCCTGTCCCTGCATGGGGACAGAGAATAGCAAGCCCTCGGTGGCTGGTAGGCAGCCAATCCCCAAAGAGAAGAGGGAGAATGACAGACGGAGACTGTTCTGCGAGAGGGGAGGAGTCCTGACCACATGGCCCCAGCACCCTGATTTGACAGTCGGAACCCTCCCCCCCCACCCCCCCGCCTCTCACTTTCTCAGACTGTGTCCCAACAATTGTTGCTTCAGAGGGACTGGGCACTGGGGTAAAAGGTTGGCTGTTTTTAATAGTAGGAATTTCTGAATAAAGTCTAAGAGATTCTTTAGTATGAAGAGAAATTTCCTTGTGTTGTTACTTTAGCCTTCCTTATTTTGTCTCTTGTGCATCTTAAAATGTTTATGAACATATAATCAGACGGTTACTTATGTCATAAGGAATGACTTGGACCCAAGTATGATTACCAATGTGCTAGAAGAAAGGAGGGAAGGAGGAAAGGACTCCTACCTGGGAGCTCACCAGACCTGCAGCTACTGACGTCTTAGGACTCCAGGCCAGGAGTTCACAGATTTGATCTCTCTCAGCACAGAGGCCCAAGCTGACTGAGAACTCAGGGCTGTTGTGATGATGCACTGACTCTAAACTGCAAACTGATTTCAGTTAAAGGAGATGAGGGTTTACAGTGTGGGTGCTGGGCACCTGTCACTCAGAAACCATGTGCATTGCTGGCAGGAATTAAAACACGGAAGGCTTTTGGTATTAAGTACTAAATGAAGGAGTGCAGATGCCCAGGTGCCTCCTTGACATATAGCCAGTGATCCCAGAAGACAGGTAAAAAGTGTTCCTAGCCTTGTCTATAACAGCCCCAAAGTAGAGGCCACCCACTCACTACCTGTAGAGTGGACACGAGATGCTCTTCATGTCAGGAGGGTGGTGCACCAGGAAGAAGCAGCCACTCACAATGAACCAACCTCATTACAGAAAGCCACATAGGAAGGAATCCCTGGTGAGTGGTTCCATTTCTGTGGCCTCCATGAAGTAGGCCGGGTGTGTGTAGAAGTCCACGAGTGGTGGTCATTGCTTTGATGGAGGAGAAACAGTTCACATAGATAGAGCAGCAGATGCCTGTAGGGCAGGACCCTTGGACAGTTGTCTAGGATCCCTCACCGTATGCAGGCAAGATGCAGGCGAGAGGCAATAGAACTGGAAGGAGAGAGCCTGTGAGGCTGTGTGCAGGAGTGACTAGGCTCTCTGCGGGGAGTAGTCGGGAATAAATGTGCCTCAGCTGGAAGCCAGGTGCTCTAGCCTCTGTTAGATTCCACCCTTCAACCTCAGGGACAGAGCAAGGTCCAAGGTGGGGGAAGTAGATGGGTTTTGAGGACACCACAGTTTTTGTATGTGTGGTACATTTTCTGTCCTATCCACAGAGACCTTTGCAGGAAAGTTTGAACTTCAGAGTTGGCACTCTGGGTATGAGGTGTCTCTGCCTCTGAAGCTGTTCCCATGAGCACCATTTCCACCACCTGGAGTCTCTAAATTGCCATGGACCTGGCAGCTTGTAACATGGGTTCTGAGGACACCAATACTAGTTCTCTTTGTCCCTCCTATTTGAAATGTCCTTGCATGTATGGAAATTTCCATGTCTTAACTTGGAGCTGGGTGACTGTGCTGCTGTCTTTTCCTGATCTTGAATTACCCAAGCTGTCTTACATTAGCCTGGATACTGGACAGCTGGGCAGACTCCTCTTGTTCTGCATTTTACTCCATGAATATTTACTGTGGCCTTCCACATTTCTGGAGGAGAGTGAATGAAAGCTGGTAGGATGGGGCATCAGAGTACCTGGGAGTTCTTACTGATACCCTGTCTCTGTCTTCTTGGGGAATACGTTGGCCCACTGGGGACTCAGAAGCACCTGTGTTCTGAGGGGTCCAGTGTGGGGGCCTTGCTGTCTTGTCCCCATTTGTCTTTGCTGTGGTCTTTTTTGTGGATTTTACCTTATTTTATTTATTTTTGAAGACATGATCAGCCTGCTGAGGCAGACAGGTGTGCATGCTGTTTTCCCCTTGATGATAAACTGCATTGACTTTGTTACCAGAAGAGCTGTACACAGGTCTCTCTCAAGCTTATGGAGTAATGTGAGCACCTGACCATTCAGGTGATGGCTTGTTAGTTCTCCTGTCTGACTCTAGCACTTTCCATATAGACGGTCTCTACACACAAAACTTTGAGACTCTTGTATGTTTCTTGTCACTAGCGGCCATGCAGCCTCAGAAGAATCCCAGCAAAGACAGCTCAGTGAGGTGCTTAAGCACAGAGCTAGCTCAGTGAAGTGCTTATTAAATGTGAGGGTCTGAGTCTGCACCCCAGAACTCTCACTCATTCGTTCAAGCATGATGGCCTATAACGCAGTGCTGGGGAAATCCTGACGGGTCCCTGGGCTTGCCAGCCAGTTAGCCCAGTGTGCTTTGCAAGTTCTTTGCCAAGGAGGTAGGTACCTCCAACCTCACAAAGTAGGCAGTGTTTGAGAAATGGTATCTCTGACATCTATGCACATATGTATATTGTAGCTCCTCTCCCTTCACCCCCCAACCTCCACCACCACAGGTTGCGGGGCCTGGAAGGTTCTGACCTGGAGACCAGGGCATATTGCTGTAGCATTTCTTTGTATATTAAGGCATTGCCCTTGCCTTAATGGTACATGGCTTATTTTTCTAGCATTTAATGTCACACTTTTGTTTTTGGAGTGGGGGGATCAACAATCATAGGCTTGAGAATTAGTAACAGGAGTTATCTGTGGCATCTCTCACTTGCAGTTATGTGTTTATGGATCCTTGGCTGTTTTTCCACCTCCTTTTTTCATTTTGTTAATGAAGAGCTGTCACATGCTTCCCATTGGAGGCCCTTGATAAATGGACTTAGTGATTCAGCCAGGGGTATGTTTTCCTAAAGTTATGCAGTGGCTCAAAAACAGATGCCTCATATTTTTTAGATAGATGTCACCTTAAGGACATCAAGTGAGAACAGGAGACAACAAGAAATAATTTGTCAGGCTTGCCTGAAAGGGAGTGACAGGGTTTGGGGCAGAGAGACTGTTGTTTCCAGAGGAGTTAGCTGCGGCAGCATGGTTAATGTAAGAGTTCCCATGCAGTTAGTCACACGTGGAGCAGTTCCTAGTGATGGATGCTGTTGGGCTGCTTTGGTAGGGCCCTGTACTTCCACTGTAATACGCAGATGATCAGTGGTGCTTTAAACTGATTTGAAATCTTGTTAACATTGGAATAATTTTTTTTTAATTTGATGTAGTAGAGTATACAAACAATTTAACATTCACTTATGATTGCTTCTATAGTAAGTAGTACCCTGTGATAACACACCCTTTAGTCTTCCAAGACATCTTGGTTTACAGACTATTTCTTCTTTTCTCATTAGAAGCATCTTTTTATTTTACGAAACAGATTTCCTCTGTATGACTGTGTATTTCTGGGCTAGTGTTGGGACAAATAGATCATATTTTTCAAAATATATATGCATATAAACAAAATTCAGCATCTTAACATTTAAAAATATACTTTTATTTGTTTATTTTGGCAATTTCATCCATGATACATTGTATCCTTGATCTACTTCTCCTCCCTCCCTCCAGGTCTCCTCCTCCCCCTTCCTTCATGTTCTCCCTCTCCACCTCAGTCCAGTTAGTGCTGCTTGCTAGAATGCTGACTGATCTTGTTGGCTCAGTCTTGTGCAGGTAAGCCAAGCTTTGGAGAATTCATAAGTGCAATGGCCATGTCGTGTCCTAAAGACAGTTTCCCATCATTTTCATCCTGTCCCTTACTTTCTTTTACTTCTGCCACATTCCCTGAGCCTTGTGAGCAGTTACGCCCACAGATAAGGTAATGCTGTCTGCAGCACTGTGACCCGTTCCTAGTCTATGATCACTGCAGGCATGAAGACAGCGTTTCTCTGGCAGAGGCTGAGAGCAGAGCTGATCTGTTGGCCGTATGCAACTATTTAGAGGGCAGCATGGCAGCATGTATATTTACTAAAAGAACAGCAGCAGGCTTTCCCTTAGGGCCTGTGTTATTCTTTTCTATTGCTGCAGTAAGATACCATGACTGAGGCAGCTTACAGGGTTAGAGTCCATGAGCATCATAGCAGGGAGCATGGCAGCATCATGGTGCTGTAATAGTTCACATCTTGAAACACAACCACGAGGCAGACAGACACTGGAAGAGTCTTTTGAAACCTTAAGGCCAACCACCAGTGGCAGACCTTCTCCTAACCCTTTCCAAACAGTTCCACCAACTGGGGACCAAGTATTCAAACATATGAGCCTCTAGGGACATTGTCATTAAGACTGCCACAGGTCCTATAACTCCCTGAGCTCTGGGCTTTCGACAGGTAACAGTATGAGACACAGATTCTTTTCTGTAGAGCAGGTCTCAAATTCAATCAAAAGTTGGTCTGCCCTCATCCGGTTGCTGCTCTGTTGCAGATTTTGTCTGGCAGGTAGTAGTGTCGCATCCGGGGGTTCCTGCTGGGTAGCATCCATTGATGACTTCTTCCCACAGTGACATGCTAGCACCTTCTGGGAGCCTGTGGGAGCAGGTCTTCAGGTTAGTTTCAGCTTGATTTCTGTCTTCAACCAAAGTACGCTGTGCCTTCAGCAACAGGATCTTAAATTAGTAAGAGTGGGCCATTAGAGAAGTGGCAGTGGCCTCTGCTGGAGGCTTCTGGAATATCCCTAACCAACAACTTACAAGGAAATACTCCATGTCCAGCACTGAGGCTTTCTCTTAACAACTCTTATCTTCTGAGGGAAACATTGCCCACCATCTAGGATTCCTGTATTCAAACTCTTTTCAGAAATTAAATGTTTAAATTAGTTTACAGAGTGCTAGATTTTCATTCATCCTTAGTTTTGGCTAATATTCACCAGTTTTCTCATGTCTTTTATTTTACCTTTTCTACCCCCAACCTTAGTCATTTTAAATGGATAGTTCAACACTGTTATGTGCCCAGTCTGCAGAATCATTTTTGTTTTTCCAAACGGAAGCCCACTGAGTGATTTCTCAGTAACCTTAGACCCCTGCAGTCTGTTCTGCCTCAGAATTAGAATCATGGAATATTTGTCTTTAAAATCTACACACATTCCACAGTGCATGTGTGGTCAGAGGACGCCTCCGCTCCCTTGTTCACTGCTGTGTATGGCAGGCCAGCTGGTCCCGAGTGTCTAGAGCTTCTCCTTTCCCCCCTCCCATCTCACTGTAGGATGCTGGGATTACAGACACAAGCTTCAGCATCTAGCCTTATGTGTCCTAAGTTGCTGAACTCAGGTCCCCTGTGTGCAGGAAACACTGTACCTGTTGGCTTGTCCCTCAGGCCCAATATTGGACTTTTATAACTGTTCCATTTCACTGAGCACAGTCCTTGGGCCCCATTCATGATGGAATATGTAAGAACATACAATCTATGTACTATCCCATCATGAACACAAAGCTGTGCTTACCCATTCTGTCAGCAGCCTTGTGGTTAGTCCCCTCTTGGCTTTGGTTGGCAGTGCTGCTGTGAGCATAGGTGCACACACACCCCCGTGGCACAGCTTTTAGTTCTTCCTGGTAGAAAGTCAGAAGTGAGGGTAACTCACCACTTCCATAAGTAACACTATGTACATCCCGCAGACAGCACATGAGATTCTAGGTTCCGAGGCCTTGTCGGCACTTGTTCTCTTCTAGTTCCCTCCCTCCCTCCCTCTCCTCCTTCTCCCTTTTTTCCTTCTTTCTTTTCTTTTTATGTGTATGGGTGTTTTGCCTGCATGTATGTTTTTATAGCACACGTGTACTTGGTACTTGTGGAGGTCAGAAGAGGGCATTGGATGCTCCGGAACTACACATGGGACTACACATGGTTGTGAGCCTCCACGTGCACACCTGCAGGACCTCTGGGAACTCGGTCTTTAATCACAGAGGAGTCTGTCCAGTCTATTTTTCTCTTGGTAACAGTCATCCCAGTGCATGGGGAAGTGGTGGCTCAGGGTTTATCTTCTTTAGTGATAGGGAAGGTGCTTGTTGTAGATTCGTGTGAGTCTGTGCAGGGGTGTCTGTCCCGTCATGTAGTCCTGTTGTTCGTCTGTTACTGTAGGTGTTCTGTACACCCGGATAGCAGCCCTTCCCAGCTGAGTGCTTTCTCACTCCACAGGGTGCTCCATACTGTGTTGATTGTAGAGGGCTGTGTCTGGTGAAACTGCTGTGTATTAGGCCTGTCCATTTGTCTTATTCCTGTGATAAAGATGAATTTAAAGGTTTTAAATTTGTATGTAAAAGGTAAAGGATAGGAGAGGGTGAGTTCCTTCAGGGCCTTTCCTGATGACGTCATCTGAACCAGCATATCTGAGCAGATATGAGTCCTTTCCTTCTTCCAGGAAGGAAGGAACTTCTTTCCTTTGGACACCCCTTCCCCAGTGCTGCTGTTTCATGCTCTGGGAGTCATGTGTATTTGTTACTTTAGTAATACAAAAATGATGTAATATAATGTTCATGACATTAATTTCCACATTCTGTTCTAGTTACTTTTATCAGTGATTGATACAGAATCACATGTAGCAGGCAGAGGCCGACATCCACTGTCTTCCTCCTTATCTATATTTATGTTTGAGACAATGTCTCACTATGTCTACACCTTCGCCAGACCCCAGGGGTCCTGTCTCTGCCTGGCTAGCACTGAGATTATAGACACACACACTACCATGGCCACCTGGCTTTTCCTGCCTGTGCTGGGAATCAGAACTCATATCTCCATGATTGTGTGGCCCCACTTTAACCAGCTCGGCCCTCTCTCAGCCCCATCACTGGTCGCAAGAAAGGCTGGGACGTGTAATGACAGTTGGCAGCTTGTATGTTCTTGGAGATAAGGCCACAGCACGTTTGAGGACAACAGTGCAATTGACTTCTCAGAGGAGTAGTAGTAGCAGTAACATCAGTGGGCCTGCAAGGTGGAGTTCTGGGTTCTCTCACGAATACATGCAAAGCAGAAAGACACAAGAACAGCATCCTGGGCCTGGGGAGCCAGTGTGGACGCTTGACTGGTTGTTGGTGGTTTGTGAAGCGACATCACAGTGTAGTTGCCAGTTACCACTGCTGTGTGACTGTTGTTCAGGATTACAGGGCAGCAGGCTTTGCTCTGGACATAAAGAATAGGATGAGGATGTGTTCCCTGCTAGGAGAAATACCAGCCAGAAGAAATAGCAGACAGGTGCAATCTGGAGAGAGGAGGAGCTGAGACCAGAGACCTGCCCTCAGCTCTTGAAGGAGGCCCTGCGAAACAATAATTAAGAATGGAGGATGGGGAGGACTAGCCTGGGTGAGCTGCTGTGATAGGGAGGCAGCATGGTAGTACATGCCTTTAACCTGGGACACTGCTTCAGCCTGGGCACACCGAGTAACCGCAGCACTCAGCACCCATGGAGTGCCCTGGGCAGCATGACGTCAGAATGGTCAGCACTAGTGTGATCCTGAGTGCACTAGTGTGAGCCTGAGTGAATCCCTTTGCCCCTGAGCAGCTCTGCCTCTGCTTGCTTTAGACATCCAGATCCAAGAATAGGCCTGCAGAGTGAGAGACTCTCTGAGCCCTGGGAGCAGCACTAACTGTTCCCAAGAAGTCAGTCCACTACACCGCAGCAGGACATGGACAGAAAATCACTGCAGTGTAGGGCCACCATTACTTAATTAACTGCTTGCAAAAGGCAGAGGTTTTATTTCTATGTCGTCCAAGGGATTGATTGCTTTCCTGTGAGCAAAGATGATTTTTAAAAATTGAAGTATATACTTGTAGAAAACCTTATAAATACAAACAGACTGAGAGAATCCTGACATTAAGGGGTAAGTTGCAGGGCCAGGCAGGGTGGCACATGTCTTTAATCCTAGCACTTGGGGGGCAGGAGGCAGAGGCAAATCTCCACAGTTTGAGGCTTCCCTGAACTAGTGAGTAGTTCCAGGACAGCTAAGACTACACAGAAACCCTGTCTCAAAATACAAACCAACAGAAAACAAAAACAAAAAACAAAAAGAAAAAAAGGAGTTGATAGAGATATGTATGTAAAATGCTAAAGAAGTCAGGTGTCAGAAGTACACTGTATTTGAATAAACCCCTAGATATTCTCACCTAGGTTTATTGGATGGTGTAAGTTTGCACATTAGTGATAACTAATGTAACTAAAGTGGCAGTTTTTAAGCTCAGCCTGTAGTCACACTTGGAGCCACTAGATGGTGGTATTGGAACTTGGTAAAACCTGTAATTCTACTTAAAATTGTTATTAAATGAGGCTTGAGTGTTATTAGATATTAAGAAGAACTGAAATGTTACTAAGTGAAAACATATTCCTTCGGTAAAATTAATGAGAGAGTGGTCTGGAAGCATTTGACAATTGACTGCCCTGTTAGGCCCAAGTGAGAATTAAGAATTACTGTTATGTACTTGTGTTTATTTTTTTCCTAAACTACATAGCAAAGCATATTTTAAACCATAGGAATGCTGTTTGTGTGTGAATCTCCACCTCATTTCCTTGTGACAGCCTCTCACTGAACCTGGATGTGTGCTGGCAGCCATCAGGACCAGGGCTCCTCCTGTCTCTGTCTCCACAGTTTATTGGTGTGCACAGCCACTCCCAGCTTTGTACATGACTGCTGGAGATTGGAATCTTGGCCTGTTGTTTGTACATCAAGCACTGTTACCCTTTGAGCCAATTCCTGAGCCCCATATTTCAAACTTTGACCATGTATGGCAAGTTGTCATGTAGCTCACCTCAACAGGTAACTTAAGGAAAAAGTCTTACCATTATTTGAAAGTGAAGGAAAGGTGAAGGTAGATTTTGTTTGTGTGTTTGTTTTGGTAACAAGGGGATTTAGTGATACTGTTGAATACCTGTTTTGTGTGAGGTAAAACTGTATTTTTATCAGAACTGTTGAGTAGATGCTGGTAGGAAAGTAGTCATACTGTCTAGTGGATAGGAATGTGACCATTCTATGGCACACACTTTAGTGTCTTCCTGTATCTCGCCCAAGGTTAATATTGATTACAGTAAAGTGGAAGCTCAGTACCTGCCTTTGGCATTTCTTTGGCCATCCTCGTCATGTCAACAGGAAGTACATATTCTCAAAGCCCAAAAGGAAGGAAGTTGGGAACTAAGTGACAGGGGACTTGATGGCTGGCAGTGGAGACATGCACGTGAGTTTTAGGGAAGGATAAAAATAAGGAACAGGAAGTTGATTCATGAAAGTGACTTTTATTCCATTGGGTACTTTAACTGAAAAAACAACTTAGAAAATGTTGTAGTATTTTATGGTGAATTGTTCTTTGAAAAGCGCATTCTACTCAGTTTCTAGAACAGTTTCATGGTGAGGAGGGAGCCTGTGTTCTGTACATTGCAGTTATTCAAGCACACGTGTGCACATGTGTAACTGAACTGTCCCTCGTGTACTGTAAGGTTGACTGCTCCCCTGGCTTTTTCCTCTGGCACTGGGATCATGCTCTGACCAGAACAGACAGTTGACCATTTTAATCTTCTGTCTTGACTTGGTGTAAAGGCAGTAAACAAAACAAAACACATGATCTGCAATCTCCCAGGTACATGCTGTCCAGACATGAGTAAGCCTAGAAGTGGAGGGATACAGATGTTGGGTTTGTACTTTTTCTGGGTGTAGGTTTCAGAAGGTAGGTAACATTTCAGCAAAGACTTGAAGGAATCAGGACAAGCCATGTGAGATCTCAGGGGTCATATTCTAGGTATGAGGAACCTGCCTATGCAAAGGCCACTGGTGTAGGCATGACCTTTGTTAACTGTGGAGCTAGATAGAGTGATGGGGAGTGAGAGGTGGGATAGGAGATGGACAAAGAGCTGAGGCAGAATTTCCAATTCATTTTCTGTTGCTGTAGTAAATCCCTGGACAAAACAGCCTAAAGGGAGAGAGGGTTTGTTTGGCTCAGAGTTCCAGGCTACAGCCATGGGGAAGTCAGGGACGGAGCTTGAAGCAGCTGGTCACTTCATTCCCACAGTCAGGAGTGGATAGAAATAATGCATTCCTGCTTATTGCTCAGCTTGCTTTCCCTCCTCCTTCATGTTGTAGGGCCTCCTTCTATGGAATGACGCCGCCAACAGTGGGCTGGGTCATCCCTGTCCATTAACAAAATTGAGACATAGACTCGCCCACAGGTCAGCCAAATCCAAAAATTCCCCACTGGGACTTTCTTCACTGGTGGTTCTAGACTGTGTCATGTTGACAAAATTAACCACGACAGACAGTTCTCGGGTTTCACAGGCTCTTGTGCGGATTTTATATGAACTGTGGCCTTTACTCATAGAGTGGTAAAGAGCTGGCTATTGCTTGTTTCTTTGGGACATGGAGTGTTTTGGTTTGTACTGTTTTTATCTTTTGACTCATTCCTTTTAAAATGTATTTAATTATTTTATATACATTTACAGTTATCAAATTAAATTTTAATTCTAGTTCTTAGGTTATTAAAATTTCCCCAGGGTAATCTGTTGTCTCTCGGTTTGAAATTTTACTCTGAACTCATTCAGTGAACTTTGTCTCCTCTGAGTGTTCATATATGTTTTACTTTTGTGTGGGAATCTGCCTGCCTTTCTTTTCTTTTTCCTTTTCTTTCCTTTTCCTTCCTTCTTTCCTCCCTTCCTACTCCCTCCCACCCACTCTTTCTCCCTCCCTCCCTCCCTCCTTCCCTCCCTCCCTCCCTTCTTTCTCTCTCTCTTTTTCTTTCTTCCTTCCTTTCTTTCTTATTTTTTTCCTTCCTGTCTCTGCTTTGGTAGACTGAATAGAATATATTTAGCCTTCTCTGTAAAAGACACAGATCTCTGATGGTCTGGCTCAGTCTCCATTCTCTTTTGAATACCTTTCAACCTAAATTCCAGGGGCTTGTATACGAGCCTCTGGAATAGCATATCTTGGATTATGTCTGTTTCTAATATCAGAGTTCATAACTGAATTTAAAGCACTGTCAACCTGTCTCAGCTGTGGTCTCTTGAGGAGTAACCACTTAGCACCACCAAGTTTTCCTGGATCCCTACTCACTCTTTTGTGGTTACAGGAATATGACAGATTCTCCTTGGCATCTCCACCTCAGAGCAGAAGAACAGGCGCATACAGTGTGCCTGTCCTTGGCTTCATCTGCTATAACAAAGTACTAGGGACTGGATGGCTTGCACAGTGATGTGTCTCCTCACAGTCTGGAGGCTGTGAGTCCTGAAATGAGGGTGGCATGGCCGTTAGGTTCTGGTGAGGCAGGCTGGCTGGCAGATGCTAGTCTTCTTCCAGAGTCCTCCTTAGGGCTGGGAGAGAGTGCAGTCTGGTCTCTCCTCTCCTCTTTTAAAGGTACTCTCCACCGTGGGGTCACACTATGATCCCCTCTTCTAAGCCTGTCTCCAGATACTGTTAGTCTGGGGCTATTAAGGTTTGAACATATGATGACTGTGTTTGGGATATACAGTTCACTCCACAATGGTAGGTAGTGTGTGTGTGTGTGTGTGTGTGTGTGTGTGTGTGTGTGTGTGTTTGCAGTTATTTCTTTGTTTTTATAATCAAATCACCAGACAAAAACACCTTAAAGCAGGATTGATTTGGCTCACAGTTTTTGAGGGATCAGTCTTTATGGGGAGAGTATGGCAGAGCCAGTCAGTTCATGTCAGAGTGGTTCACGAGGCTGACAAAGGGGAGTGCTAGTGTCTATGGCTGTCTCCTGTCTCCTGTGTAGTTCTAAACCCAGTCAAGTCAGTAACCTTTACACATGGTGTATCTCTTTCCTCCCTTGCTGTGGCTCTCTGGTCAGTCTTCTGGTCCAAATCGACCTGTCGGTGCTGTGAATCTTTTGAAGCTATTTTAAGTTAGATGTGTTAATATCTACTAGAATGTCAGTCTCGTTAGATTATTAAAATACAGCTGCAGAGAGAGAGAAGATGAAAGAGAGTCTTGGTCTGATCTCAGGTGGGACATGTTTGTTCACAGTGAGGGAGCATCTTGTCACCCATGTGTACAGATGGCCAAAATGTCTATGGAAGAAGTTGGGATGCAACTCCTTCACAGGGTCAGAAAGGGTTTTCACAGGGGAAGCTGGGAAGTGTAGTCCTTCAGCAGGAAACTACCCACTCTTTTGTTTGTTTTATATAAATATTATATTTTATATAAAATTTTAAGACTATCTAAAAATCTTAATATGGTCAGCTGGAATTTGGGAATTAGGGGAGAGTGGGTGCCCTTGTGATGGTTTGCATATGCTTGGCCCAGGGAGTGGCACTATTAGAAGGTGTAGCCTTGTTGGAGGAAGTGTGTCACTCTGGGGATGGGCTTGAAGACACTCCTCCTAGCTGCCTGAGGATGCCCAGTCTGTTCCTGGCTTCCTTTGGAGGAAGATGTAGAACTCTCAGCTCCTCCTGCACCATGCCTACCTAGAGACTGCCATGCTCTTGTTTTGATGATAATGGACTGCACCTCTGAACCTGTAAGCCAGTCTCAATTAAATGTTGTTATTTATAAGACTTGCCTTGGTCATGGTGTCTGTTCACAGCAATAAAACCCTAACTAAGACAGCCCTTTTCTTATTCAAGAATATGGTATGCCTCTCTGCTTGATTATTTTAAAGTATCATTATATTTAATTCTTTTTCTTGTAGGATTTTTTTTTTTTTTTTTTTTTTTTTTTTTTTGGTTAGGGGAAGAGACTATGACACTCTGTTCTCCAGTGTACTTATTGCTGGACTGGAACAGTGTCCCTAGTTTTGTAAGTCACTCCTGCACTTAGCCATCACTGACCTTCACGTTTTCTTCATTTTGTTGTTTTCACAGGTGCATGCTGAACTATTAAACATAGTGTTCTCCAGTGTCTATAACATTTTGTGTGATAATCATTTTGTGTATGGGTTTCTGTAGTCTGCACCCTCAGGGTTTTGTTTTTTAAAAGATTCAATTTAATTTTATGCATATGGGTATTTTTGCCTGCATGCATGTCTGTGTACCACATGTATGCCTAGTGCCTGTGGAGGCCAGAAGGGAGCATCATGTTCTCTGGAACTAGAGTTGTAGACAGTTGTGAGCCACTATGTGGATACTGAGAACTGAACCCAGGTTCTCTATAAGAGCAGCCAGTGGCCTTAACCACTGGGCCATCTCTTCAGTCCGTGGGTCACATCTATGTAAAAGACATAGATATAGGTATAGGTATATAGATATAGATATCTCCACATATAAACACACACACAGACACACATGCGCGCTCCCTCTCTCTCTCTCTCTCTCTCTCTCTCTCTCTCTCTCTCTCTCTCTCTAATGCTGCATTTGTTGTGTCCATGTTTTAATTTATATCTTCCTAATCCAGTGCTGTATTGAGGTGCTCCCCCTCCCTAACTTCACCTCCAGTGAGGGTTTCCCCCTCTGTAGCCCTGCCTGTCCTGGACTCGCTTTGTAGACTAGGCTGGTGTTGAACTCACAGAAATCCACTTGCCTCTGTCTTCTGAGTGCTGAGATTAAAGGTGCATGTCCCCAGGCCTGGCATTGAGCTGCACTGTGTTCAGTTGCATGACTCTCACAACTATGTTTGAGAGTTCTTTGTATTCTCACACAGATGTGTATCCCCAAGTTTATTTCACTGTTGATTGATTTCCATAGCAGTGACCTTTGAAGAGCATAGTTAAAAACCCTAATGAAATAAAACTTATCAGTTTATAGATAGCCTATGTTGTATACTGTTTGGAAAGTCTTCCTATGTTGTGCCTGTTTGGGAAATTTTTGACTTATGTACATTTCTTCTAGAAATTTTATTTTAGGTTTTCCCATTTAGGTTTATGCTCTATTTTGAATTTTATATATGGTTCAAAGTATATATTGAAGGATATTTGTTTATTTGTGGATGTTCAATTTTTTTTTTCTTATTAGAAAGAATAGCTTTTGTTTTTTTTTTGTTTTTGTTTTTGTTTTTTTTTTAGAGATAGGAGTTTTTCTGTGTAGCTCTGGCTGTCCTGGAACTCACTCTGTAGACCAGGCTGGCCTCGAACTCATGGTCATCTACCTACTTCTGGTGTGTGTGCCACCATTCTCAGTTGCTGAGCCTCGTTCAGTTTTCTCAGCAGCAATTTTTACACACTAAAACAGACCACATGAAATGCACTCCGTGAGCTCTGACCGTGTGTGTTTAGTGCTATCTTCAGCAGCACCTTCCTCACCTGCCCCTTGGGAGCCCCACTTTTGCCCACCCCATTTCCCCCACAGTTGCCACTTCTTCAACATGATCCTGACCATTTTTTTTTTAGATTTATTTATTTATTATATATAAGTACACTGTAGCTGTCTTCAGACACACCAGAAGACAGCATCAAATCTTATTACAGATGGTTGTGAGCCACCATGTGGTTGCTGGGAATTGAACTCAGGACATCTGGAAGAGCAGTCAGTGCTCTTAACCGCTGAGCCATCTCTCTCCAGCCCAATCCTGACTTTAAAACCCCAGTTTAGTTTGTCAGTTTTGACCCACACATAGTGGAAGCATAGGCTGTGCCTGGCTTATTTCTGTACTGTGTTCAGTTCTTTCCTTGGTACCATGCGTGGCTGTAGTCAGTCTTGTCATTAGCAGTGTAGTGTGGTAGTAAGTTACGACACCATGCTTTTCCCCAGCAGTGTTGACGGAACGGCTCTGTGTGTAATTTGGGTGTTACAGCAGTATTTCTGTAGCCCTCCTTCACCTCTTCTGCTGTGGACAGGCACATGTTTCTTTTGGGTGGTTAGAAGCTGAATTGAAGGGTATTGTGCTTAGCTGCTAAAGATCGTTGCTGTATCTCCTGTTGGTCAGGAATTTCAGCGCAACACATTGATCCTGTGCCTGTCAGCAGGGACCGAGTTACCTGAAGACTCATTTTCCAGAGTGACTCACTCTTGTGGCTTTGGGTAGGAAGCCTTGGTTCCTCTTCTTGGAGTTGTTTGAGTATATTTTTGACAGGGTAGCTCACCTTCAAGAGTGTTGGAGTTCTTGTTTTACTCATTGTGGAGTTGAGGGACACACCGTACTGTAATTGTAGTTCACATTTCTTTAGCGACTGAGAGACCGAGCTCTTCGGCTGTTGGCTTGTTCTTTACTTAAGTAAATGTTTTGGCTGTCTCAGTGTTAAGTGTAACTAGATCTCTTTCAACTTCCCGACTGTTCATTTTTCTTAGTGTCTTGTTTTTGTCTCACAGCCATGGTGACTATCTTTCTACGACAGAGGAGTGACTTCCCAGTTTCCACCAAGGTTTCATTGCTCAAGTTTGTTTCTTCCAAATCACCTCTCTACTTGTTACTTTCTTACTTATGTAATTCTCTGAGCCTTTGGCGGTTCATATTTAAAGTCTAGTTAAAAAGTGGAGAGATGGGTCAGTCGGGAAAATGCATGCTTTGTAAGCTTAGACCTCCGTTCAGATCTTAGCGCCCTCATACAGATCTGGGTGTGGTAGCACACACCTGTGGTCATATAACTGAGGAGGCAGATGCAGGAGGGATCCCCAGCTTCTCACACCCCTTCTGGAGATGGGTGGGGTGAGAGTTCCCATCTTCTACTGTCTTGGCCTTTCTGGCTCCCTCTGAGGCTGTCTAGGGTTCTGTCCTAAGGACTGTGGTCAGCATGATTCAGAAGCTGCTGAGAGGGGCAGACTGTTGGAGAAGCCACTTCTTACAAAAAGGAAATCTCAGGGGTTTAGAAGCTCTCTGCCTGGAACATGGTACAAAAGCCTAAATAGAATTTGTTTATTCCACCACAATCTGTAGCAGGCAGAGTGGTGAGAGCCATCAGTTTCTGCCTGCCTCTTGCAGTCCCAGAAGACACTGGTCCTGCAGGACCTCCGGGTAGTTTGAGTGTTAATCTAGGAGCTTCTCCAGCTCAGCAAAACTGTTCTGCTGTTACTCTCATAGGCTTGAGTCGTGAATTGACACTTTGGTTACTGTAGTTGTTAAGAGTCTAAGCCCTAATGTCCAGTATAAGCTCTCATTCTCAGCCAGTTAAACTAGTATCAGGGGAGCTGCTGAAGGAGATTAATTCAAGCACTGCTTTAGGAGAAGTTACAAGGAGCAAGTCAGCCTGGTACTGCAGTGAGCTTTAGGCTTAATCAAAGGCAGGAGGCCACAGTCCACAAGCAGTTCAGTACACCGCTGTCACACCCAGCACCACTGTCTGGGCTCCAGGCTCCTGCATGGACATCTGGCAGGTCGTCAGCACCGTGTAACTGTCTTCCTGGCAGGCAAGTTCTTCCTCTGGCTGGCAGGGTTGCCTTGTCCTCCTCCTGGCATGAGGTTCCTGCGGATGTGCAGTTCCTTGGGGTGCATTATCTCAGTACTTGAAAGCTGAAGGGAGGTGTGCAGCTGTCCACTTGAACTGTTTTCATTGCTACAAGAGCCGTTACTGAGTTCCCATTGGGAAGATTTTATTATCCCAGGCTCTCTGTTGATGTGGTGTGTGCCTTTTAGAAACTGTCTTCATGTCAGTCTAGAGACTGGGGAAGTGAACAGTTAAGACCATGAGTGCAAGGCTCCTTACATGACAGCGTTGGTTTCCGAACACTGGCCATTATGAAATCAGTTTTTCTCTCCATTGACAAGGTTTCTTCTAAAGTACTTAGAATTTTTATTAAAAGTCATTTTGTTAGTGGTAAGAGGACAGAGGTTCAGTTCCACGCTGCTGCCTTCATTAGCCTCAGGAGCCTCTACTCAGAACAAACCAGGCTTCATGGCTTGAAGGCTAAAAAGAATCCTAGGACCAGCTGATAGTAAGGTGCAGCAGAACTTTCTATTAAAGATGTTTTAATAGAGGCTTCCACAGGGCTTAAGAGAGAGGCCCTCAGAAGAGAGTTTGTCTCGGGGAGAGTACGCAGTCAGTGTTGAGGAGAAGAATGGACCGGAGCAGGAGTAGTTTGGTCTGAAGGAACACACACTTAAGCAGCCCTTCAGGAGGGAGGTTAGGAGGACACAGGGCTTGGGAATCATGACTGAACCTTCAGGTGGAAAAGCATTAGAAAGAAACTACATCGGGAACAGCCTAACAGGCCCACGAGGCAACGAGTCTTCCCTTGTCTGGAGCTGAGCTTTGCTAAGGGATGTAGGTCACAGGAAGGGTAAAGGGATAAAGCTGCTGTGGGGGGGCGTTGGGTAGGCATGGGGTCTGGAGAAGAGGTCTTGAGAGAATATCTCCCTTGAGAGAATATTCCCCCTCAAAAAGGGAAGGTCTGACTTTTACAAGTTCTTTACATGGTGTGATTTAGACAGGCATAGCCTGCTTACAAGAACAAGAGCCAGGGACTGCTTAGGACCATAAATTAATAGCTGTAAAACCACAGCACAGAACAGCTGCTCACAGAGGATCCGAATCTTAAAGGGATAGGCTGTGATCTTAATAGGGAGACGACCTGCGTGGGCGGGTCTCAGCTCCTCTAGGGAGAGGCATAATTGTCTTAGCATTAACTGTGTCTGCCATTTTGGCTGTCCTCAGATGTGTCTTAAAGAGTTGCCAGGAACCCTTTCCTCTTCCTCTTTCAGCAAGAAAGGTAAGCAGGGTGGCTGCAGAGCTGCTGTGGGTAGGATTGCTGTGCTATTCAGAGCCTTTCTCTGTGGTTCCTAGAAAGTCAGGAAGGAGGAAAGGGAAAGCCTGCTGGGATCCTGCCCCACTTCGGGCGCAGACACTGTCTTACTCCATAAGCCTGTGTCCTGGGTCTTTGGTGCTTCACACGCTTCCTTCACAGCACTGCTGCTCAGCCACACTGTCATAGACATCACTTCAAGACTCATCATACTTTAGCTTCTGCCAGCTTTACACAAACTGGAGTCACCTGGGAAGACGGCCTCCATCAGGTTGGCCTAGAGGAGGTCTGTGAGACACTCTCTTGATATGACTTGAGAGGGGAAGGCCTAGCCCACCTCAGCAGTGTCACCCCTGGGCAGGTGGTCTTGGGTTGAATAAAAGACCAAGTTGAGCAATCCTTGGAGAGCAAGCCAGTAAGCAATGTGACTTTCTCATGTCTGTGACGTGACAACATAAGCCAAATAAATCCTTTCCTCCTCAGCTGCCTCTGGCCATGGGTTTAGCACAGCAACAGAGAAGCACATGAATGTGCCTTCTTCTCTACCAGCTGTGTTCTGTTCATCTCCCCTTCGCTACACTCAGTGAGGGTGGTGGTAGGCACAGGAGGGAGCTTACTGCAGCTCCGCCCCACACGGGACCCCATGCTAACTTCTGAAAGCACCCAGTTTCAGCAAGATCTGCCTTACCACCAGGATCACGGCTGGAGCACAGCTGGACCTTCCCTGTTGTCTTGAGCAGATTGCAGGCTTCTCGCCGTCCTTACCTCAGTCTGATGCACAGCTGTCATGCACACAGTTCCATGCACAGTTGTAAAGCCAGAGCTTGAAGTCAGAGAACACAGAAGGTCAAGAAACAAACCCACCCTACCAGGATTGTTTTGTAACCTAGCCTGGTCAGTCAGACACATTTAAAAGAATCAGTCATCAGTATTTTGTCTGTTCCTTTCTTAATGTTGTAACTACACTTGTGATGACAGAGTTGGTATCAAGCAGTGGTGTTAACTGCCGTGAACGTGTCAGGGATTAGGCTGTCTCTACAGGCCACAGAGAGCTTTGCTTACCTCATCTGTGGTCAGTTTGAATATCAGCCGTTGGAATGCTTTTAAGGGAAGTGGGTATTGTGGGCACAGTTAACAAAAAGCAACAGTTAACTTTCTAAATTATTGATCTATCTGGTGTGAACTTGACCTAGATAGTTATAGCCTGAAAGGTGATCATTTACAAGAGATATTTCTTAAGATAGAGTGACCAGGACCTCCACATTTGAAATGTTCATCTTAGTGCACTTACGTGTTGCTTAGACTAGCTAGACTCTAGTGGGCACCATACATGTTGACTCCCCTTTAATTGCTATTAAGAAGACTCTTTGTTAAGCTGATAAGCCTGGGTGTTTTACTGGCAAAAAACCATTCTTGGAGTGTGTGTGTGTGTGTGTGTGTGTGTGTGTGTGTGTAGGAATCTGTGACTCAGTTGTTAGGAGTTGGATTTTTACCCCAGAACAGTGAACCTTCTAATCACAATAAAGTCAGAGAATAGGCTGGCCTTTCCGGCTCATTCTGGCTGCCCCGTGTAGAGTATGGGCTGAGTATTGAGTACAACAGATGTTCAGATTTTTGTTCCTAATCAGCTGTTGAAGATGGGTGCTCTAGCATAGCCAAGGCCTTGGACTTGAGCTTGTTCTAGTTCCTCCTTCCCTTCACAAGCGCACTGTCAACCTAGCAAGCCCCCAGCATCCTCCTGTCTCCACTCCCCACACCCAGTTACAGCATTACTGACTGCATGCTTGCTTTTACATGATTGCCGGCTGTTTGAATTTAGGTGTTTACCCAGTAAAATTTAGTGGGACCCTGTAGAGGGATTTTACTCCAGGAACATGGCAACTCTGGCTGGAATACAGACAAGCCCTTAGTGCCCACCTTTAATCCCACACAATGACGGTCAAGTTAGTTTGTCTAACAAAAGGAAGCAACTATGTTAAAAGTGATGTCTAGTCGAGTGGCAGATGAATCAAAGGAAGATTTGACAGAATAGGAAGGATATGTCCAACTCTCACAAGAACAGAAGAAAGAGAGGTGATGTGAGAGAGGGGAGAGAGAGAGAGGGAGGGAGGGAGAGCGCCATTTAACTGGGAGAGTTTTACAGAGACAGGTGAAGACAGAACAATCCAGAGAATGAGGGGCCAGAAGATCAAAATAGATTGCCAGAATTAGTTTGAAGCCAAGCAGAGCAATTCATTTAGAAGGTGAGAAGTCAGCTGGGAGAGGAATTTGAGCCAGAACAGCTGAGTTGAACCAGCCAGCCTGAGTTCAGAAAGAACTAGGAAGGTTAAGCTTATTCAGCAGCAAGTCTCAGAGGTTGAAAACATTCTAGGCCCAGATAAGATTGTACAGAGACGAGAAGCTTCCAGGACTGGGCCTTATTAGCAGCCTGAGACAGCAGTTGCACCAGGATGTTGTTGTTACAATAAAAGTTACTTTAACAGTTCTACATCTGTCTGCTTCCAGCCTCCCTGTCCTCTCCAGCAATACCTGTAGGTTTGGTTAGGCTGCTTGGAGAGTTTAGGAAATAAAGATTTGAGTGTGATTGCACAAAACAAAACTGACTAGAGAAATATTCTTTTCTCTGTTTTATTTAGAACGAAAGGTATGAGAGATAAGTAGCTACCATTCAGTAGTGTCAGGAGAAGCTTCCAGGTCACATCCTGAGATACTTCTTCATCCATCTTCACCCTCAACTGGGTCTCTTGTGGGTTTTTTATTTTTGTGTTTTGGACCCCTTTATTTTCACCACTGCTAATGTTTTCCTAGAAATCATTATTTCATGAAATAATACTGAAGGAATTGTTTGATATCTGCCTCTTCACTAGAATATATGCCTTGTGAAAACGAGAGACCGTGTCAATGTCTCTTACCTGTGATCCTCAGTGCATCTTCTGCTCAGGCTCCTATAACAAAATACTGACACACACATTTATTTCTGACCATCAGAGGCTGGAAAGGTCAGGATCAAGGGACCAGCATATTTGGTGCTTGGTGAAGGCCTGTTTCCTGTCTGTCTCTTTGACCTCCCATGGCAGGAGAGATGAAGTATTTATCTAAGTGCCTTTTGTAAGGACACCGATCTATTGAGACTGAACTCTAGGCCTAACCTGCCAAAAGCCCCACCTCCTAGTGTCAGCACATTAGATTTCAAAAGGGCTGGAGAGATGCTGGCTCAGCAGTTAAGAGCATGTTTGTGGTCCTTCCGAAGGACCTGTTTTCAGTTTTAACATCCACAAGGTGGCTCACAACTGGTTCCAGGGGATCCAGTGCCCTCCTTTGATCTTAGCATGCACCAGCCGCATAAATGGTACACAGACAGACATATGGTCTAATCACTCATACACGTAAAATAAAATGAATTCATTTAAAATTTCATTGTGAAATTTAGGGGATGCAAACGTTCGGCTGATAGTCTTCCTCGGCATAGTAACCTCCACAATGGGCATAGGAGGTGGGGGGTAGGTGTGTGGGTGGGGGGCCGGCCTGCCAGGGTAAGTGAACAGAAGTGCATTCTGCCTCCTTTTGTTTAGATTGTTGCAGCAGCCACTTAACTGACCCCTGACATCACATATTCAGGCCATATTCCTCCACCTCTCCCCAGGTTCGATTCTAGTTGAGGTCTAGCCTTTGCCCTTGAGAAGGTCCTTGCACTGTTCTAACTGGGAGTGAGGTACCTTAGGAACACAGCAGTGTCTCAGCTTCATTTTCAGCACTCCCTCCCCTTTGCCATCTCAGCCTCTGCCCAGTTGCAGCTTCCTCTCTCCCTCTAGCTCCCTTTGCCAGGCAGACTTGAGCTTCACAATCTCAGTTCTGTGACACTTGCCCTTGCTGGGTGCTCATCTGGGTCTGTAATTTTTTACTTAGTCGGTCACTCTCAGGGGAATCTTGCTGTCTCTTTTTGGTCCTTCATCATGCAGCAGCGAGATTGTCCACCCCTTACCCCCTTGTTGGATATTTTTTATTTATATTTCAAATGTTATCCCCTTTCCTGGTTTCCCTCTGGAAACCCCCTACCCTATTCTCCCTCTCCCTGCTTCCAGGAGGGTGCTCCCCCCCCCACCCATCCACTCCCTACCACCTTGCTCTGGCATTCCCCTACACTGGAGCCTGAGCCTCCACAGGATCACGGGTCTCTCCATGTGTGCTCTTTGGATAGTAGTTTAGTCCCTGGGAGCTCGGGGCGGGGGGGGGGGGGGGGGGAGGAGTCTGGTTGGTTGATATTGTTGTTCTTCCTAGGGGTTGCAAACCCCTTCATCTCCTTCAGTCCTTTCTCTAACTCATCCACTGGGAACCCTGTTCTCAGTCCAGTGATTGGCTGCAAGCACCTGCCTCTGTATTTGTCAGAGCCTCTGGCAGGGCCTCTCAGGAGACAGCTATATCAGGCTCCTGTCAGCAAACACTTCTTGGCATCTGCAATAGTGTCTGTGTTTGGTGACTGTATATGGGATGGAGCCCCAGTTGGGGCAGTGAATACCCAAGATACACTTCACAGATCACATGAAGCTCAAGAAGAAGGAAGGCCAAAATGTGGATGCTTCAGTCCTTCATAGAAGGGGGACAAAGTACTCACAGGAGGAAATACAGAGACAAAGTGTGGAGCAGAGACTGCGAATGTTCTTAATACCCACAGTATGTAGCTGTTGTTGAACCCCACTACCTGCCACACACCAGGTGCTTCCTGGATTCTTTTCCAGGAATCATTTCCTAAGAGATACTACATATGAAAGAGTATAGGAATTGGATCTTAGGTTTCTGGGGGTAGCTCAGAAGGAGAGTGCAAACAAGTTCCTGGGCTCACATGAAAAGAAAATTGGGGTCAGTGACAGCTTTATTTTTATTTATTTATTTTTTAAATTGAACAACTTTATTTTAAAAAATAAAGATAAATGTACAGATTTTAAGCATTTTTGCATAAAAGTATACAAATACATTTTTGTCAGTACTTGATTTTTTTTTAAAGGTTTGATAGTGTGCATTAAAATCTTACTAGTTACAATGAGCATAAAGTACATGTAAAACAAGATGTAACCTGAAAATAAAAAAAAAGTTTTCTTGGTGTGTAAAGATTAAGTATAATGGTTTTTCATTTTCTTTTCTTTTCTTTTTCTTTCTTTCTTTTTTTTTTTTTTTTTTGGCCTTTGTTTTTTCTTGAACTTCATATAGTCTGTGAGTTGTTTCTGGGGTGTTCAGAGCTTTCTGGGGTTAGTATCCAATTATCAGTGACTGCATATTATGTCTGTTCTTTTGTAACTGGGTTATCTCACTCAAGATGATATTCTCTAGATGCATCCATTTTCTTAAGAATTTCATAAAGTCATTGTTTCTGATAGCTGAGTAGTAGTCCATTGTATAAATATACCACAATTTTTGTTTCCATTCATCTACTGAAGGACATTTGGGTTCTTTCTAGCTTCTGGCTATTATAAATAGAGCTGATATGAACATTGTGGTGCATGTGTCTTTGTTGTATGTTGGAGCGTCTCTGGGGTAAATGCCTGGAAGTGGAATAACTGGGTCTTCAGGTAGTACTATGTCCAATTTTCTGAGGAATCGCCAGACTGATTTCCAGAGTGGTTGTATCAGTTTACAACCCGACCAACAGTGGAGAAGTGTTTCTCTTTCTCTGCATTTTTGCCAGCATCTGCTCTCATCTGAATTTTTGATCTTAGCCATTCTGGCTGGTGTGAGGTGGAATCTCAGGGTTGTTTTGATTTGCATTTCCCTGATGGCTAATGATATCGAGCACTTCCTTGGATGCTTCTCAGCCATTCGATATTCCTCAATTGAGAACTTTTTGTTTAGCTCTGTACCCCATTTTTTAATAGGGTTGTTTGATTCTCTGGTGTCTAACTTCTTGAGTTCTTTGTATACCTTGGATATTAGGCCTCTATCAGATGCGGGGTTGATAAAGATCTTTTCCCAATCTGTTGGCTGCCTTTTTGTTTTCTTGACAGTATCCTTAGCCTTACAGAAACTTTGTGATCTCATTAAGTCCCATTTGTCAATCTTTGACCTTAGAGCACGAGCCATTGGTGTTCTGTTCAGGAAATTTTCTCCTGTGCCTATGTGTTCTAAGGTTTTCCCTACTTTCTCTTCTAATAGTTTCAGTGTAGCTGGTTTAATGTGGAGATCTTTGATCCACTTGTACTTGAGCTTTGTACAAGGAGATAAGAAAGGGTCTATTTTCATTCTTCTGCATGTTGAGTGCCAGTTGGACCAACACCATTTGTTGAAGAGGCTGTCCTTTTTCCATTGAATGTTTATAGCTCCTTTGTCAAAGATCAAGTGACCATATATGTAAGAAGATCAAACAGTGATGTTTTTACTTCTTCCTTTCCAATTTGTATCCCTTTGATTTCCTTTTGCTGTCTAATTGCTCCGGCCAGGACTTCCAGTACTATGTTGAATAGGTAGGGGGAGAGTGGGCAGCCTTGTCAAGTCCCTGATTTTAGTGGGATTACTTCAAGTTTCCCACCGTTAAGTTTGATGTTGGCTATTGGTTTGCTGTATATTGCTTTTATTATGTTTAGGTATGGGCCTTGGATTCTTGTTCTTTCCAAGACTTTTAACATGAAGGGGTGATGAATTCTGTTAAATGCTTTCTCATTTTCCCAACATCTAGTGAGATGACCATGTGGTTTTTTTCTTTGAGTTTGTTTATATGATGGATTACCTTGATGGATTTCTGTATATTAAACCATCCCTGCATCCCAGGGATGAAGCCTATTGATCATGGTGAATGATCGTTTTGATGTGTTCTTGGATTCGGTTTGCAAGAATTTTGTTGAGTATTTTTGCATCAATGTTCATAAGTGAGATTGCTCTGAAGTTCTCTTTCCTTGTAGGGTCTTTGTGTGGTTTAGGAATGAGGGTTATTGTGGACTCGAAAAATGAGTTAGGTAGTGTTCCATCTGACTCTATTTTGTGGAATAGTTTGGAGAGTATTGGTATTAGGTCGTCAGTAAATGTCTGATAGAATTCTGCACTGAACCCATCTGGACCTGGGCTTTTTTTGGTTGGGAGGCTTTTGATGACTGCTTCTATTTCTTTAGGTGTTGTGGGATTATTTAGATGGTTTACCTGGTCCTGGTTTAACTTTAGTATCTAGTATCTGTCTAGGAATTCATCCATTTCCTCCAGATTTTCCAGCTTTGTTGAGTATAGGCTTTTGTAGTAGGATCTGATGTTTTATTGAATTTCCTCAGTTTCAGTTGTTATGTCTCCACTTTCCTTTCTGATTTTGTTAATTTGGATACTCTCTCTTTGCCCTCTAGTTAGTATGGTTAAGGGTTTATCAATCTTGTTAATTTTCTCAAAGAATCAGCTCTTGGTTTTGTTGAATTTTTTTTTTTTTTTGAATGGTTCTTTTGTTTCTATTTGGTCAATTTCTGCTCTGAGTTTGATTATTTCTTGCCGTCTACTCCTTTTGGGTGTATCTGCTTCCTTTTGTTCGAGAGCTTTCAGCTGTGCTGTCAAGTTGCTGATGTAAGCTCTCTCCAGTTTCTTTTTGGAAGCACTCAGAGCTATGAGTTTTCCTCTCAGTACTGCTTTCATTGCATCCCATAAGTTTGGGTATGTTGTGTTTTTGTTTTCATTAAATTCTTGAAAATCCTTAATTTCTCTCTTTATTTCTACTTTGACCATGCTATTGTTTAATAGAGCATTGCTTAGTTTCCTTCCATGTGTATATGCGCTTTTTGTTGTCTTTGTTTTTTTTAAAGACCAGCCTTAGACCATGGTGATCTGATAAGGATGCATGGGAGTATTTCAATCTTCTTATATCTATTGAGGCTTGTTTTGTGACTGATTATATGGTCAGTTTTGGAGAAGGTGCCATGGGGTGCTGAGAAGAATGTGTATTCTTTTGTTTTAGGATGATATGTTTTGTCAATGTCTATTAATTCCAATTGGTTCATAACTTCTGCTAGTTTCACTGTGTCTTTGTTCAGTTTCTGTTTCCATGATCTGTCCATTGATGAGAGTGGAGTGTTGAGGTCTCCCACTATTACTGTGTGGGGTGCAATGTATTTTTTGAGCTTTAGTAGGGTTTCCTTTATGAATATGGGTTCTCTTGTATTTGGAGCATATATATTAAGGATTGATAGTTCCTCTTGACAAAATTTCCCTGTAATGAGTAAAAAGTGTTCTTCCTTATCTTTTTTTGATATCTTTTGATTGAAAATCTACTTTATTTGATATTAGAATGGCCACTCCAGCTTGCTTCTTGGGGCCTTTTGCTTGGAAGGTTTTTCCCAACCTTTTACTCTGAGATAGTGTCTGTCTTTGTCTCTGAGATGAGTTTCCTGTATGCAGCAAAATACTGGATTCTCTTTATGTATCCAGTCTAATAGCCCATATCTTTTTATTGGAGAATTGAGTTCATTTATGTTAACAGATAGTAAGGAATAGTGGTTGCTGTTTCCTGCTGGTTTTGCTTTTAGAGGTAGAATTGTGCCTGTTTGTCTTTCTTCTTTTGGTTTTCTTGCTTAGGTATTTTCTTGTTTTTACTAAGATGTAGTTTCCCTCCTTATATTGGGTTTTCCACCTACAATTCCTTGTAATGCTGGGTTTGTGGTCAGATATTGTATAAGTTTAGTTTTGTCTTGGAATATCTTGGTCTGTTTATCTGTGGTGATTGAGAGTTTTGCTGGGTATAGCAGCTTGTGCTGACACTTGTGTTCTCTTAGGGTCTGCATGATGTCTGTCCAGGCTCTTCTAGCTTTCATAGTCTCTGTTGAGAAGTCGGGTGTGATTCTGATTGGTCTGCCTTTATATGTTACATGACCTTTTTTCCTTACTGCTTTTAGTATTCTTTCTTTGCTTTGGCCACTTGGTGTTTTGACTATTATGTGTCGGCAAAAATTTCTTTTCTGGTCCAACCTATTTGGAGTTCTGTAGGCTTCTTTTATGCTCCTGGTCATCTCATTCTTAAGGGTAGGGAAGTTTTCTTCTACATTTTGTTGAAGATATTTACTGTGCCTCTTAGTTGATATTCTTCTCCCTCTTCTATTCCTATTATCCTTAGGTTTTGTCTTCTCATTGTGTCCTGGATCTCCTCGATATTTTGGGTTAGGAGCTTTTTGGCTTTTGCATCTTCTCTGACTGTTTTGTCTATGTTTTCAATATTGTCTTTGGCCCCCACGATTCTCTCTTCCATCTCTTGTAGTCTGTTGGAGATGCTTGCATCTGTGACTCCTGATTTTTTTTTTTTTTTTTTTTTTTTTTTTTTTTTTTTTTTAGGTTTTCTACCTCCAGGGCTGTCTCTTTTAGTGTTTTCTTTATTGTTTTGATTTCCATTCTAAATTCCTTCTTCAATTCCTTCATCTCTTTGGTTCTGTTTTTCTCTAGTTTTTTGATTTCTTTGAGTGTTTTTCTTGTTTCCTCTTTAAAAGCTTCTATTTCTTTATGCTTTTCCTCCCGTTCTTGTTTAAGGATCTCTATCACCATCTTGAGGTATGATTTTGGGTCTGACTCTTCTTTTTCTGGAGTGTTTGGCATTCTGCTGTTTGCTGTGATGGGAGAGCTGGGTTCTGGTGTTCCCAGGTTGTCTTGGTTTCTCTTGGGTAAGTTCTTTCACTTTCCTCTTGCCATCTTGTTGTCTGTGATTATACGTGGTCTTGTCAGTGATTGGTTCCCATCTCTCCCATGTACCTGGCCTGTGTCCCTGGATCTCCGCTGTACCTGGTGGCCGATGGCCTGAGCGCCTGTTCTGCACGCACTGGCTCGCCAGGTGGAAACCAAGTCCCTCAGGCAGAGTTCCTGATCCCCTGAACCAATGGGGGTGTGTTCTTTCCGGGCGTTTGGCTCAGACCTTTCTGCGCCCTGGCTACTTGTAGCGCAGTCTCTCCAGGCCTGTGTCCCTGGATCTCAGCTGTTCCTGGTGGCAGATGGTCTGAGTGTCTGTTCTGCACGCATGGGCCCTCCGGTTGGAAACCTAGTCTCTATGGCAGAGTTCCTGCTCCCCTGAGAAGGAATTTTTGTTTGTTTTTATTTTTGAGTCATGTGTCCAACCCTACCTAGAAGCACAGAATCCGTTCATTTGTATTTTCATAGAATACCTTTCTCATGTCAAAAGTTCTCAAATGTTTGCTTTGATCCAGAGTTTGGGTGTCTGGTACCTTGTATCTATCACTTGGCTTTGAGTCAGATGTGGAGCTGCCCCCCTCACACCTGTCCTGACCCTTGGGATGTACCGAGCTGTCCTTAGTGTAACCCCGGGAGGTGGGGCTTCATTGAGGACACAGGCTCAGCAGCACCTTCAGCAGGGCTTCTGTGAGCTTGTGGAAGAAGATGCTCAGTGGTAGGAGGCAGGGAAGGAAGAAGCTGCAGCCAGTGAGTCGTGCTTGCTCTGGAGAGCGTTATGGAAGGGCTGGACAGTCACTGGGAATGCCAATGGTGCCCCCAGAGTCACAGTGCTGTGCACTCACTCACTCTCCCCTGGAGACTTGGTTTATGTGGTGAGACATTTAATTTCAACGTTATGGCATCTTGCCAGGATATCTAATGTATCCTGCTTTAAAGACTCTGTGAGCTATCACCAGAAGGTTGTGTGAAACATGATTTTCTAATCCAACATGAAGGACAGTGACATCGTTAAACTAGAGTCTCCTCAGCCTTGACACTTTTGACATGGCATCTTCATCTTTTCCTCTTTTGGATAAGATCTCACTGCACAGTCCAGGCTAGCCTGAAACTCTTTATCCCAAGCTGACTGTGAACTCACAATCCCTCCTACCTCAGCCTACGTGATATATTACAGATGTGTTAGCACACCTGGCCTGGCCTCACTGTCCCTTCCTGTCCACTGCAGCACCGCAGCCTTTTCTGGCTCTTTCCAGACATCAGCAGATGGGGCCCACAGGATGCTCAGTGGGGGCCATGCCCACCTCCTATGGGGTAAATAGAGCCTTGGGAAGAGTTGGTCCCACCCTAGAGAACTCAGGGCCTGGGAAGCTGGTTGAAGCCCCTGATCAGACAGGATATTATAGAAGTTGACTGAAATAGGCTTGGTGGAGGCTATTAGTAAAAACTTGTTTCAAAGAACTTTAACATCTGTTTTCATTTCTGCTTTTTAAGGCTTTGCTCCTCAATTCCTTTGCCTCAGCTGTCTTCCTCTTGGACTTAAAATATTTGAGTGTGTCACAATTTCCAGTCCGATAGGAAATAGACTTTGTTCAAACAGAAATAAAAGTGTGAATAACTTTAGGATTGGATGATGGAAAATCTTGTGTGAGTCAAGTCAGACTCAGGTGACAGCAATGTAGCTCACCTCGCAGCAGGGGAAGTGGAAGTGTCGTTGTCAAGATTTGCTTCCTGTTCTTGTTTATCGCTGGAAAGTTGCACCTTTTGAAAGATTTTAGATTCAGATCATCATATTGTTCTAAGAAAATTTCAAAATCCTAACCACGTCTTGGTAACCATAGCAAGATACACAAAACTCAAAAATAATCTCATACCTATTTTAGGATGGGATTGAATTTTTGTGTGTGCTGCATGTTGAGTTCTGAAATAGCTATATTCTTCTGTTATCTGAGGTGAGAGGAGGACAGGCCTGTGGCAGTTCTGAGGGGCCAGGCATGGGCGGGCATGGCACAGCATATCTGGCTGAGGGAGCAGGACACCCTAGATAGCACAAAGCTAGAGTCAATTCAAGACTCTTCTTTCTGATCAAATTTCACCATGTGCTTCATATTTAATACCACTTGTGACATAAGCTGAGGTTCTGAGAGTGACCTATCATGACTTCTGTGGCAGAAACTTAACTTACATTAAGTTAAGATACATTAACTAGATACTTAAATATTTGTTACTTAAAGGAATAAGGAGACCAAGGATCAGTCTGTCAATTGATACTAACAACATGGAGAAAAATATATGGAAGAACATTATAAAATGAATATTAAGTTAATTCTATTTGAGGAATAAAAGTTGGTATAATTTACTTTTTTCTTAAGATTTTAAACTTCTATTTTTATTTTGGTGGCACGGTACTGTTGCGGGAATGAGACCCAGGGCTTTGTGCATATGAGGTAAACTTAAAAAAAAAAATCTCACTCTATCTTTCTGTCTGTCTCTCTCTTTGAGAGAGAGAGAGAGAGAGAGAGAGAGAGAGAGAGAGAGAGAGAGAGAGAGAGAGAGAGAGAGAGAGTCTGTCCACATGTGTATGTATTCAGGCATGAGCATGGAAGCCCGTAGAGAGCCTCAGTCTTGTTTGTTAGTCACGGTTCACCTTTCTCATGTGACTCTTGAGTTCAGCATGAACTGGGAGCCACAGTACAGAGGACCTGCCTTTTGTTGGTGCAACTCAGCAGACCCAGCAGGATGAAACAAGCAGTTCTCTTGGTGGTTCATGGTGTTTCGCATGTGTAGTTTCATTTCTGGGGGCACGCCTGGACCATGCCTTGGAGTTCTTTCAGTAACTTTATAGGAGCCCAGTCTGAGTCTTTTTCTACACAAAGTACTTGGAGAGGATTTCATTCTCTGTAACTGAACCATGGCTGGCAGAGCAGTCATCCAAAGAATATCACTGTTTTATTTTAGTGTGTGTGTGTGTGTGTGTGTGTGTGTGTGTGTGTGTGTGTGTGTGTGTGTGTGTGGTGTGTGTGCAAAGCAGCATGCCTAGATATAAAGTGTGTGTGTGAGTGAGTGAGACAGACAGAAGGAGACAAAGAGGGAGATGGGATGGGGGAGAGAGACACAGAGAGAGGGAGGGTGGGAGGAAAGGGGAGAGACAGAGACTGACTGAAACTGTTCATCGTCTCATGAGGATTTCTGGTATACCCTGTTCTTTGCTGGTGACTTTGTCTTCATTTCTTACCTCTTCTTAGGACTTAGTGAAGATCTGTGGTGATCTTAGAGTGAGTGATTGTGTAATCTTCTCACATGGTTTGGTTTGCTGCAGTTCAGTGATTAGATCTCTTTCTTTCCCCCTTCTCCATTTGCTTCCCTTTTTCCTTCTCTCTCCTTTTTCAACTATCCCCGAGTTTCAGCTTCTATTCTTGCTGTCACAAGAACTGTGGGAAAGTGTCAGAGACTATACTTAGAATTTTATTACAGAAAATATTAAACATACAGAGAATAGTGCCTTACTGGTTCTTTGTCTACCATACAACTTCAAATAATTTGATAATGAGAATTTGTCATGTTTTTCCTCCATTTGCATCCTAACTCCTACATGCCAAGGCCTGCAGTGCCTCTTAACCATGACTCTGCATCAGATTTACCAGTCTGGGAGTCTCCAGACAGAGTGCATAGGGATAGAAGTAGTCATGTGCTGTGTTTCAGAGGAATCTGGGACAGACTGAGGACTGCTTCAGTTTCTGGTCAGATGTTAGGTGTGTAGCTTTAACTGAGTCTTCACGGCTGTGCTTTAGACGAGACAGTTTCCAGTCTACTCTGGCCTTTCTAGGATTTTACTATTGAGGGAGGGAAGATAAGCAGCCTGTGCCATGTGCCCATCCATGGTGACAGAGCTTCATCTACCTGTCTTATGTGCACTTGAGGGCTGAGGCATGGTGTGGTGGAGCTGTTCTCACGAGCACATGAGAATGTTACTCTTTAGAAGACGGTTCTGGCTTTTGTAATCTCTACTAAGTTTCACTCAGATAGACTGCTCTCTCTCCTCTTTCCTCTCTCCTCCCTCCCTCTCTCATTTAAAACCTGCATGGGAAAAGTCATTCTTACACGGTACAGAACCCAGAAATAAATCTTCTCACACTCTGAGAAAACGGAAAGATAAAAAGCCAACCAAAACTTAGAGTTTTTGTTTTGAATTGAGTGTAGTAGTTCCCATGTGAGACAAAAAGCAATGTGACTTCAAGTCTGGGGGTGGCTTATAGGTTATTTGCATAAGCAAGACTTTGAGATTGCATTAACAAGAAAAGGCCAGGACACCTAAACACGCATAATAATGAAAAGAAGCACATTGGCATGCAAGTGTCTTCAGAGGTTCTCTGAATTTGAATTTGTGTGTTCAGAAATAAATGTGTAAACAGTTACGTCCCTTTGGCATGTGTGGAAGGGACTGTAAGAGTGAGTGCCTTTCTTACACTGACCTCGGGAAGTGAAAGGAAACCCAGCCTTGTCACTCCACCTTCTAATCTGGTATGTTTGGCATGATTAACAGTTCAATGCAGAGCATGTTTTAGTTACCTGTTGTTTCATACGGCGTTGTGACATGCAATAGTATACACTTCATACCTACCAGGCTTTGCTAATGCAAAGCCTGTAGCCAGTGTGATGACCTGTATGTAGTCAGCATGGTTTTTGAGCGTTATCTGTGTTCAATGGGCTCTTCTCAGAACCTCTCAGAGCAGAGAAATAAAGGTCAGGGTCTTAGACCCAGGAACGTCTAATGTTTTAGCTGAAAATTATAAGAATGAACTTATAATTGCTCATGTACTAGAAAATGATGGCTGGACAGACTTACATGTTAGGCATCTCTTAGTCACTGACAAGAGAACTGACATCCATAACTGACTCAAAACTGGATAGAGTTGGATAGGTTTGCTAGTAGTCGGCTAGAACTGAAGCTTTAGGTCTACACGCTAGCGCGATATTTTCTTTGTTTTAAAATATTGTGCATCAAGTACCTATTATGTGGCATAGACTGGAAAAGTTAAAACACGTTGAACAAAAGAAGATGGGTGATTTGGAGCAATCAAATGAGGATTAAAGGAAGGGTGATGACTTGTATTTAAGAATTAAGCTGTGTAGAGGAAGCAGAATAATAGAGCCAGTGAGAACCAATCTCTCTGCAGATTGGCTCAGAAGGTGCATCCTGAGCAGTGCAGGGGAATTAGGTCAGAAGGACTTTGAGAGTGGGAGAGGATGTTCTTGACCACAAGGAACTTCTTGTCAGTCTTAGAGCATGGAGTTAATGGCCCAGCAGGAAGGAGCCTAAGGAAGAACATGTTTGTGCAGAGCTGACCAGTGAACCACTCTTTAGTGGTTCTCCTTCTATCCCAGCAGGTTAAACACTGAACTAATCAGACAAAGCTAGTGCTGCAGGAACAAAAGAACCTGGAATCCCAGGGTTTAACCACACAGGCGCGTTTCTTGCATTTGTGCAGCACAGGCAGATAGGGCCTGAGTGAGAGTCCTGTCCTCATGTGGGGCCTTCTCTGAGGCAAGATGGAAATGGGGAAGAACAAGTCTCATTCGTGTCTCACATATGAATAGAACTGACAGGTCACTTTACCTGAGCTCATGGGCCCGCAGTAGTCACACACACTACAGGGCACAGATGCAAGGGCACTAGAGGTGTCTCTTTCAAGGCTCTCTGAGGGACATGTGACTCTTTGTTTATGGAGAAAGTGTAGTGTGGGTGTAAGGACCCAGAGTTTGAGCTGGCTCCCGAGGCTCTAGGCAAGTTCCCCCACTTCCTTGGGCAGGTTAGTTTTGTACCAAGGAGGCCAGGGGTGTTTATAGTAAGTTAAAGCTTAGGCTGAGGGTGTAAATCAGTAGTGGAGCATTTACCTGGTGTGCTTAAGTCCTAGTTTCCATCCTAGCACCTGTACCACCCACCTTGGTGGAGCCTGAAGGAGCAGAAAGTTCTATGCAATCTGCTGTGCAATGGTCAGTAGGTTAGACATCTGGCTTTGTGGATGGCATCCTAAAGAAAGCCAGAGTTTCTGACTCTAGCTGAAGGCTCAGGTGGAAAAGGCAGCAGTAATGTGCTTGTGGGTGTGGGTATGGTGTGCCACACTGAAGGATGAGCAGAGAAAACTCAACTCTAATGATCAGAGGAAGGGAATTGGGTGCAGGTGATGAGGACAGCAAAGATGGGGTTTGTAGAGAAGCTATGAACTATTCTTGGAAATGGAGTGAGGTTCAGATAAGGTGATGGAGGAAAGTCCTTAGCACAGAAAGCCACAGGAAGCAGAAGCCTGAGGCCTAGTGAGAGACAGGAACTGCAGTGGTTCCTGGTGAGTGTGTTCAGTAGGCGATGGCGGAAGGTTGACCTTATGTCCTGCCTCCATCCTCCATGCAGCCTTGGTGTGTGGTCTCAGCACAGTGAGGAGTGTAGCACGCACTGACTGCGTAGGCTGATTGGATGCTTGGTGAGGTGGGGTGTGGTAAATCATGAATCACAGTCATTCCTAGTAGCTTTGCTACAAAAAGCCCATTGCTGTTGGTTATGGCACCTCACATAGCCTGTGTTCAGAAGACTGGCTGTCCCTCACTTCTCCTTTCTCATTCTTCACCTGAAAACTCATCAGCAGGGTTTTTTTAGCTTTGCGGAAAATAACAAATTACAGCATGCTGAGAAGTTACCAAAATAGATAGTTTTAAGGGCTAATTTGAGATTTGAGGTGGGTGTGTTCCCACCTTTTATTGTTGCATGGTGCCTCTCCTGGCTGTTGGGACAATCATTTTTGCCTTCCGAGCAGACTGCTCATACTTCTGTCTCTAGTTTTGTTGTTGGTTTGTTGGTGAATGAGCTCTGGTTCTCCACAGGACTAGTTTAACCTGAAGGATCTTCTAGTGCATGTGTATGTGTATCACCAGTCATTTGAGTAATTCTTGTCATCGAGACACTACGAACATCAAGAGGTTTCAGTGGACATCACAGTATTAGCATCTATGCCAAGTATGTACTGTTCTATTAAGTGATTATTTGAAATCTTTCTTTGTGCCTTCACTGTACCAGGTTTTGTGTACAAAGCCCAGGTCTTCATGCAGCACGCGGCCTGCAAAAACGTAACCTCCCTGGAGTTGAGTGATTTGCCTTATAAAGGGTTTTGTAGTTTGCTAGCCTAACATGGCAGTGAAACCTCTCATGCCTTTATTTATGTCTACATGATCAGAGGCTTCATGGCTATCAGTGGAGTTAAGGCTATCCTCAGAATCTGGACTTAGTGTGAACAAGCCTATCTGCTCATCATAGTCACAGAATTGTGGATAACCACTAATTCATCTCTCCAGCCCCACATTTAACAGATCTTAAACTGGATAGCTCTGAGAATCTTTAAACTAACAGCATGATCCTTTTAAAATAAAAATGAGATTATAAAAAAGGAATTAGACTATCGGAATAGCTATCTGTTTTCCTAGATGAGTTTTTTTTTTTTATTTTTTTTTTATTTTATTTTATTTTATTTTTTTATTTTTTAGCTTTCTGTTCTGTCAGTGTAAAAGCTTACCATGTTTATGTAGCAAATACTCAGTTTTCGTGTTCAGGTAGGGTTAAGTGCAAGGCCACTCCCTTTGTTGTCAGAGCACACAAGTTAATCAGCACTGCCCTTATGCACCACGTTTTCATGCTGGTGAAGGGTATGTGCTAGGAGAAGAAAGCTCCCTGAAGCAGAGGTGAGGAGGGCATGCCCAGGTCCCGTGTGAGCGCTGAAGGCCTGTGTACGGAGGAGAGCTGATGGCCATGCACTGGACCCGTGGAACTGGAAGCACTGAATAGTGGAAGATAGGCTCACTGCTCACAACCCTGCCAGTATGCCAGACGACAAGCCCGTCACTTACCTCTGCTAAGGTAGAGGGAGAAGATGGACGAGCTTAACACACAAGTGTGTCATACTCTTGTAAACTGTACTGGCACAGGCTTTCTGGTTTGCAGGATCACAGACTAGGCCTGGTTAGCATGGTTACCAGTTGTGAGGCAGTAAGTTGGTATGTGTGATGATCAGCACTCCATTGTGGTCATGGAGCTATGGGACTAGCTTGTCTTAAGGGCTGGGAAAGTAAAGGATCTGCTTCTGATTTTCACTAGTGGTCTCTTTCTAGAGACCTGGATTAGGTGACTGTGCCACCCTGACAAAATGTGGTGTTTTGGTCTTTCTGCCCTCACTTGGGAAGTTCACAGATGGGGTAAAGAAAAGCATCAAGATCCAAACTACACTGCCTCCATCAGACCAACCATGTGTTGTTAGTGGCTTTAGTGCTATGGAATTAACATAGTTCAAATATTACTGTACTCAGTAAAGTTACAGTAGTGAGGATTAAGATCACTTCAATGCATACACCTGTCACCTCAGCATGCAGGAGGCTAACACAGGACATTTTATTTTTCTTTTTGAAGTGGCAGCTGGCTATAATATGTATATAATCCTTGTACAAGCTAGCCTCTGACTCTCAGCAATTTTCCTATGTCTTAGCCTTCCAAGTGCGGGTGTTACAAGTATGTGCCTTACAAAGATCTTTAGTTAAATATTTGCCAGGGACATAAAGTAAGTTACAGGTCAGCCAAGGACTATATAATGAGACTTTGTCTCAAAAGCCAAAGGGGTTAATTTTACTAAAATGAAATATTTCCTGGGCACACAGCTCAATAAAAATTGAAATTATAGCTCATGCTATAGTGTTTTATTTTTTCCCTATCATCTAAATTGGTATCATTGCCAAGTAAGATACTTTACTGGGGAAATGTCAGGGCTGAGGCAAAGCAAATTTGAGCAGGCAAACAGTGCTTAGGAACTCAGGAAGACCATGCTACACATATTGTATTTATATGAGTATTTATATGAGTAGGTCTATAACACTACAGAGAATCCCAGCAGGACATTGTCACACCTGTAGATTCATCACTAGGGAGGCAGGGGGAAGGAGGGTCATACACCAGTTTAAGGCTAGCCTGTCTAATTCCAGGCCAGCTAGACTGTCTCAAAAGGGGAAAGGGTTTTTTTTTTTTTAGAGACGGCCCAGTGGTTAAGATCACTAGCTGCTCTTCCCAAGTATCTATTTTTTGATTTTCAGCACCTCCATGATGTCACACAGCCATCTCTAACTCTAGCTCCAAGGAATCTGACACCATCTTCTGGCTTCTACAGGCTCTGCTCACATGTGGTGTACTGACTTACATGCAGGCAAACATAAATTTTTAAAAAGGTTTGTAAAAAGGAAAACATTCCTTAAAACTACTAATTTATAAATTGGCGTTTACTTTCTGATGTGTTTGTGTAAGTGTGGCAGTTGTAACTGTGGCCTCACTGCCCAGTGCTCAGAACCTAATGACAGCTGTGTAGACACCAGGTGCCACCACCCTGAACACAGCCCCTCGAGACTCAAGGACGACAAAGCATATGTGCATCATTTTCTGTTTCTAAGAAGGTAGCACTCGGACGTGCTTTCCTTTGGTTGCCAGTATGGGAGCCCCTGTTGTATTTCCGAGCAGTGGTCCCAAGTGCCCTGGCTGCTCTGGAAAGGGCTTGATGCTCAGTTACCTCTGCCATCACCAACATTTCCACCATTGCTCTTCAGATCTACCTTCCGTGAATTATACTTGGAACGTCTGCTGGTGTTGACAGTTGCACATTAATACTCTTGTTAGATCCTGTTCTTTATCTCACAAAATATTTCTTAAAACAGTTGCCTCAGAACAAAACAAACAGACAAACAAAATCATATTACTAAGGAGACAAAATCTAAAATTGAAAGAGGTGTAAACTAAGAAATATGTTACATATATATTACAGTATTAACATCTTTACATTGGCAATATGCAGTGCAATCCGTCTTCTTTCTTATCCGAGCTATTGGCTAGAAATAGTAGTTTCACAAAGCATTTCTTTTTACATTGACCCATTACAATAGCCTTCCTTTATATATTATATTTCATTTATGAAGTACAACTTGCTTTTGTTGTTTCCTTGGTCTGGTCTGGATCTCAGTGCATTGGCTGGTGGCGTGGCCGTGGGTACTCATGCCCAGAGAGGGCAACTGGAAGGCATCCTGCTGGAAGCAGAACAGTTGGTGGGCAGAGCCCACCCTGCAGCTTGCTGTGCTGCGAAGTTCCAGGCACCTTTACCTTCCATTGGAGACTTTGGAATGGATCATCATCTGCGACTCTGTCATTTCCCGTGAATTCTCTTCAGGGGCTGACCTGACTGCACTGGAGATCGACACACTCACTTGACGTTTGAGCATCTTCATGACCTTTCTCTTATACCCTTTACATGCAAAGAAGTATATGAAAGGGTCCATGCAGCAGTTGAAGTTCATCAGGCACACTGTGAAATGCAGAGAGATCTGGAAGGAATGTCTTGCCCCGCAGCCCAGGGCTTCGGGGGCACAGAGAATCTTTATCATGTGCTGAATGATGGCCACGTGGTAGGGTGTGAAGCACAGGATGAACACAACAATGATGAGGATGATTGTGTTGAGGGCCTTCTTGTTCACACCTGATTTCTCCGTGAGTGGGTTCTGCTTGGCAGTCCTGAAGAGTTTGCAGCAGATTTGAGAGTAGCACAGGAGAATGATTGTGAGAGGCAACACGTAGCCTAGAAGGCAGGCTCCGAGCAGAATCCACGGGAGAGATGCTGTCCCTTCAAAATTTGGATATTCCATGCAAGTAGTCTTGTCCTCCTCCTGCTTAGACATAGGGTTAAGGAGCAGTGGCAGTGTTTGAGCAAACACCAGAATCCAGACAAATATGCAAACACCCTTTGCATATTCGATTCTTTTAATCTTGTTGTAACGCAGAGGGTGCACCACGGCGAAGAAGCGGTCTATGCTTAAGCAAGTCATGAAGTTGACACCTGCATACGTGTTGATGTAGAATAACAGAGCAGTTATCCGGCACAGGGCATCACCGATCCTCCAGTCAAAGCCCAGCGCATAGTAAGCTATCCGAGTAGGTAAAGCTGTGGTGAACAGGATGTCGGAAATCACCAAGTTCATCGAATAGAGCGTGGTTGAGTTGATTTTCTTTCTGTTTTGAACAATGACAACCAAGGCCAACACGTTTCCCACCAGACCGATGATGAAGACCAGGCTGTAATGCAGAGGCATTAACGTCCTAGCTGTGCTTCGGTGTGCATAGAGGTCACAGCTATTGCCGTGAGAAGGTGCCAGTGCTGTGGTAAAATTGTTATCCATTTCTGTATCCAGCAGTGGTCAGAGTTCCTAGGAGGAAAGCAAGTGAGGGCTGTTTAGCTAAAACTACTTAACTCAGCAATGCAGTCATTTACACATCCACTCTAAAACTCTCGGTGTGCACATTCCCTCTGGAATGAACCGAGAATAAAGTTTGTGTGTTTACCTTTACGGTTAGTGGCTTTGGCAGAACTCGGGCAAAGGAAATGGAACCCTCTAAATAGGTCAAGTGTGTTTTGTAACCTCGGGAGCTCACTATCTTCAGACAGAAATCCCCCTTTTTCTGAATCATGGTGTGGTTAAGAATAAAATCATGTAAAGTTCCCCTCATTTTAGACAGGCATTAAACTTGGCTTTGAAATTGAATTTAGGTTGAGCTTTTTATCACTGCCAGGAAATGAAGTCAGTCAAACATGTAGTGAAGTATGAACTTACCACAGTATCTGATCTGTGTTAACCTAAAAAGTATGAGAAATAATCTTAAGTCATGTTAGGAACTGACAGTTAAGCTCTCTTACGAAAAAGAAATTGTATTCATAACTAAAATGGAAAAAAGGAGAAAAATAAATGTAAGGTGTATACTGTAACACCAACTGCTCTGGAGGCTAAGGCATTATGAGTGTGAGGGTAGCTTGGCCAGCTCAGTGAGACCATCGCTCAGAATGTAAAACAAAGTCAGGTTCAGAGGGACTCTGAGTCCACCTCAGCAGCAGCACACTTCTCTTCAGTGTGTGATTGAGTGAGTGTGGGGAAGGGCTCAAGCTGCTTCAAGTAAAAAAACTCTGAATGGGGCACACAGTGTATGTCAAACCCAGCAAGTATAGTGTAATGTAGCCTGTTGTGTTTTAGTAGTAAATAAATCTCCATGGCAGTGCAGTTAATTTTTTTTAACTGCACTGGATTTTATTAGGCATCTGGTGGATACTCCAATTTTCCAAAGTATTGAATCAGTACTCATCATGTTAATGCATAATTTATGGAGCTACTGCCTTGGCACACATGTGGATTATTTAAAGTTTTTTCTTGGTCATTAATAATGCTAAGACTAATTGCAAGTCCTAAAATGAAAATCTAAAAATTCTGGTAGTAAAATGCCATATAAGAAAGGGAGAGAATGGCAGTGAAGTGGAGAAGCTGAGCAATAAAATCTGCGACGTATCTTAGAGAAAAACCCCACTTCTCTGGAGACTGTGTGCCTCCCATGTAGATTCTTTCCATGTCTGTCGCTGCTGTATTTAAAGGGAAAGGACTCCATCAACAGTGATTGAGAACACCAGCTCCAGACCTACCTGTACCTGGAGCCAGACGACCAGGTCTCTGTTCACTTCCCACAGAGAAGAGGGATGCTCATGGGCACTGGGCTCTGCCTGTGGCGTGGTATGTTGACAGACAAGTCCTCACAGCATACAAATAAAACCTAAAGCAAGACCAAACAAAGTGAGAGGAAGCATCTTGCTGTCTCAGAGAAGACCAGAAAGGAAATGGACAGACTAAAGAACACAGCGAGGACGTAGAGCAGAAGACACAGAGGATGAAGGTAGAAAATATGTCCTCAGACTCAAACGGATTAAACTTGCCGTTTACAGGGAAGACTACCAGTTTGGAGGGTTTAGTTTTGTTTTTTAAAATTTGGTTGTATCATTGCTTAAAGAGAACATAATACATAGCAGTTCGGAAAGGTTCAGAATAAAGCTGCAGGAGATGCGTACCACCTAAGTCCTGAGGACAGGGTGAGCTGCAACCAGGAAAGAAGGGTAGGCAAGTATGATGCCAATAGGAATCTAGTTTTACTGCCAAAGTTAACAGTGATTGCCATGCTGTGGTGACACACACCTTTGATGTCAGCACTTGACAGGCAGATCTCTGAGTTCAAAGTCACATTTGTTCCAGGACAGCCAGAGCTATACAGAGAGACCCTGTCTCAAAAAGCAACCCCCACACCAAAAATCTCCACAAAGGACATAAAAGTAATTATGAGATGTGTCTGTGCTGTCATAATTTGATATAGTTTACAGGAGAAACTTACAAGTCTATTATCATAGTGGGTACCCAAGTGTTTTGAATATGCTAGGTGAGAAAATAAAAGGCACTGAAGACTTAACATGATTTAGAATATGTGCTGGAGAAATGGCTCAGCGGTTAAGAGCACTGACTGCTCTTCCAGAGGTCCTGAGTTCAATTCCCAGCACCCACATGGTGGCTCACCACCATCTATAATGGGATCTGATGCCCTCCTCTGGTGTGTCTGAAGAGAGCGACAAAGTGCTCAGACATAAAATAAAACAAAGTTATTTTTTCAAAGAGTTAGTGGCATATGGGTTGAAGACATAAGCATGTCTCAAACTTAATCATGATAGGTCCCCAGAGGAGACTCGAGACATCCAGAAGTCAGTATTGAGCAGACCACACAGCTGGAGGACAGCACAGAGAAACTAGAAGTCAATGAAAGAGCGGCAGTGAGTGAATTTGGAAATGAAAGATCTATGTATAAAAAACCTTTAACTTAAAGAAGATACCACATCAAAATTTTTGAGATGCTTAAAAAAAAAAAAACTGAAAATAGGTGTTTGCTGCATCACTTAAGAAACTGGGAGAAGCCTAATTTGTCCAGTAAAAACAGGAGTAAATAAAAGCCAGCTGTGAAATTAATGAAATGAAAACGTTCAGGGATCTGCCCACTCACTGGAGGCTTGCGTTCTCCTGCCCTTCAGTAGGCAAGGGTAGTCCCGGGGTGAGTGCAGCTTCTAGACAAGCCTTGGCACTGAGGAGCAGGCACCAGCAACTCTTGACAAACACGTTTCTAACTTCTGTGAGAATTTTTCCTCCTGAAAACCTTACTTTCCTCTTTTGAGAAGTTTTTCATAGCAAGTTCATGAAATGTGATCTCAGACATTAGTGTGTGGCTGCAGATCTCCATGTTAACACTACTGTAAAGATTAGGAGAGACACCCCAACGTAAGAGAGGGAAGGGTTGCTGCTGCGTGTCAGCTCGCAAATGATGCCTGGGTGAATGTGTGACTGTGTCTTAGCATCTGGTGCAGCTAAAAATGTTTGGGAGTATTCCACCCAGTGCTGACTGCAACAGGAAGATGCAAATGTGAACAGCTCAGATTCTTTCCGTAGATGACTTGCGGGGCGTTGAACACTTCAGCCATGCTGTGGCGTGTGAAGGTGGCAAAGCAAGACTGTTTCTTGACTGGAAGTATGTTAAGGAAAGCTGAACACAAACATGTGTGCAGACAAGCACATAGAAAGATGGCTGCTTGGACATTATGTGTCCAACAGAGAGGGTCCCATGTGAATGACCGGGGACTAGTTTGGAACACTGAACTTAGGGCGATTGAAGTAAGGTAATGATTTTGTTAATTGGAGGAAGAAGTGTTATTTTGCTCTTCTTGCAAGAGCCTCATCACCAGTGTTTTCACAGCCTACTCGCATTTGTGCACTCGCTCACTCTGCCTACCTACCTTAGACCATGTCTGGTAAAGACCTCATATGGGTCTGAGAAGTTACAGATCATGTTGGGTCCTTCTCTGTGGTGCTCCCTCCAGTCCTTTGCAGGAGCAGCTGTCTCATGAGCCCTTAAAGAACTGAGAGATTGTGGTTTCAGAGTACAGACAGCATGACATGTGTGGTTAGCTTCCCCAGGGAAGATGGGGCAACCTTCCCAAGAATAGGGGAAGCCAGTCTCAAGCGAAGCTGGAACAGGGATCTAAACTGACCACTGTCAGGGCAGAGCCAGCAAGAGGCGGCACTCTTAGAATATGGACGCGTAGACAGGATGGGTCAGAACTAGGTAAAGCAAATGCAGATGGTTTGAAAATGTATTCTTTTGGATACTTAGCAACTTCTGGGGGTTGATTCCTCATTTCCTCAGCTCTTGTTCCTGGCTCCCTGTGTTCTCGTGACTGTCACTTCAGTGTGCTTTATTATCTGCACATGATGAGGAGAGTCCTCTCACAATTCTTAAGGCAACAAATCTTAGTTTATTGTATGCCCTCCAGGTTAGAATTTGTTCTTTCCTTTAATCATCTTCTGGATTATCCTCGTGAGGCTTAAGTTAGCTTCATACCCTTAGCAAACAGTACTTTTAGTGTTTGTAGTCTACATATGCTGGATCCCAGGAATGCAGAGATGAGAGTGTCTGGAGCTGAAGAGACAGATAGTGTGGATTGCCGTGTGGCCCTGTGAGGTCCTGGCTCAGCACTGTTGGTTGCAGTCCTTCTCACACATGCCAGTGTGCTGCTTGCTTGTATTTGCTGTGCCTGTATGGATCTCAGTTTCTCCTTTTAGTCATTCTAAGTGCAGCTTACATTGTAATGCACTTTAATTATTTCTCATTTTAATTATTCTTAGGCAGCAGCTTCTGACATGTTTAGAATACGTATGTAAGCACACATACAAATATACTATGTACATGTGTGTGCCTGAGTTAAACCTGAAAGTACTGTAATATGTCAGTGAACATAGAGGGGAAAGCCCATGGAGTGTGACTTAAATCTGTTTCCCCTAGAACACTAATATGTATAAGAATTATAGTTTCAGTGCAGTGCTTTCGATGACATTGTACATTTGACTGTGTATCCACACACTCAGGAACAGGAACTGAGATGCTGGCACCTTTCCCCAGGAACACAGACAGTGACTGGGGTGCCTGAAATGGAATTGTTCTTGAGGGTTGACCCTCGTGAGGAGCAGGGCATTCCTTACACTGTGTGTCTATCCTTCTAGACCCTTAAGTATTAAGAAGGTATTGTTTCTGCATTCCCAGGATCTAGCATATGTAGACTACAACCACTAAGAATATGAAAGTGTAAAACAGTGTCATCTACCCCAAAACTTCCACTTTCCTGGAAGCCATCTTGTCATTCTCTGCTTTTCCTGCTCAGCTGCAGAGACATTTGATCCTTCAGCTTCCCGCCATCCTAACTTGTCTTCCTTCTGTTTAAGGTATCAACAATTCTCAGAATAAATGTTAGATTCCTTTCAACATCTTTCCCTGACATTCTTGAAAGTTGTGTGTGTGTGTGTGTGTGTGTGTGTGTGTGTGTGTGTGTTTGTAAAATTTATTTCCTTGCCCATAGAGTTTCCAATATTTCTTGAGATGTTATTTCATCTTTGCATAACCAGACATGTTACATGAAGTGGCAGTTTTTCTCTAGTCACAAAAAGGAGAGGGAAAACGTCCCCCAAACTTACCTAACCTCTGATATAGTTTATACTCAGAAAGAGCTTACCGAAGAACCAACGCACAAGTCTTTGTGAATTTTTAAGGCTACGCAGGCTGCTGCAAGTCTCATTCATTTGACAGAAACAGAACAAAACCTTCACAGTGATCAGAGGTTTGGTTCATACTACTACGATAGCTTTGGGCTTTTAAAGTTTGTGAAGTGTCACCGTTATCTCTAACATTTATCCTGAAAATTGTCGATGGCATCAGTAAAAAAGGGAGACTCTTGTCTTCAGGGTTAACAATGTTTTGAGCTGGTCTGGTGTGACCTCAAGATGGGGTTGGATTGAGATCTGCCTTAGGCAGAGGGGGTGACTTGCCTTGTGTGTGCCAAAGAGGAAGCTGAGCTTTGAAGAAGAGCCAGAAGAGCAACCAAGAGCATGGCCGCACAGAGAGACGTTCTGGCCGTGTTGTTGGTTACAGTTAATCCAGCTGTTCCCCAGTTGCTGTTGGCGTCCTTTTCGCTATTTTCTTGAGAAAAGATAAGGCTGTGGGAAAATGCTTGGAGTTGGAGGAAATAAAATGAGTGGCAAAGCAAAAGGAACAGCTCACTGGTGACTGAATACCCGGGATGTTGTCCTCTCAGGGAGGCTGAGCAGTTCAGGTAGCTGAGGCTGTGTCAATGCCCTTGATAACAAACCTGAGGGAGAAGTCACTCTTACTCTTTCTCTCATTCGCTAGCATTAGTCAAGTGTGTGGCCAGAGCTTCTTTGTTCCTCTTTAAACAGCGGCATCTGAGTTTAGCCCAGTGTTAACACCAGCAGCACTAGGTCAGCGTTTGTTCCTGTCCTGCTTTAGTTGACTGGACAGCTGTTGTGTGTGCTGCTTGCTTGTAAAATGGGCAGGTGGCAAGAGTTAAGTCCAGCTTACTAAAGGAATACATGATTCCTTTGGCCTGACTGTCCATTCCCAAGTGCTGTCAGTAATCAGAGCATGCCACAGTGACCTAGTTGAGAAAATGTATTATTCAGTGGTTTCTTTATCATGGGATCAGTTTTGATAGCTGTGTTTCTGTCTGTCCACTTTTGTTTCATTTTCTCTTGTATCCTTCCCCTAAGCCGAATAGGCTGAGGTGATTTTATTTGGGGTCAATAAATAAATAAGTAAATAATAGTTGACCACAGTCAAGGAAAGCTCACTTTCCCTGACTGCTAGAAGTGTGATGAGTCAAGGAACCACAGAGATGAGCTCTGTGACACTGAAGCTGAGCCCAAGACATAGTTCACCTCCAGCCACCTCTCGGATCTGGGAAGAGCCCGCAGCACAGGGACCTCTTCACACAGCAGTCTGCAGTTCACTCTCAGTAGCTCTCAAGGTACCTGACTCAGTGGGTGCTCAGCGAGGACCAGTTGCATTGGAGAGCTACCTGTTGGAGCTAGTGGGAAGTGTGCAGCATCTGGGAGGGCGCTAGATGGGTGAACTCTCACATTTGGAGTGGGACATATTGCAGGTACTTTCCTGTCACTTTTTAGTAATTATTTATTTCTTGTGTGGCTTTATTAAAGGTAATGATGCCATGTGTAGGTTACTGTAAGAGTTAAAAGGAGGCCACTATCACACTCATCCCACACAAGGAAGGCAAATCTGTGGGATCACTACCTGCATAGTAGAAAGGCCTTGTAATGGAGGTGTGTGCCTGATAGTCTTCCTCTTAGTGTGCTACTAGAAATAGCCCAAACTTTGTACACTTCCAGCTGAAGGGAGTTTCAGGCTTTAAGTTAAGCCTTCTCATTTTGTGGCTATGCTGAATGGAGGGCAAGTTGAGTCATTTTCTCAGAATGCTTCAAGACCACATGGGAAGTCAGGGCTCTATTCTTGCCTAGCCGGTGGGTCTTTTCATGTATTCCCTAACTCTGCCCTGTGCCCTGCACACCCCATGTCTGTGTTCTTATCTGCCTGTGTGCCTGTCTGTGATGATGCTGTCTGCAGTCCTTCCTCTTCTCTGCACAGTGGCCTGATAGCCTTTTCCCTTGAGGGCCCCTTAGCTGTGCCCAGAGACCAAGGGCTGGCTGAACCAGCAGCACCTGTCCCTTATAACACATGTTTACTCTCTTCCTCTGCGTCACTAGCCATCTTGGTAATCCCCAGCCCCTGGCTCCAGCTAGAGCAATGTCTCTATCTGTTTGAGTGTTGGATATTTCCTTTAGAAATCTGTGACTGTCTTCCCTCCCTGCGTCATTAGCATGGCTTCCAACTAAAACTTCTGTGGAAAGCAGCTGCCCAGGGAGCTTCCTGACCTCTACTCCCCCTTCCTCTCTCACTCCACACCAGGAAGGCAGAGTAGTGTTGAGGTTGTGGCTTTGTGTCTCACTCCTGTGAAGTTCTGAGAGTGAGGGTGTGTGAGGGCAGTTCCTACACCCCCCAAAGATAGAAAAGAATGGCCAAATCTCAGCTCACCAGTCCTTGCTCTGTTGGGAGACAGCAAGCATGGTGGGTAGTAGTGGCTCCTAGTCAGACCTCTGCCGTGGAGCACTCACCAAAGCTTAGGCAGGAGCACTGACTAAAGTCACAGCTGTAGCTGCTAAGTTGTAGCTCAGCTCTTTACCGCCAGAAAAATCACATTCAGTACAGAACGTATTATTTCTGGTTCTGTTTCCAAGACAGAGATAAGTAGATGTAGGTGAAAGACAAGTAAAAACAAGAAGGTATTTCAGAACTTTTGACATATCTACTCACTCATGTCTGAGAAAAGATGAGGAAGATGGGTGGACCTAAATGAAGCAGTCACTAATCTGTAGCATGTTTTAAGGTGAATAAAGGAGAGTTGAGTGTTTTGGGTTTTTTTTTTTTTTTTAAATGGGGTCTCCTGTGCTCCTGACTAACCTCAAACTCACTGCTATATGGGTGGAGGCTGGTCTTTGAGGTCCTGATCTTCCTGCCGCTACCTCCCAAGTCCTGGGATTGAGGGAGTGTACCACCATGTCTACTAAGTAAAGATTTTATAAATGAGTTTACTATTCTTAACAGTATTTCAGCAACATTTTGACTGCTATTTCAACTGAAGAGAAATGGAAACCCAGCAAAGCTTTATGCTGCTGGTCTACCTGTGTCCTGTTTTTAGGGCTACATGGATGTCTGATAGTACACTTTTTATCCTTGTTGGACTACCAGAACACTGGGTCTCTGTACCTCCACAGCATGCAGAGGTGTGATCTAGTTCTGTCACCATGGCCAAGACGGCACAGACAGCCCAGGACAGACAGGAGGACATTGTCCACCTCCAGTACCTTACCTCTTACTATGAATGCCAAAGAGAAGGGTCTCAGTGCTTCATTTCTCGGTGTATTCAGGTTAGGGTTAGGAACCTTGTATGTACATTTAATGCCACAGATCTCTGTAGTCTGACCTACAGCATCTCTAGTAAAAGTCTGCCATGTATGCTTGGAAGTCCTGGGGTGAGTTCAGTTGTCACAGAGCTTACTCTGCTAGGCGGCTGATCATGACACTAATTAACTCTAGGAAGCCCGCCAAAAGCTTAGAAAAGAACTTATTACCACAGCCACCCACGTATCAGACAAGCCTGCGAGCAAGTGAGCAAGCGAGCGAGGCTGCTTTGTAGAACCATATGCCCTAGCAGTTTTAGGTTCACAAAGCACCATTAAGCCCCAGAGACAAACACTCTGAGATACTAGAAAGCACACCCAACGTCTTTACATATACTGTTACAGAAAGCAGACATCTTCAATCTCTACAGAAATAATAGGGCAAGGTTTCCCTAGATTTACCCTTCTGCGGGCTGATGGGCAGGGTGGGAATGGTTACGCCGTGTTCCAGCACCTGCTCTGAGAGACAGTGCGAGAAGGACTTGGCAGAGACATTTCTCCCCACTTTACAATGAAGTGACCAAAGCCAGGCCTTCAGCAACTGACACAGGGCAGAGCAGCTCTACATAATGGAGCCTGGGTTTAAGGACTATGCCCAAGCCCTCTTCTACGCCCCTCTCTCCTGCACTCTGGGTGACACCCTTACCAGAGAGTATCACCACACCTGCGACCCCAATCCTCTTTAAAGGAGGTCCCTTCGTGGCTGATATTCTCTTAGGCATTTCTCTTAACATCTGCTCTTAAAAATCACTACATGTAATCTTTGTTTTACAATTTAAACATTTTTTTTTTTTAGTATAGATGTGGGGGCATTGGTCACCTAATGATAGAAATCAAATTACAAATTTCATTTTTCACTTAACGTCTTTAGAATTGGCCTTTAGAATGGTTTTGCTTCTGAGGCAGCAGAACCCAGGCTGATCAATCATCTTTGCTGGTAGGAGGATAAATTGATTAGATATTTTTGCAAACTGGAAAATACTATTCTATATCTGATGCTTTAGAAAATAAGCTCTTACCCCAGGAAGTCTGCTGCTCATAGTCTGCTCTGAGAAGAGTTATTTTCAAAATACTTTTCTGTACATAAATGTACATAAATGCCAGGTAGTCAAATGAGACAAATTTTTAAAATTAGGATAAAGGGTTATATTATATAAACTATATCCAAATTCAGGAATGCTCTGTCTCGGTACCATTGTTCCTTTCTCTTCATAGTAAAGAATCCTGAACTATTGGTGTTATTTGCTGATATTTACTTGTATTGTGAGTTCATACAGAAGTTCATAAAATAATGTTTTATTCATTACAGTGGCCCCAAGGAAATCTAAACAGCCAGTTATTATAGCTAGTTCTTTAATATATTCTTTTTCCTTCCCTTTTTACCTTGAAACTTAGGTTTTCAAAGCATTACTTAACTTAAAGAGAAGAATGTCAAGTACTTACATATCAGAGGGTGGCTAGGGCCTCCGTTGTGGCGATCCGTGTTTGCCCAGATTGGAGTTAGCTAAGCTGGGCATGTTGCTTTAAGAGCGACTGAGCAGGCGTCCTTTTATGGTGGTGCCTTTTTCCTGTCATCCTGTGACTGAGCATTGCTGTGATCAGTTAACCTCACATATGCTACGTGCTTTTTTTTTCAAATGGGAAGTGAGATTTTTTTTTTTTTTTTTTTTTTGATACCGACTTTAAAAAAACCATTCAAAAGCCCCCTTGGACTTTGTGGATTGCTGATATGTATGGAACTTTTAAAAAATTTTTTCATAAAGATTTAAGTCTTAAAACTTTTGAAGCAATAAACTTCAAAGAGAGAGAGGGAGAGGAGGGGGGTTATAGTTATTGGTGACTTTATGTTGATATTTTATGTAAAGTTTAGGTTAAGGGAAAATGTCAAGTGTAAAATTGATGTCTGCCTGGAAGCATGATGGTATCAAGGAGTGTAGTTTAGAGTCTGAATCTGAACATTTGTGTCAGAGACAGAGTTCTGTGGCGAGAGAGAAAGATCTTCCTTGCATGTAAGTTAGTTACATTTTCAGTGGCGAGGACAACTGACTGACTAGGTGACAGTGAACACAGGAAGATTGAGGACAGTTGGGGGACACATTACTGACTAGCGCAGCTTCAGTTACACAGTTCCAGAGAGACTTGTTCTGGTCCCATAATGCTTTGGGCTCACTCCTTGAACCTAGCAGTCACCTATGCCCACAGTGATCTGGCCTGTCATGCCTGGGTGCTGCTTTTGGAAGGACAGGACTCACTTGGACTGGGCTTGGGTGGTGAAGGACAGGCTTCACAGGACAGCAGAGTGGGGCTTTTTACACTGCTTCAAAGGATGGGGCTGGAGCAGATTTTCAAGCCAAACCCGCAGATCACTCTACATTGTTTAAATGGAATATGCTTTAACAGAAAAAGAAAATGCTTTGGTAAACTGGTTGGTTTTTTAGGGATGCTATCGAGAGAATTGAGTCATTTTGATAGGAAATTTTAGCTTTATTTATACCCACAGAGGCCCTAAAAGTTTTCCAAAAATCACATTTTATTTATTTATTTTTCATGTATGTGTTAGTGCACTTGCACATGTGCCTATAGCGTGTGTGCTAGTGTGCATATAGTATAGATCAGAGAACAACTTTTAGGAACAGATTCTTCTCCTCTGCCAACTGGATCTTAGGGACTGAAGGCTTGGTAACAGTGGCTGCCCACTTAGTCTTGGTCCAGGTTCTGTAAAATTGCCTTTCAGCTGTGCTGTTAAAGGTCTGCAGAGGAAAACTGAAAAACAAGCACCAAGTCGGTGAAATTTTGGCCGTCCACCCTGTTATGTATGCAATACAGGCAGGAGAGAGCCAAGATAAGTCAGCCTTATGACGAGGTGGTAGCTGTGTGTGACATGAGACACTGGGCTCCTTTTGGTATTGAAAGTTACAATGGCATTTTTAGCAGGGCCGTACTATACCAGTGAACTCAGTGTCCCATAGAAGTGAGGTAGACATCTGTGCAGAGTGTTCTCTCTGTTTGCTCTCTGAAGTGTGGTCATGAATGTGTAGTAGGTACTCAATAACTTGTAATGACACTAAAGGAATAAATCAGTTATCTACTGGCTGATTTTCTCTCTTCTGTGCTGCTAGCTCTTTGCTTAAGATCAGGCTCCCAGAAGTTAGCTTTTGACACTACGTAAAAGGTCACTGTGAATGACTGTAGCCAGTGTAAAGAACAGATGCTGTCAGAAAATAAGGAAAAGGGAAAAGCTGGTCAGTGACTAATAACATTATGGTATTTTGTGACGCCTTGTGTATATAGAAATAGCAACGCAAAATTTTAGCAAAACAACCCAGATAGTGCTGGTTTACAATGTGTGCCTTTGCACTGTTCCCACGTGTGGTCTCCTATTTAGTCATCTTGAAATGATACATTGATTAGTGTCTACAGACATTTTACTTCTTCTCTTGCTGGGTAAGAGAAGCTGTGGACACTGGAATTACTGTCATTTATTTTCTGGGGAGGGTGGAGGTTCTGTTGAACTGTGACCTCTAGCAAGAGCTGTGCTTCTGGCTATTTATTCAGTAACATCATTTTTATGGTGCATTTGTTGATGAATGTAAAGAGAAGAGCTCCTGTAAGTTGAAGCATTGCTGATGTGGTTGGGAAAGGAGGACAGGTCAAGGGGGGGGGGGGCCCAGTCACAACTGTCTAACAAAGCAGGCTTTTCCTATTTTGCGTCTGAGTTAGTGAATATCTGTAAGTGTCCATAGAAGCCAGAAGAGGGCTTGTGATTGTTTGGAGCTGGAGTTAAAAGCATTTGTGAGACACCTGATGTTAGTGCCGGAGACTGAACTCCGGTCCTTGGGTGAGCAGCAAGCCCTCAGCACAGAGTCTTGTCCCTCCATTGGTATTGCTCAGAGAATACCAGGCATTGTCTTGTTATATGTGTTGGATTTTTTTTTGTTTGTTTTAGAGACAGGGTCTTAATATGTAGCCCTGGCTGGTTTCCTCCTGCTTCTGTCTTTTAAGTACTGAGGTAAAAGGTGTGTACCATCGCACCTAGCCTTATCTGCGTACAAACATGAAAGTTTGCTTTAATCCTATTAAAAGTGGTAAAATAAGGAAATTTTAAAAAATTAAATAGATTTATATGTGAGGATTGTGCTTACGTGTATACCTGAGCATGCGTGTTCTGATGGTTGTGTTCCCTAAGAACAAGTGCACTTAACTGCTGAGCCATCTCTCCAGACCCAGGAAGGTTTTTATTCCCCCCCCCTACCCCTCTCCCCCTCCCCCTCCCTTTCCCCCTCCTCTCCCACGGTGTGTAACAAAAGGCAATTCTGCTATGTTGTCCTGCAGTTCTTTAACTTGTTATTGGTCCTTTGTGAATTTCACACTGTGCACCTGATCCCACTCCTCCCTCCCCTTCGCATCCTCCTTCCACCCTTGCAGCCTCCCCCAAAAGGAAGTAAAGAATAAAGACAAAGCAGAGCAAACAGATCTCGTCCTGTCAGATGAGTGTGTAGTGTGTCCCAGTATGCCCCGCAGTACACCCTCCTCACTCGCAAATGTTCATTGCTGAAGTCGTTGGACTGGTTGGAGGCCTCTGGCTTCTGCTACATTATCCGTACTGGATGAAGGAGAGGCCCCAGACTCCTCTTGGAGTCCTGTTGTTGCCCTGTGTCGTGGAGATCCAGCAGCTTTGGCTCTACAGGACCAGCCCCTTTGCATGCTCCAGCAGCTCATAGATGGAGTAGGTGTGGGGTGGGACAACTCAGAGCCCTGGATCTGGGCCTGGGTAGTAGTCAGGTTGGTTAGCCTGCCAGTTCTGCTGTGCTGCCCAGGTGAGGTGCAGGGAGTGCTGCAGCCATTGAGGGGTGGGGCCAGCTCTATGTATCCTGGGATATCAACGTGGTCCCAGGTGACAGCCCAGACCAGGAGCGTCCACGTGGTCTTTGGTGATAACATGGGCTGTGGACTCAGACGTGGCAGCACGGGCTGGTACCTCACCATAGCCATATGTGTCAGGGCTGGCCACTCACCACAGGCTGCTCCCTCCTCCACCCTTGTCTCCAGTTCCACTTCTCTTCACAACGCTCAAAGCATTCCACTTCTCTTTCTACCCCACCCCTCTCCACCACATACGCGTACATGGTAGTGGCTCCCCTGTGAGCAGGCCTCTGGGTGTCTGCCTGCCCATGCCACATGACAGCAGGCCACTATCCTAGTGTAGGGGAAGCTCCATTTGTTGTACAAATATGTGTTGAGAATAATCAGCTCTGGAGAGTGGGGAAAGGGACCAACACAACGGCCAGAGTTAGGTAGGCAGTGAGATGCCTCGGCCCAGTGACCTGACCTCAGTACCTGCAACCCACAGTGGAAAGAGAACTCCCAGAGGTTGTCTTCTGACACCTACATATGATCTGTGGCACACACTCTCCCTCCCCAACAATAGCAATATTTTTCTAAATATTTAAAAGCAAAGGTCCTTGTCTTGTCTGTGTGTTCTAACTGGGAAGAAAGGTGCTGCGTCAGCGGACACCACAGAGTGGGAGGTTGAGAGGTATCAGGAGAAAGCTGGACTGAGAGAGAACACAGAGTAGGGTGGAGTTGTGGTCCAGGAGGTCTGCTCTGCTCTGCACAAATTGCTGCTGTCAGAGTTGAAGAACAGGTGTGGTAGGAGCGGCCACCATGGGGCCACGTCTGAATTTGGCCTTGACTGAGGTAGGGTGCCCTTAGAGGGTTTTAAGCTTACAGGTGACTAACTTGTTCTCCTGGCTGAAGAGACCACAGCAACATAATCAACTGTGTTTAGGGCAGGGTTAGGCAAAATGCAGTTCTTTTGTATGGCATTTAGAAGTTGCTTTGTTTTTAATCCACCAGAGAGCCATAGATGCAGGAGCTGTAAGTTAGATGGTCCATCCATTGGACCTGGGCTCTTTCCTAAGGTCTGCCACCTCACTAGCCCTGGTCAGATGGCTGCACTCCAGTACCCAGTATGATGCTCCTTCAGCTGAGTGGATAACGGTTGTGTGCTTCTTGCACCTTTATGTCATGGTTCCTAGATATTACTGCTGGCTAGGACTATTGCCCCTCCCTCTCCCCAAGCTTGGCAGTTTGCGTAGTATTTTCTAGAAACACAGAAGTTAGACCACATGAAAGAGGCTTTCAGGTCAGATCAAGCTCAAGTCACCGGAGTCCAAGTGTGCCCTGTGGTATCTTCAGCAGTAGAGCCTCAGCCTCAGCCTCAGAGACACAACCCAGTGCTATGTTGATAGCCCTGTTGTTCTGGGAGTTACCCAGACTACCCTGACCAGTCCTTCTTGTATGTGGCACTAGGTTTTTGTTAGCCTGTGGTTCTTGTGGAGAGTGTTGTCAGCTCAAGGAGCTTACCTTTCTTTAAGATAAATATGCATGCATGTGTGAGTGTGTGTGGAAGTGTATGTGAGTGTGTGAATGTATGTGTGTGTGGGGTGTATGTGTGTGTGAGTGTGGTGTGTGTGTGTATGTGTGAGTGTGGGGAGTGTATGTGTGTACATGTGTGTAAGTGCATGTGTGTGTGCATGTATATCTATAAATGCACTTATGTATACATTGTATCTATTGGGTACATATAAATATTATAATTCCTCGAGGCTTTATCAAACAGCCTTAATGTTATTTGCCTCTTCTTCTGTTTTACCTCCCAACATTATTATCCACATTTCATGTCATATCATGTCTGTCTCATATTCTTTTTGTTTAGGATTGCTTTGGCTCTCTGGGGTTTTCTAATACCTTAGGAATTTTAGATTTCTTTTTCTATTTCTGTGAAGAATGTTGTGGGTATTTTGATGGGGATTGCATTTAATCTGTACATTGGTTTAGGTAGGATGGCCATTTTCATAGTATTAACTCTGCTGACCCACAGACACACGATGTCTTTTCATTCTCTGGTGTTTCTCTCAATCTGTTTCTTCAGAGATGTGCGGTGTCTGTTGTGTAGTTCCTTCACCGTCCTCAGGTCTGTTCGAGGTGTTTTGTTGTTTTAGATGCTCCTGAATATGGGAATGTGTCTGTGATCTTGTTTTCAGTGCATGGCTCTGGTGTACACAAATGCTACTGGGTTTTATAAGTTGCCACTTTGCTGGAATTATTTCTAGAAGCTTTCTGGTAGAATTTTTGGGATTTCGTGTCTGATGTCCCCTGCAGATTGAGATGCTTGACTTGTCCTTTTTCCACTGATCCTTTAGTTCTCTCTTGTCTTCTCCCTGCAGCAGGTGCTTGTGGCAGTGCACTGAGAAGGTGTGGGGCTGGTGGGGAGACTTGCCTAACTCTGCGTGCGAGCGTGCATGTATTGTTCCATTCTTGTTCGTACCTGTTAAAGCTGCTTTGTGTTTATGTTCTGTCTGTCTGTCTGTCTCCCCCCTGCTCCTTGTTTGTGTCTGTAGTGGTTTTCAATATTATAGCTGAGAAGAGAGATTTGTATAATATAGTTGCTATCATAATTAGAAAATGTACAGAAGACCAAGAGGACACAGTATTATGGAGGCAGGAGTGTGCTGTGAGAATGTTTCCTTATACAAGTGAAAAATAGTTTTTGTATTGATGCTGTTTCCAAAATTAGAAAATATTGGCCAACCAAGTATTTAATGAAAATGGTTATAAGGATATGCCCAACCTATTCTGCTGTTACACATACATGTGTATATACACAGAGAGAGAGAGATAGAGACCAAGACACACAGACAGAGCAACAGACACATGCACAGTTCACGCCTGCATGCACACATGCATAATACATGTTAGGAGCATGAGTCTGCAGTGTTGGAAAGAGCTCCTTGAGGTGAAGATGGCTGTCTTGCTCATGGTGCAGAAGGATCCTGTGCCTGGCATCTTCCTTGACGTGCTCAGTGACCATCTGACTCATCAGTTTACCCAACAGCCAAACTGGTGATTCTGGGGCAGAGAGGAAAGCTGCTAACCGCCAGGAAGAGCTGAGCAAGGCCATGAGGGCAGACTGGTGAAAGGACAGCCTGTGTCCGCGGGTGACTTAGGGGGAGGAGGGGAGGAGAAAGGGAGCCAGCAAGAGCACACTTTCATACTCGTGCCCTCTAGCAGGGGTCTAGGACCAAGTGGGAAGAGCTCTCGTTTCTGATGAGGATAGCAGTGTGACCCTATGATGGCAGAGAGGCAAGGGTAGAGCACACGTGACTAAATCACATATCAAAGGGAAGGTGTCAAGTTGAGTTCAGCAGCCCGGAACTGCCACTTAGGACTCACTGTGTTCATTTCCCAGGTTAGAGCCCCAGAGAGCACTTGAGATTGTTCAGGGAGAGACTTGGTGTGAGAAGTGGTTGAAAACCCCTTAAAGAAAAGAGTTGAAGACAGAAAGAGGAAGAAGTTTGAGGAGTGGGGAGCAGGAGTAGTAAGAAGTGTCTGGTGCCATGGTGCTAGCGGACTGGCCAGAGTCTGACGTGCGGTGCGTTTGACTGCGATGGGTTCTAACGCTCTCCATGGTCTGTTTCGTCAGACTCAGGCTGTGTGTGTGACCTGAACAAAGCACGCCCTCCCAGCGTACTCAGAGTGCCTTACATTCAGTTAGGAGGTGCTCGGCTGCTTCCCAGTTGCTGCCTTAGCATGTTATCCACACTTGACTGTTGTTTTGCCTATGGTGGATGTTTGAGTGAGTATGTGGTGTTGCTCAAGTGTCTCTCTGACAGTTTGAATCCAGTCTTACGGGAGTTTTCTCTGTCGTTTGCGTAGCTTGGCGCCCGTGTTCGCGCTCTTTGTGCCATTCCACTGCTCCATCCCAAGAGTCCAGGTGGCGCAGATCCTGGGCCCGTTGTCCATCACAAACAAGACATTGATTTATATCTTGGGACTACAGGTACAGTATGCATTTTATGTTCACATTTCTCTAACCAGATCTGGGTACTTGCGTTTTTTGTTTTATTTTGTTCTTTTCTCTTTTGTCTTTTTCTCATTTGATCTCCTTAAGCCATTTTTTCCCCATAAGTTTGGCTTCATGATCTGTACAGGTGTTCAGAGGAAGTGTTACAGAGTAAGACAGAGTGTGGAAGGTACTAGAATACATTCATAGCCTTGAGTAATCTGATAAAAGCTTTCACTGTAGTTTGCATCAGTGGAAAGTATTTTCATTTCATCACACAGTTGTAACTACACTTAAGAATCATAGTTTGTGGGGCTGGAGAGATGGCTCGGTGGTTAAGAGTACCGACTGCCCTTCCAGAGGTCATGAGTTCAGTTCCCAGCAGCCACATGGTGGCTCACGACTATCTGTAATGGGATCTAATGTCCTTTTCTGATGTGTCTGAAGACAGCAACAGTGTACTCATATACATAAAATAAATAAATCTTTAAAAAAAAAAAGAATCATAGTTTGAAGTGGAAAAAAAAGAGAATATTGGGAATGGAAAATCGGTGTCATTGTCAGTTATGCACTACACCACATATAAAGCTGTGGAAAGAGACCCAGCACACCAGCCCATCTAAGCTGGGGAGTATGCAAGGAGCATTATCAAGCTGGGTCTGTAATACCAACTCCAGAGTCTGGAGCAGGAGGGTTTTAGGTTCAAGTCCAGACTGGGCTAGGGAATAAGCTCAGGGCACCTAGACAACTATGACTCTATCTCAGAGTTCTAAAAAGACAGAAAAAAGAAAGGACTAGGAACTGGAGAGGTGGCTCTGTGGCTAAGGGTTTGTGCTGTTCTTTGAGAGGACCCACGGTCAGTTCCCAGCACATCCCCACGGCCCCCATCCCGATCCCTGTCAGGCAGCTCACAACTAACTAACTGCCTTTCCTCCAGCTCTAGACCTGCCATCCTCTTCTGACATCTGCAGTACCTACACTTACATAGATGCACAAGCATGAAAGTTAAAAGGATACAAATCATGTTTTAATGAGAACAGACCGGGGGACACCTCTCAGTGCTAATGTGTTTGCCTAGCATGTCCAAGAGCCCGGGTTCACCTTCCAACATGCTTCCTCTTCTTCACGTCACTCACTCCAGTGCTTCTGTGTAGAATGTGTTGCTATGAAGACTACCTTTGACTCAGACCCCAAATCCCGAGGTCTCCTCTCTAACATCCAGCATGTGCCTGCCGCCCCCTCAGCCTGAGACCTGTGCTAGAACGTCCGTGCACTCTCCGGCTCTCTGACACGCTCTTTTCTCTTCCTCTCACAGCTTTTGAATGTATGGCGTCCTACATCACCCTGTGTAGCTTGGCTTTTTGGCTAACATAATATTTATTATTCCACACATAGACCAGATTCCAGCTTTGCAGTAAAATGACCCCTCCTCCTTGCCTTTTCCTCTTTAACATTGCCTCCATCTACTCCAGCCTGCTGCCCATTATCAGAGGCTCATCTGGGGCAGGTGTTTCCTCACCACTTTTATAGGCGTGTCTCACGTGGTGGGTTTAGTCTTCACCTTCACCTCTTTACCTTGACACCTGGGTCCCCACTCTGTCCTGCTATGGGTATCTCTGGCAGGGAAGATAAACATGTGTCAAGTTCCAAAACCCACTCTGAGCCTCATGGTGACGTCTATTTCTCCCAGCTCTGAAGTTAGGTGGAAGCACCAAGAACAGAAAGGGCCTTGCTCTATGTTACAGGGTAGACATTTGGGGTGACTGGCTCATCCAGTCATTAGGACCATGGGGATTCCTGGTTGGTGACTTACATCCTCTTATCCCTGTCCAAAGGCAGACATGTCAGTAGACTGTCTCAGATAGGTTCCAAATCAGTATACTCTCCACTGTTGTCTTAACACTCGAATTACCTCTGTAGGGTAGCAGTCCATTAAGCAGAAGTGGACTTGGGTCTAGTCCTTTACATGAATGGCAGCCTGGGCTCTCCTCTAGCCCGTCCCACTCCATTTTCCCCACTTCAAAAATAAAATGGTTGAAGTTTTTGTCCTCCTTTCCTCTACACACTGGGCATTCTGTGTATCCCATGTGTTTGTGTTACCCCTGTTACCGTCGGTGTGTGCACATATGTACAGAGGCCAGAGGTAGACTGGGTATTCTTGATTGCTAGACACCTTTGTTTTTAGAGACAGGGTCTTTCACTAAATTTGAAGTTTGTCAGCTCTGCTCCTGCACCCTCCTAGTGCTGGGGTTACAGACAAACTTCACCGTGTTGACCTTTCATGTGTGTGGGGGAGGAGCTGGACTCGGGTCTTCGTGCTTCCTTGGCAGGCACTTTGTGCACTGAGCCATCTATGCTGCCCACCTCCACCCAGGTCCTTGCATAAGTATTTCTCTGACTTTCTCTCTCCCTGCTGTGAACACTTGAAACCAGGAATATTAAATAGATGGATGGATGGTGGACGGGCAAATGACCCTAACCATCTTAAGAGCCAGAATGTGTGTTTGGGGACACATGCAGATCACTGGAGGGTGACTAAAAGAGTAAATGTGAGGTGCACACCCATAGAGTTCAGCCCAGAGGCATACTCAGACCCTTTTAGAATGCAAGCAGAAACTTGGTACTAAGACCAGGAGCATCAGAGACCAAAGATGATGATGATATTATTATTATTATTATTATTATTATTATTATTATTATTATTATTATTATTATTATTATAATACTGACAAAATGACAGGTTGCTTTACTTGTATACGAGAGGTGGTGTAACAGGTGCTGTGACAGTGGTACCCTGCCCTATGGCTCTGAGCTGGCTGCCCACCCACCTCTCACTCCCTTCTCTAAGACCGTAACTGTTTGTAACCATCTCCTTAAATGACAACAGACTCCCAACATCCAATGGATGACCAAAATTCCTCCACCCAGCCTCATAGGAAACAGAGTCTTTTTAAAATTGCTTCCTGCTCACTTAGGGATATAGTTTTCATTGGGGGCACCTAAGAAAAGATGGGAAAATGGTTACGTCTTAAGAAAACCAGCATTTGTTGTTCAGTCTCTGTATGCTGAGAGAGTTCAGGTTTAAGTGAAGACCTGACTGGATCAGCCTGCAAGGCTGGACCTAATCTGAGGTAGGATCAGGCAAGAAGCAGCACATGTCGGCATCTCTGCATCCCTGACGGTGAGTTTTGTCAGGGTTGGTTTTTTTGTTTGTTTTTTTTTTTTTTGTTTGTTTTGTTTTGTTTTTTTCCGTTTTCCTATGAACATAAAGCTTTCAGAGGTAATACATATTTCTGTATTAACATAATGTATGGAATGTACAGTATGCAGATCAGTTAAAGATGATTTTCTGCTCCTTGTTTGAGCAGGTAAAAGACGTCTTTCTTATGCTAGTTTGGATTATAACCAAAATTGCAGTAAATCTCCATCTATGCCATATGGAAGGTTGGCAGGATGAATCCTGAGGATGTTTGTAGCCAAAGATTTATTGGCCATGCATAGTGGAAGTTATGGCTGGAGACATTTATATGACCTAGGCAGTTTCAGACTAGGTCCATTTAAAGGGATCAGCATATACATTACCTGTTTTGGACCTTTTGATTTTCTTCTTGTCTGTAGCGAGATTTTGAAGAGGTTTCCCTCTCTCGTATCTGTTTTTTATCAATTTGGAAGGAACCCAGAGCTTTTCTTTTCCTATGGAAACATAAGAATAACCTCTCCCTCAGTGTAACACATATCCTGCTTTCCATTCTGAGGTGAGGACATCTTTATAATAAACAGGCTGGGTTAGTGCAGCAGTTTTTCCCATCATCCAGTGTCTCTTAGCAGCTGTCTTTTTCCATTAGCATTCAACGAATTTAAAGTTAATAAAGCACTATGTAATCTCTCTCTGGGGGTGGGGGTCTTTGTCAAGCATTTTTATTTGCTAAACATCTTTTTCAGAGTACAATTGTATCTCTCCAGAAATGTGTGTCCTGTAGGATTTTAACTGTTTTACATCATAAATATGTAAAAAAAATCACTTCACTAAGGACATATGCTGGAGCATTGTCAGTCTTAATTTATCTAGGTATTCCCATAATGGCTGTAACTTCTAATAAATGAATAATTACAGAATCAACTTTCAGAAACTAAAGTATTCACCTACTGATACCGTGAATGTGTGCCTATAGTACACTGTACTTATTTAGTTTACAAAACTCTGTTAGATGAAACACATCCATTTGCCACATTTCGTTCTTTTGGATACCCTTGGGGGTACTTCCTGCAGGTGATGGAATTTGGTTTTACAGTGAACAGTAGGACATGCCTTTACAGTCTCCTTGGGTTCTTGCCAAGTGACAGAGAATTTTTTCTTTAAACTTTTGCTCTTAATTGGTGTTTTAAATGAAATTCTGAGGCCTCTAGTACACTTCCTATCAATAGCTGATCAATGCCTTGTAGCAGAGAGCCTGGCAGACCTGTACGGGCTCTGATGTGTTATACACAATGGATGATTCCTATTTCTGATCACTCATTGTAATTGAATAAGCAATGAAGTTGATTCAGAATCCTCCTGAAGAAGTTCAGCAGTTTCTATGCATAAGACCAGTCTTTTTTCATATTGAGAATCAGTGACTATATTAAGAGATTCTTGAAAACCTATTAGCACTATAAAGATTGCACTGAATCCTGATTTTTGAACTGATATTTTCTGACTTACACTCTGCCTTTCCTGGCTTATTTGCATCAGTATAAAATGTAGGGGCTCCGGACCACAGTCTCAGCTAGATCCACTTCACCTCATTGACAAAGTCTCATTTATCCCTTTAGTATCAATTCAGAAACCTATATAGATTTTTAGTTTCTGACTCTGTTTGTGTGCTAAAAGCATCCTTTCTAAGATAGTCTTCCCTCTGCATTAGAGTTCCTGTAGGGAGTGAGTAGAATGCAGTATAACTAAGGTGTGGGCCATCCTTGGTTCAGTATAATCTAGATGTGTCCTGTAATTTCCTTTCTAGCAGAGCTAACTCCTTTTCAGCCTCAGCTGATAATTTTCCCAGAGTATTTACATCTTTATCTTGTAAGGTTTAAGATCAATTGCTTAGCTCTAGAATAGCCAAAGCAATTACAGGCCACAGCTAGTTAATACTTCTTAGTAGTTTGTGGAAATCATCAAGAGTTCTTAATTGGTCTCTCCTGATATGTACCTTTTGTGGTCTAACTTTTTGTAGACTTATTTTATATCCTTGATAATTAATAGAATCTTCTCTTTGTATTGTCTCAGGGGCAATTTATAATCCCCTAAAAGGTAAGTTTTTTTTTTTTTTTTGTTTTTGTTTTTTGCTTTTTTAGTTCATCAGTCTTTCCAAGGTATCTGTATTTAAATCAGCCAATAAGTTATCTTCCATATAATGGTAAATTACTGATTGAGAAAAATTGTTTACAAATTACCTACAATGGCTGTTGTACATAATATTGGCACTAGGTAGGACTGTTTCACATTCCCTGTGGTAGAACTTTGCAATGGTATTTCTTTATTGGACAACTTTTTTTTTTTTTACAAGATTTTTGTTTTTTAAGTTTTATTTATTATATGTGAGCACCCTGTAGCTGTCTTCAGACACACCAGAAGAGGGCATCACATCCCAATACAGATGGTTGTGAGCCACCATGTGGTTGCTGCGATTTGAACTCAGGACCTCTAGAAGAGCAGTCAGTGTTCATCTCTCCAGCACTTGGACAACTTCTAGTAAAAGAGAAAGCAAACCTTTCCCTTGTAGAGGAATTATTAAAAAGCAATCTTTTAGATTAATCACTATGATTGGCAATTCCTTAGGCAACAAGGAAGGCAGTGGGATTCCAGGCTGGCTGTAGAGAACCCATTGGCTGAATAGTCCTGTTAATTGCTCGGGCCCTGTACATTTCAGCCATCTGGTACTTTTGTTTATCTCGGATTGAAGTTGGATGTCTACCTTTTGAAGTGGCCAATCTGGAGGCTGAGATTTTGGAGGGATAATGGTGATGTCTGCTCCGTGTCAACTGTTCCTTCCATTTCAGTATTAGCACCAAGTGTAAAATGAATTTATAATCCTAGCTAACCCATATAAAAGACACATACATAATCTAGGTATTTCACTTATAAGCTATAAGCCTAGATTGGGCAGGATAGGAGCTATTCTAACAGATTCCCAGCTATAATGTCCCTGCTCTTGCCACCTGCTCATGGTTCATCTCCTCTCATGGCGGCCTCCTCCACTTCCATCTTCTTTCTTTTCTCTCTCCCTGCAGCCCCACTGTATCCTCAAGCCCCCACTCCTTCTCCCATCACTGCCCAATCACAAGCTCTAGCCTTTTATTGACCAGTTAAATTGGGGAGCAAGGTTTACACTGCAGCATCATGTAGTGTATGTGAGGATCTGCTTGTCAGGGGCAGCCATATCTCGAGGGCCAGTTCTTAGCATTAGAATATAAGCAGCATCAGACCAACCCAGTACAGGTGTGCAATGACCTAGCTCCATGCCAGACAGAAGGTTAAGTGACAGCAGCAGCCACAGCTTCTTCCCTTTGAGTCAGCACTGGAGCCAAGTCTGCAGCTTCCTTCCCTCTGTGTCTGTGTTTTGTGTTTCTGGGTGACATGTACAGAAGCCTCAGGTTTCTGTCTAGCACATTGTTAGCAGTGAATCTGAGCTTTGCTATTTCAATCTCCTGTTTCTTTCTCCATGACCCTGAAACTCCCAACCTAACCTTCCAAAGCTAACGAAGAAGCCACAGGACATTTCAATCATATGGGGACACTTGGAGATGCTTGTGATTTTCTTTTGTTTTGTTTTAGAACCCTGAGCACACATCTCTCAGATAAAAATTTAGAAATCAAAAGAAGAAATTGTAGATGTTAGGTTCAGTTCTTCCTCCTTACCCCATGCTCCCAGAAATAAGACTCAGATTCAAAATATATTTACAAACACCTTAGCCATATAGTTAGGCTCTTCTACTAGATCATAACTAAGATATCCCATTTATTTTAACCTACATTCTGCCATGTAGCTGGTTACCTGTGCTCATGTACCATGCGTCTATCTCTTCAGATCTTCCCCTGGTAGATCTTTCCACATCTGACTCTTTCCCAGAATCCTTTCTGCCTCCTGGCTGTCCCACCTTCCATTTCCTGCCCAACCCATAGACATAGGCTTTTTAATTGACAGGCAGTACACCCATACAGTGCACAAGATATTCTCTCTATAAGAATTTCATGAGGTCTAATTCTAATGCCCTTCATACCTTTGCACCAGTTAAAACTTTGTTCCTAGTAGCATGCTCTTTTCCCCACTCCCCAACTTTAACAACTTTAATTTTTAACAGAACATAATAAATAAAACAAAACCACCACAACAAAGTTGAACAAGGCAATCCAACAGTGGGGATAGAGCCCCATGAGAAGTCACAAGGATTAGAGATGTGTTCATTCACACACCCAGAGTCCCATAAAAGTCTAAACTGACAGCCATGATGTATACACAGAGCACCTGGTGCTACCAGCATACTCTTACCTTGGGTGAACTAAAATGAGGGCTCTCATCCCAAAAAGGGTACTGTTAGGTGTGGGCTTAAATGCTGGCAAGTTCTCCCTTCTGAATATAGACAAAGCAATGAGAAATTAAAATGAGAAAGTTACATGAAGAGACATTATTGATCATTACCTAGCACCAAGCGTGGACAGTGACTGTTCTGCATTGATAATGCATTTATTTGTGGTTGTTTTCAGCTAAGGCTTGTAATAAGAATGAGCTTGCAATCCACGTATTTTTCTTTGCACAGCAGGGGCCAAGTTCAACATGTATGTCATCAGCTACAGAATGCCTGGAGTCTTCAGAGAAAAGATTCCCATCTCTTTTTCTTTTAAATAAACAGAATTGCTGTGCCTTCACTTTTAAACTGCTTCCCTGAATTATGGCATGCATGGTTCATATGTAACTGGGGTCACATGGAGTGTGTGAAGTGAGTGCTGGGGCTGGCGGTAGACTTCATTTCAGTTGCCTTTGTTTTCTTTTGTAGCTTTTCACCTCTGGGTCCTACATCTGGATTGTAGCCATGAGTGGACTTGTAAGTGTCATTTTTTTTTAAACCTCCTTCCCCCATCCCTTCTCTTTCTCTCTTTCTCTCCTTTTTTTCTTTTTCTTTTTTTTTTTTTTTTTTTTTTTTTCTTTTTGGGAAGGAAGTATTATAGAATGTGGGTAATACACATCTGTCTTCTTCCTTTACCCAGGTCAGACGTAGCTCCATGTTCCTTCCCTCGTGACTAAGATAGCACAGCTACAGGGAAAATCACAGTCAAGACAGAGGAGGCCTGCTTGTCTCAGTTCCCAGGGTGACTTTGATGAAGGTGTTCAGATGAGGTTTCTGTCGGTGTTGGTTCTAAAGGGCATTAGTAGATCTAATTCATACTAAGAGGAAAAGGACAGAGTGAGGAAGTCGGGCCTGCTGAGCAGGGGAGCTGCTCTGCTGCGTGATCTGTGGAAGACACGCGGCTGGGGAGGAAGAGATGAGGTCAGGTGTCCAGAGAGGAGAAAGGGAGCGTGCTGAAGGTCCAGCGTTCTAGTCTGCAGAGGGGATTCCCTTCTCTCCTATGTCCACAGCTCATTACAGTTTACATGACATTTAGAAAGAAACTAATGCAGCCAAGTTGGATGCTTCATGACTTGAATGTGAACCATAACTGTATGAAAATTTATGTGTAACTAGTGTTATGAGTAAATAGTTTTAACCTTCTTTTTGAAAAAAATCTAAGAAAATTACAGAATAGATGTATAGGACTATGCAAAACATCAAAGGGGAACTTAGAAGTAATTATGCCACACTGCAGACCCTGTCACCAGCATGGCACCAGTCACTTTTGTTTTTTGAGAGAATGATTAGGACCCTGAGCCGCCTTAAGTTGTCCTGAGCAATCCTAAAGACATTACAGATAGAAATTCATTCATTTCCCTCCCTGACATGCTCCCAGCTCACTTACTCCAGACTTTGATTCTGTGGGTCAAAAATCAGACTGTCTCCTCCTTATTTTATTGTTTACCTGATCCCATAGTGAAGCTCAGAGCTGGAGACAGCTGGATCTTCTTACCCTCCACCCACCTCCTCTCCCTCCCCTCCTCTCTTTTCTTTCTCTCTCTCTCTCCCTTCTGTTCCCCTCCTCTCTCTCATTTCTTCTCACCTCTCTTTCCCCTCCTCCCTTCCTTCTCTTCTCCTCCCCTGCCCTCTTCTCCCCTCCCCTGCCTTCCTCTCCCTTCCCTTCACCCTTGAGACTGGGTTTTATTCTGACCCCTGGTTCTCCCCAAGCTGCCATCTGATGTTCTTGAGACCTGATGGCTTGTCGGTGAGCTCTGCACTAAGGCAGCACATCCCAGGCCTACTCCACCTGCAGTGCTGATGTTCTGAAGCATGCAGGAACATGAGAACCACCTTCTTTGCACTTTTTTAATCAAGCAAGGTTGTTTTTCTTTAATAACACATTGTGATGCATTTGTATAAAATGTCCCATTTACCTTCACTATTCCGTTGTTAGGCTTCTGGTGGTAAATTAAGTGCTTGCTGTTACCTCAAAGTTTTACCGTGTGACAACCAAGACTCTAGAGTTGGAGGTTATATCTTTCAACTGTTGGTTTTTCTGGACTAACAGTTTGTTTGTTCTGAAGTCACAGACCTTTCCAATCCAGATTTTATCAAAGGGTACCAAAGAACTTCTAATATAAAAAAAATCCCCCAGAGGAATATAAAAGCCTACACTGTGTTTTAAATAGAATTTTAAAATGTCTGGGCATTTTAAGGAGTCCACTACCATTAACATTCATGAACCAGTTGAATTTTCTTTTACAATAATTATCTCAAAAAAAAAAAAAAAAATATATATATATATATATATATATATATATATATATGAGATAAATCTTCATATTGACCTCCTTTTATTTTTACAGCTCATAGATAATACCTTGTTTATTTCCAGTGACTGACCATGAACTATGTATGGTAGAGCTCATATCTAGCATTTGCAACCCCCCACCCCCACACCAATTAGTTAATTAAAATGAAATGATTGGTATCAGCGCTGACTGACGCTAGTTTTCTTCATGCTGTGCCATGCATGTTGATGCTTGCTTCCAACTGCCTGTGTTCTTCCTGGCTTTATCAAGAAAACCCACACTCTTATGATATCTGCCATATATAATATGGTGGTCATGCATGGTTACTTATTTATAAGCAGAACGTGGTGGTGTACACCTATAGTCCCAGCACTCAAGAAATAGAGGCAAGAAGATTGTGAGTGCAAAGTGAGTCTAGGCAACAAAGTAAGGTTCTGTCTCCAGCCAACAAAACAAAGCACTTCGTGTGTGAGTGCCTGGCTTGGCCACTGTGAGGACCCTGTCAAAGTCACAAAGCCACTGTCCAGATGCTTCTTGCTCAGCAGGACTTCCCTTCTCCGCTAACTTCCTTTTTCTCTTTCCTTTTGGTTTTAATGCTAACTAAAACACTTCAAAGGTCAAAATTCATGCTGCCAGGAAGAAATGTGTACACAGTGTTCACTGTTGGGAATTTATGTTACAAAGCCTATTGGAGGAGTCACCACAGTAGGTTGGTGGCTAAAGGTACTTGCTGCCAAACACAATGATCTGAAGACACACACCATGGAAAGAAAGGGAGAACAGACTCTTACAGGTTGGTCAGACAGACAGACATACATATAGACACACACATAATAAAAGTTATTAACTGTAGTTGTGTGTGTGTGTGTGTTTTCAAACGTTTACCATTGGAAGCTATTATGTATCAAAAACACCTTGTTTAGGAAATAATTTTATTTAACTCTGGCAGTTAGTATTTGTTTTGTTTTATTTGGGGACAAGTGAGCGGGGCTGGGAATGTAGCTCGGTGACAGGTGCTTGCCTGACGTGCATTTGATCCTGGCTTTAGTCTCAGTACCAGGAAGGAAAATGTGTGTAAGACAGCAGTCTTCTCAGCCTGTAGGTCACAACCCTGTTGGGGGTCACACATCAGATATCCTGCATATCAGATAATCATATTACGGTTCATAACAGTAGTGATGAAATGGTTTTATGGTCAAGGTCGTACTGAAGGGTTGCAGCATTAGGAAGGTTGAGAACTGCTGATGTAAAACCTCAGTTCTTTGTTATTTTCGGTCTTAGCACCAGAAGCTACTTGTACTTTCCTGGAAAGCTGCTAACTTTGGCTAGAGTTTAGTTTATTATAAACTGATTTTTTTTTCAGTTTTAACAGTTTTTATCTCCTTTGTGTTGTTCCTTCTTGCATGAGTATCCATGTTTCTGAACACATAGTCCTAGACTATCCAGTGATTAAAAGGACAAGCTAACACCAGGATGCTGTCTTACCACCTAAGTGCTGCCCTCTGTCTTGGGCTGGTGATGGACATGAATGTGATGCTTAAAGTTGTTACATGTGTACACGCTTACTTGTCAGGGTGCACATGTATGTGGAGGCCCAAGCTTTTACTGGATGTCTTTCTAGACTGCTCTTATCACAAATGGAGACAGTCTCTCAGTCGCATCTACGTCTTGCCAGTTTGGCTACTCTGGCCTGCTAGCTTGCTCTGCGGATCCTTTCCACCATTGTGTGCTGGTGTTACAGGAAGGCCCCTGTGCCTACTGAGTGCTTATTTGATGGCTGCTGGGGATGCAGACTGCAGTCCTCTACTGCATAGCAAGCACATTGCCTACCTCTGAGCCGTCGCTCCGGCTCCGTGTGCTTGGACATTTTAGTAAACTCCTGGCTGTACATCTTCTGAATTACTTTGATTTACTTCTGAATTACTTTGAAAGTTTGAGGCCATTGTGTATATTCATAATTCTCCCATTCTCATTACACATTAATATTTTATTCCCCTAAAGCAAATGTTGCTTACGCATCAGACTTGAAGTTCTTGTGGTTCTGCTGAGAGGTTTGTGGCCATCTCTATCCCAGCACTTCTGCATTTCCTGCAGTTTCATGAATCACAGCCATGAGTCATCTGCAGCGGGATGGACTGTGGCTCTCAAAAGCCTGCTCCGACTCAGCCGTAGTTCACATCTTAATCATTAGCTCTTTTCCAAAGTATTTAAGAGCAAATTACCCGGCGCCTCTGCTCTCAGTGTGTGCGTGTGCAACAGCACACTCCTCACTGTGCCTGTCACTTGCCACCTACAACACAGCAGACTTTATCTTGCAATCAAGCAGTCTTAGTCTGAGAAAGAATCTGTCTCACCCACTGTAGGTAGAAATGTACATGGAAGCCAGATTGTATCGAACCTTGAACGTGGTTTGAGTTTGGGTTGTTTTCTGTGGACAGTTAAGGCTTGTGAAAGCTTTTCAAACAAACACTTCAGATGGTACAAGATTGTAGCTCTCAGCGGGTCTACTTGACTTGAGAAGAGGAGCCACCTCAAAGGAGTCAGGTGTCTCCTTTGCAGACTCTGATTTGCCTCTGTCTCTTCTTCACATGATTTACCTTTGATGACCAAAACCAGTAATAAAGCACTGTCTTAGAACTGTGGTGTGGACGTGCAAGTGAATTCTGGGACTCTGGCCCACGTCCTGGGCGGTGATAAGTAGTGCTGTGTGGGTCTCCTGCGTGGGTGTGACTTCCTCTGCTCTTCAAACTTCCTTTTATTCCTGTGTATTCTTTTCTTCAGATACCTTCGGTAGACTGACTGAACAGGTGCAGGGTGGCAGGGCCAATAACACATGTTGCTCAAGGCCTTCAGTTAAACTTTGGGAATTTAGGAGTTAGACTCCCATGCTCAGCAGTTAACTAGACACAAAGTGAGAGGCTCCAAGAGAAATCAAGGCTGACTAGCTGTGAGGATACTTAGCCTTCAGAAGCCTACATGGAGAATCAGGACCTCCAGGCTCTGAGAAAACCCCACACTTAGAGGGGGTCCCACAGGGAGGTGGGTCTCACAGGGAGGCAGGGGTGTGTGGCCATGTGATGCTACTGCTTTCATCTTCTTAGGGATTTTTGGTTTTATTGTTTTCTTTGTTTGTTTGTTTGTTTTTGAGACAGGATCTTACTGTGTTTCCCAGACTAGCCTAAAGCACATGTTGTAATCCAAGCTAACCCTTGAACATGCTCTCTTTCATCAAACCATGCAGATCTTGTCTGCTAGACCTGGGATCTGAGAACCTGAAAGAAAGTGACATGAAAACAGTGATCTTTTCTAACTTAGTCACATGACAGATAATGCAGATCTACAAACTCATTCCTTGAGGTGATCAATCTCTCACTGGCTTCATTTTCTGCACTCCTCCCTCCCATGCTCCAGCACTAGAGCACACCTGGTTGGTAAGAGGAGTCAGGATATATTGTGGATGAAGGAGTGAGCCTCGGAGCTTTTGTGCTGCAGCCCAGATGCAGGGACGTGTGTTCCTGGGCTTGTTGTGTCATGTAGATACACTCCCCTTCTCCTGAGAAAGCAGCCTCTTTCCATTGTCCTTGTTGGACAGTTGGGTTCCTGGATGTAGGACTGTGGTTCACAGGGACCCTGGTGAGTCTCTTACTAGTCTCTGTTGGCTGGTGAAAGGGCTCAGCACCTGGGTCAAGACCAGAGGGCAGCTGAGGTTAACTCTAACCAGGAATGCTGGTGTTTCCCAGCCAGGAAATTAGATTCTTGATTTCCCCTTCAGCCTTACTTTTTTGACTCCCTTCCTAAAGGGGTTGATGGTATGAAAAACCTGTAAGTGTGCAGTTTATATTCATGTTTTTAGTGGCCTTAAAGGAAGCAACTTCCTGTTTTCTGTTCTTGGGCTTGAAGAGATACTTTCCACTGTTGCCATATGGGGGCTTCCACCTATAACATAGAGCCATACCCTGGGTTCTTGGCTTAGATATCCCACAGATGTGGGCCCAAGTAGTCTTTAGTCATTTGGTCCCATGTCCTGTTTTCTAAACAGGGCTCCTGACCTCGTAGCTGAGTGGTTCATCCTACACCTAGCTGCCCCTGAGGAGTGGGGTGTGTGCCCCTTTTCACTTTATCTAGTCATCTAAGCAGTGATCTGTGCTGCAGGTTCTCACTCTAATGTTTGGACTTCCTGCTCAGAAGACCTCATTTACCCTGGGTTAGTCCTGGCCTATAGCAATGCAGATCTTAGCATATGCCCTTAATTCTAAGATTGTGTGTGTGCATGTTCTGGTACACACGTGTAAGCACAATTACATGCAGAGGCCAGATGAAGGTGTCAACCCTTGGAACGGGATTGCCAGGTTTGAGCAGCCCAGTATGAGTGCTGGGAGTTGAACTCAGATCCTCTTACCCTGAGCCACCTTTATTCTGTCCTTTCTTCCCTCCTTCTTCCTTACTTCTCTCCCTCCCTCCATCTCCTATCTTTGCTGGAGATGACATCTAGGGCTTTGTGAATGTCAACGGTGCTCCAGAACCTAACTTTTTCCTCTGCTCGTACTTTAATTAAAAAAAAAAAAAAAAAAAATCTAACAAAACTTGGCTTTCAAGAAAAAACTGTCTCAGGCTGAGGCTGTCACTCAGTTGACAGACTGCCGGGCATGCATGAAGCACATGGTAGCACACATCTATGGTGCTAGCACTTAGGAGACAGAGGCAGGAGGATCAGAACTTCCAGGTCATTCTATAGTGAGTTCAAGGCCAGCTTGGCCTAGTGAGCCCCTGACTCCAAAAAACTAGTTGTATTAATGACTAAGCAGATTTGGGTAACAACAAATGTTAATGTAGTTATTGGTATCACATCTTTTCATGGATTAGGCTGATCATCAAAAATAAAAAACTGAACTGCTCAGCTTGGCAGATTCTAATACATTGTGAGCTGAAACATTTCCAGTCTGTTGTTTGATAACGCAGGTCATACAGAAGATCCAGAGACAAGTGAACTGTCCTTTCCCATGTGCACCTGCCCATATGCCCATCATCTGTAGGATGGCTTTGCCAGCTCACCAGACAAGGATGATGTCATAAAGCTTGAAATCCTTTTAACCCAGTTTCATTTTCCCACCACAATGCCTCAAAAAAATGTAAACCTCGAATAGCCCAGAGGATTTCTTTTCCAGCAAACACCGTGTTAAGACTTTATTTTTTATTTTGAAGGGCTAGAGGATTGCTGGGTCAGTGGTTAAGAGTAACTGTTGGTCTTGCAGAGGCCCTGGGTTTGATTCCTTAGTTTCCAGTACTCACATGGGTGGTTGACAACCATCCAGAACTCAAGTCACATGAAATATGCTACCCTCTTCTGACCTCTGCATGGAATAGACACACACATGAGGCACAGACATATATGCAGCAAGATATACATGTAAATTGTGTTCATGTGTGCGTGTATGCATGTATGTGTCCCTTACACTGCTTTTGGTTTTCCCTCTTAGGCTCCTGTTTTAACTAGATTTATTCCTAATGTTTTATTACTAGCATGTGCTAATAGTGTGTCAAATTTTTATTCAGGTTACCTGTTTTAAGAATTTATCTTTAGTGCACTTCAGTGCACAGTATTTTCAAGTTTTCACCATTTATTTATTGTGTGGGATACCGGTGGGTGTTGGGTGTGCTCAAGTCGGGGTTCCTTCCTTCCACAAGTGAGTTCAGACCTACATTCAGGTTATCAGTCTTGGGGAAAGCACCTTTGCCCACAATATATTTTAGGTTTGTGTTATTTATATTATGTCTTGATCCCCCTAAAGAGCTCTCAGCTACTGTCCTTTTAACTGTAACCCCACTGTCCCCACACTCTCTTTCCTCCTCCTCTGGTTCTGTGATGTTTGCTGTTGCTGACTGCTCCCCTCAGGATTCTCCCTAAGGCTCCCCTGGCACCAGATTCCTTCACGAGCCTCCCTGTGCTACCTGCTCTCTCAGCCTAAACCGTACACACTGACCAGTGGCTCCTATGGACTCCCCCAGCTGTTCCCTTTGGACCCCACACTGCTGGTGTTCCACCCACTCACCGTGCCCATCCCTCCGTAGTACCTTCAGTTCTCTAAGGTTGGAATGTTTCGTCTTCAGTCTTCACTGACACCCCATAATCCAGAGACAGGGTCCTACTGACTAGAGTGGGTCCTCATCTGAGTCACTGTGACGTCCTTCACAGAGTGTCTAACGGTCGCATGGCCTCAGTTCACTGTCTTTCCTGTGCATGAAGTGCTAATCTTGCTGTGTGTGCAGCTTTTTCCCTTTGTCCTCCACTGGGTTCTCAGAGCAGGTCCGTGAGATTCTCATGCCTGACTCACTTAAGCTCAGCGTGGTAGTGTGCATGTACTCCCAATACGCAGCAGGCGGAGGCAGGAAGATCGAAAGCTCCAAGGCAGCCTGGGCTACATATAACATGACTCTATCTCAATAAAACAGCAAGAACAAACAAATATTATGGTATACTTTTCTGGTACCACTAAAAAGGTCATTAAAGTCTTTGTCTAGTGTGAAAACTCTGAAAAGTTAGAGTCAAAGGTTTTTTTAAAGGTATTTAAAAGAATGTGCATTGTCGTTTTTTAGCCAGAAAGTGGTATTGAGAAGAAATATTGATGTTTTCTTTTTTCCATATAAATGGCTTTAAAGCTAAAAATTAGATTTGTTTGTAAAAAGAGAGTTATTTTTACAGAAGTATTAATTGCTAACTAATAGTAATCATAACTAAACATCTAGGAAAATGTCCGTACTTGAGCACCGCATGAGTAAAGCTAGGGTTTAAGGTTGTTCTTGTCATGGCCATGTGACAGTGTGAGACTGTGTGGATAAGCAATCCTATTGTGGATCTGACCTTTTTTTAATTTTAGGGGTGTGTGTATAAGCTAGAAATCAGCTTGGTGTCCTCCTCAGGGTCATCCACCCGGTTCCTTCAGACGGCTCACACTTGCATCTGGACCCGGCTGTCTCAGCCCCCAGCACTGGGATTGCAAGTACATGCAGCCATGCAGCCATGCCTGGCTTTTACCTGGGTGCTGGGTTGTTGAACTCAGATTCACAGCAGGCCCAGAAAGCATCGGAGTGCCAAGCTAGCTCCCAGCCGCTAGATTTCTTTTAACATCAAGACATTGCTCCTTAAATACTGTTCTTGTATTTGGAGTGTAAAACGGTCAGGATTTTCCTAACTGAATTAACATTTGTTTTACCAAGTAGGTTAAGTTCGTGTTGGATAGTTTGTACTGTTTGATATCTGCCACTTGGTAGGACTAAGGATATGCTCAAACTAGGAGAATGCTTCTGAGATGATTGATTCTGTTAATACTCCATCTCAGTCTTGCTTACACTTGAACAATCAGTTGGATGTTTCCTTGCAGATTTCCGGCATGTGCTACGACCGCAAAGTGCTCCAGGTCCACCAGGTGCTCTGCATCCCTGACAGGATGGCCCAGTTCTTCTCCTGGGCCCTTGAGCCCATCTTCTCATCTGCAGAGCCCACCAGTGAGGCCAGGGTCGGGATGGGAGCCACCGTGGACATCCAGAGGCAGCAGAGGATGGAGCAGCTAGACCGGCAGCTGATGCTCTCTCAGTTTGCGCAAGTGAGGCGGCAAAGGCGGCAACAGGTAAGCAGCGTGACTGGCGGTGTGCAGTGTGCACTTCCTTCACAGAGACTCCTGTGAGTCACACACATCTGTCCTGTATTTGCTGGAGAGTGAGAGTCCAGGTGTCAGCGTTTCTCAGAGTCTGGGTTTCTGTTGTTCTGTTTTTAAGGTAACAAAATAAATTACAGCCGAACAGCTGGTCAGTTTGGACATTCTTATCCTTAGCATTATTTCTGAGAGAAACACCAACCTAGTTATCGAGATAGAATACTTATCAGTGTTTGTAATCTTGTCAAAGCCACAATGTCTTCCTGTTTAAAGTACTAGTCCTTTGCCATGGATGAGGAACAGGTGAAAAGCTTTTATGATTTTCCTTGGTGAATACGAAGATCGGAAAACTTGAAGGGAACAAGTGATTGCATCTTGTTGATGCTGTATTTTCAAAGATGAGCACTTAGTAACCAGAAGCCATTGCACAGTTACCTACAAATTCTGACATGACCTTGTCTTCCAAGGGAGACAAGGAAAGGGGAGGTTGCTCTCCGCTCAGCTAAACTTTCTGGTCTGTTCCTCCTCACACACCATGACCAGCACATCGGACTCCTCGCTTCCTGCTTCTGCCTTTATGTTGTGGGGTGGTGAGAGATGCAGGAGTCTCCTGCCTTCCCCAGGTAAAACAGGTGGGGCTTTGGGACTCACTATGGCCTGGAGAATTAAAGTCCAGTCTACCGTCCTTGGAATGTGGGTGCAGAGTTTATCTCTGGGGAGTAAGCAGTAGAAGACAGAGGCCTAAGTTGATCCTTGTAGCTCTGGAGCACATGACACAGATAGATGCCCATGGCATGCTCCAGTGCCGCTGGCATGTGCTCATGGAGAGCTCAGAGATGGGGTGGAGGTGGCTTACACACTCACTTGTAAGCGTGAGAACCAAGAGTGAGGAGCAGCGTGGGAAGGAGTCAAACTGCAGTCAGGACTGAAGGGAAGCCTGTGGCTGACAGGAGGCAGTCGGTCCTACAAGCCTCTTGGAGGAGACTGAGAGGGTGGGTGTGGTGGTAGAGAGCCCAGCAGAGCCTGTCTGCTCATACTCCTCTTGCCCTCTCTGTAGCCTCCTCCCCTCCTAGGTATGCGACACGGCCATCTGAGATGAGAGTCTTCAGAGAGGAGAGAATGCCTCTGTAGGTTCTCTCAAAAACCCATTTGGGTGAGTGGGTTTCTAGTCTCTGTGACTTGCCTTGGGAAAATAAATTCTAGTTTCTGTGACTTGCTCCAGGATGAGATGGTAGGAAGAGGCTAGAGAGGCCTTGCTTTTGAGGCTTCCAGGGTATTTCAGTTCAAACTCCCCCCATGCCAGACTTTGGGGTATTTTGTTCGGAGCCCTAATCCTCCTTTCTGCCCACGGGAGGATCTCCCTTGTGACTTCCAGGATTCTCCCTGCACAGAGCCAGAGAAGAGCTACGAGCACTTTGAGTAGCCCACCCAGGAAGCAGATTTGGCCACTGCCATCTGTTATCATAGACTCATAGCTTGTAGCTGCTATGAACTAGAAGAGGCTTCGGGGCTTCGGCAGTCAGCTGGCATGGTGGCCGGCGTATCTGCTTTTGCAGCTTACTTGTGCCCTCTGGATCTTCTTGTGTTGACCCCAAATGTGCCATTTGAATCTGGCAGTGGGTTTCTGCTGGGCCTGCAGGGCCTGTAAACTGAGGACTCTCCACTGCACACACTGAACTTACTTTGGCTCTTAGGCACTTTCTGGTATAACATAGGTTTTTGTGGGAATGTAATACCCTGCAGTTGAAATATTCCCTGCCTGGTTTCCCAGGAGCCACCATGTTCTCTTATGGCTTCTAATGCCATACAGTGTCTTTGTCCACCACAAGTACAGCATACATTGTTCTCCAGTAAGTAAAACACCAAACCTTTGTCCTTCTTAAGCATGCATTTCCAGTGGCACTGGGAAGGTACTGGCTGTGGTTCTATCCACTGCGCCAAATATCCCCACTCGTACACACGGGCCTTCCCTTCACAGTTCAGAGCAGGAAGCAGCCTTGAACACTCAGTGGCACTTGTCTGGAGAGCAGGGAGCAACTGTTGTACCCTTAAGCTTTCTGGGTTTGTTTTCCTAAACTTCCTTGCCAGAGCTGAACTTCCTGGTTTGACCCTTTGTCTATGCATGGCAAATCAGTACACAGTGATCCTCTGCCAGTTAAACCACCATGGAAGAGAGTCCCCTGTATGTGCGTATGTCTTGAGAACTTTGTATAATAGGTATGTTCATGTGGGGGAAGGGTTGATTTTCATTGAGTTTTCAACACATTTGTTCTTTTTTTTTTTTTTTTTTTTTAACACATTTGTTCTTAATGTTTATCACATGCTGAGTCTTGAGTCTAGGGCCGCCATTGAGTGTGGAGCTGCAGAAGGACCGGCCAGCAGACCTCAGTGGAGAGCTGGGCCTGCTGCAATTGCAGCATTGAGAGTTTCATGTATTACTAGCAAGAATAGCATGTGCTGTGCCAGTCATTTGCCCTGGCACCAGCCTAAGTTCAATTTTGTATGTAGAGCCTGTCAGACTGGAGTTCTTCCCTCGGGCTACTCAGGTGGCCATTGATCTCGAGCCCCTGGATCCCAATTTTTATCTATAGGAGGACCTCCCCTCTCCGGCTCCAGATGAACCCTATGTTCTTGTGCCCTGGGATTTCTGCTCTGCTTGCTTCTCCATCATCAAACCAAAGATGCTTCAGCAGATGTTTCGTTGTCCTCCCAGTCTCCCGTCTCCAGGAGCGCAGCAGTTCATTCTTCCCACCCAGCCACACCTTGCTCCCTGCTCTAGTGAAGTGACAGGGTCTCCTTTATATAAGTTGGTTGTTCCTGCTTCCTGTGTCTCCATCATCTGGGTCCATACCCATGGCCTCATCTGCCTGCTCTTACCCCAGCCTCTGCCTTGCTCCATCAGCGATGTCTTTTCTCTACCTGAAGCCTCTCAGCAGCTCCTTCCCCTTGGCTGTGAAGGCAGTTCTGCAGGCCTGCCTCCTTCTGACTACCTCTCTCTCCTGAGTTTATCACCATCTTTACTGAACCGTTCAGTTCAGCAGAGCTACACATTACCACCACAGCCTCCCAGAGAAACTGGCATTTGTTTGTTTTTTAATCCTGACTTTAATTTGCTCTGTAGTTTTCCTGGAAACAAAGTGTCTCTGGGAAGCCTTTTAAGTCCCCCACTGGAGTCTCTTTGCCTAGAACCTTAGCCCAGCTCTCACTAGGGACTGGCTTAACCTATCCCTGCCATTGTTTTGGGGTGCAGAGAGGAGATTACTTACCAGCTTCTCCAAAACAGGAATAATAGTGGCACTGATAGGAACTTGACAAATACTTGGGGAACAACTGAGCAGATATGTAGAGTAAACATTGACGGGGTTACTTCGAATTCTGATACCAACTGGACATAGCTGAGCAAGAGCTGGAAAGACACGTAGATGTCCTGCAAGGTCACGCTGAAAACAAGTCACAACAGATACTGTGTTTAGGCTGACAAGGACCATAAAAAGAAACTGAAGCAGCTAGGAAGAAGGCAGAAAGTTCGGGAACAGGATATGCTCTTTCAGGAATAACAGATGCTCATCAGGAGCAGTTGCACCTCCTCCTGTCATGGGGCTATTGGCAAAGGAGCTTCAATAAATGGCGGCCCTTTTGGCGGGATGCTGAGAAAGTGTACATTAGCTGGGAGGCTCTTACATACTTGTAGCCTGGAGAGCAGTGACCCATGTGATGCCTCTTTGGACTTCACTCATCTGGGGACCACTTTCTGGACAGAGTCAGTATACGAGGAACCTGGATACTCTTGAAGTAGTTATGACACAGAAACTCTTGGGTGCTTGACTCAGGCTAGTTAGTTGAAAACTGGCTTTACTACTTCCTGTATCTTTCTGTGGCATGTGCCTGTCATCTGTACATTGTCAGGGCAGCACTGAGGGGAGCAGGTCAGACACGTGACTGCTCCCCAGCCTCTTGTCTTGTGCTTCATGTCTCTGCAGACACAGTTGCTGGTCCCAGTGGGTCACAGTCACTTTTCTGTTGGGTCCGGCTTGTCACTACTAGGGCCACTGTCTGACATTTCATAGGCTCGTGGGTTTGGGGGGCGGGGTTAGTTGGTTGGTTTGATTGTTGTTTTGGATTTTTGAGACCAGAGTATCACTATGTATGTAGTTCTGGCTGTTCTGGAACTCACTGTGTAGGGCAGGCTGGCCACAGACTCACAGAGATCCAGCTACCTCTGCCTCTCCAGGGCTTAGTCTTAGTCTTGTACCACCACTCCCAGCCATGTGTTTTTGTTTTTAGTCTGCACTAGTTCAGGAGCATGAGCTCCTGAAAGGCAGGACTGAACTGTGAGAGCTGTACTCATTGGTGCTGTGCTCTTTGCAACCTTGCCTGTGTGTGTGTGTGTGTAGAAAGCTGCCTGAGTTCCTTCCAGAAGTGGCAGCTGCTGAAGAAGGTAAAGCAGTGTCAGGTGTTGCTGCTACACATGTGCAGCTCTGGGGCATGGACGCCCTGCACAGTGCAGTGTGTGTGGGGCATAGACGCCCTGCACAGTGCAGTGTGTGTGGGGCATGGACGCCCTGCACAGTGCAGTGTGTGTGGGGCATGGACGCCCTGCACAGTGCAGTGTGTGTGGAGGGGTCTAGAAGAGGTCATCAGGTGGGGTTGGAGAGCCCAGGAAGAAAGGACTCAAGTCCCCAAATGGCTGTGGGACAGCAGGGGATAGCATTTGATTAAGAACTGAGAGTGCTGTAAGGAGGTGACAATGACAGATGAGGCATGGCCACCCACACTTGTAATCCAGACATAGGACAGTCACAAGTCATAGGCTGTGGAGTGGCCTTGGCTCCTACAGGCTTACAGATCGAGAACCTGTTTGAAACAAAAACAAAAAGAAAAGGAAAACACACACACACAAAACAACCCACCTGGAGGTCAGTGCACTACTGAGGTGACTGGCTCCTGCCTGCTGATCATTTCCTTCATAGACTCCCAGCCAGGGGAACCAGCTTTGTGATGAGAGACCAGACTTTGTGTTAACCCCTAACGTTTCCATGGACAGAAAGGCTGAAGGGTGGGCTAAGTATCCGTGGCCATGGATTTAATCAGTTGCCTTTATACCATTTCCTCCCTGAGAACCCACAAGGACAAGAGTCACATAGTGTCTATATAACTGATCACATGAAGGCTCCTAGAGGCTGGGGCTCATAGAGAGCCTCCGCCTCCCACTGCTGAGCTCTTCTGCCTGGTGGGTCATCTGTATCGTGCATAATCAACGGGGAAACGTAAGTGTGTGCTGAGTTCCCTGAGGGGCGTGTGGTTTCCTGGCAGCCAGTTGGAAGTACAGGTAAAGCAGGGCAGGATTTGGTTAGAGTCATTTCCGGTGGGAGCAGCCCTGTGTAACTGATGGATTTGTGTTTGGTTTTGTTGTTTTTCCAGACACTGTTTCTCTATGAGATCCTGGCATTCTCTCTGTAGATCAGGCTGGCCTCAAACTAAAAGATCTACCTACCTCTGCCTCCTGAGTGTTGAGATTAAAGGCATGCACCACCACTGCTCTGGCTGATCTGTGAATGATGTTTGAATTAAGTTTCGAGACTTTGAGCAGTGGCTTTAGACTTTGAGAGAATGGCTTTAGGTGTGAGGAAGCCCCCCCAGCCCCCCCCCCCCCCAGTGCATCTGCCATTAAAAGTGTTGTGTTGGCTGCAGTGTGAACGTTTTAAGGCCAAAACAGTTCTAGTTTTTTTTTATAGTAACACCCACATGCTCACAGTATGAAGCATAATCACAAAAGGAAATTTGCTTTTAGGGAGACAGCTCTGGGTTGCAGGGTGATCTACACACAGCCTGATGGTTGCCATGGGAATAAAAAGACAGGATAAGAGCTGGGTCTCAGAAGAGCCCTGGAGCTTTGCTGTCATCATGGTGTGGGCATATATCTGTTGCCTCTTAGAAAGTCAGGACAGAGTCCCGACTTGGGAGCTAGCCTGTTAGTCACTACACCTAAGAACTTCAACTTCTAGAACAAAGCTCACCACAATCTGACTTGTTGACCACACCACCTGTCTTCTGTACAGTCCAGAGGTTTTTTTTTTTTTTTAATTAATCTTACTATTATGTTCTTACATAATAGCCTCAGTTTTTCCACTCACTTCTCAGAGCCTTAAATACTTATTACATGGCCTTTACCATTTAAAATGTGTGATGCCTGCTCTAGAGGCACGTAGCTAGCACCTTTCAGCTCAACGTTTTATAGAAGCCTGAATTCTGTGCTTTGTTCACTCACTTGTATGAACCTTTTTTTTTTTTTTTTTTTTTGTTCACTGTTGGACGAGCACATGCACTTGAGAATAAAGCTTACCCTCAGCTGCTCTGTCTTCGGATCAGGATTAAGGTGAAGCCTGCCGTGACCTCACAGTGTGTGGTTTAAAGCTGCTGGGAGACTTGTCAGTACAACAGTGGAGTTGTTGGTGTCAGTGTGCACCATGCTCCGTGTATTGACCTCCTGGTACTTCCTGGTTACCTGCCACCTGTTTTGGTAATAAGTAGTTTTGATCCAAACAAAGACAGATGTTGATGCTGCCACAAGTGTATAACTATCGTTCACACATGCAGGTCAGTGATTTCCTCAGTAAAGGGTTGAACTGCACTGTATTCGTTCCCTCACCCACCCTTAGTAAAATTTTGTGGCTGTGAAAATTGTTTCTCTCCTCACCTCCCCTCAGCAAGTGTTGTCAGGTACCATCCACCCTGCAGTGACTCACACCTGCCTTGCATAGTGTAACTGTTCTTTCCGTTCCCCACTTGAAGTATATACTAATTCTTAGTTACAGAATTGTGCATCATTACCACAGTAATTTAGAATATTGTTGGCATCCAAATAGAAACTTTATATCCAGAGCAGTGGATACATATAAAGAGAAAACAGAAGAAGGTAGTTGTGAGGAGGAAGGAAGCCAGAGGGGGTGGCAGAGGATGAGGAAGGGGCAAATAAGAACCAAGTATATATGTAGTGTTGTATGTAGATGAAGAAATGCATATGAAACCCATTCCTTTGTATGCCAACTTTAAAAGTTAATTTAAATGTTTTTTAAAAGAAGTTTGGTTTCTATTAACAAACACTCCTGAGCCTTCCCGTCTTCCCAGCCCACTCTGTCTCTGGAAATTTGCCTCATGGGAAGGTCCAGTTGAGTAGAGCCTGCAGCGGCCATTGTTGGACTGGCGTGCCCTCATGCTTTCAGCGTTTCCCATGTATTGCAACACATGCATGAGTTCCCCATGATGAGGCCACCGAGTACAGCTGTATGCTGGCAGGTGCCATCTCTGTTCTTTCTGCCACTTGGCTACTTGATTAACAGAAGCTTCTGTCAGCTCTTGGCCTCTCTGGCACAGTTATTCTCATTGGCATCTGTTCTACACAACACACAGAGCTGTCAACCAGGCAGTGTGTCACCTCCTGACCTTGATGTGGCAGGAGAAGAAGGCAGTCACAGTAAAGTGTCAGGATCAGGCAGAGGTGACAGTGATTCCTTTACCTGTGTGGACATCTCAAGGAGACCCTGGCACCTGACAGGAACAGTTCCACCCAGGTCCCAGCTCAGGTGCTGCCAAGCGGGACGGCGTGCACGCATTTAGCTGCACTTTCCCTATGTTCTTTTACTTTTTGATGTGATTTGATTCGAGAACAATTCTTATCAAATTGCTGTGCTTCTTTGTCAACAAGGTCCAACCAGCTAGAGCTGGTTCCTTTATGACTCTTCTCCCATGAGCATGTGAGTGTGGAGTGTCAGATGTGGGTCGATAAAAATCTGCAGTGAAATGAAAACGAGGTGCAGGTCTCTGTTTTCAAGAGAAGCCGAAGCTAAAAGCTGCTGATGTGGAGCCGCGCCTCCGGCAGAAGCGGCTGGCACCTGGTGGCTTGCCGGTGTTCTTACTGACCTTTTGATGAAATTCAGCCTAGAATGATAGGATCAATCAAAATCTAACACTTTTCCAAGCCTGACTCATTAAGTGACATTCGTGAAAATCATTTCTATTTTCCATTCTGTTTTGGTGTCTTCGTGAGAAAGAAGAGCTCTGTAGAGTCTCATGTCTTTAAGAAGACAGGTAAATGATGACACTTCTCTTTGAAGGTGTAAAAGTGACAAGCAACTCAACTCCCCTTCTAGTTACATTTAGACCATAAGTGAGTTTGTAGGGGACACAAAGCAGCAGTTACTCTCTGTAGACTAGAGAGAGACCATCCCTTCTCTTCCCACCAAAACCCATCTCCATTGGTTTCAGAGACAGAACATGCTTTTACAACCTCAGTTGAAAGCCTAGGATTTCATGGAACCTCGGCCACACTCAGCATTCAGAACCCTCCCAGTGTGCAGAGGGTATCAGATAGCCAGAAGCCCGGAATTTCCAGAGCGGTGAGCCATGACCCCTCTTCAGAGATTATAAAATGGGTTTTCCAACCAAGTTATGCTGCAGTCTTCCTGGTGACGTGATACGCTACACATGCACACATCGCATGCACATATCACTGTTTCCAAATTGTGTGCCAATGCTTGCCGCTTCAACTCTTCACTGAAATGAGAGGGTACTTGCTTCTCCATGTTCCTTCTTTGAGTGGACACCACCCATTGCTCTGACTCTAGTAGGCTAATCACTGAGGAGCTTGTGTTAACTTGCAGACCCTCCTGGGTTCAGTAGTGCTGGTAAAGGAGCATGAGAGTGGGAGACACAGGAGACATGTCCATTGTGTGCCTAGGAGCCCTGTCCACAGCCATTCTGGAATGTGAGGCTCCTGCTCTAACAGAAAGGGCTCTTTCAGAAAGAAAACTGCTCAGCTTCTAAGATGCTCAATGATATCTAATGAAGAAGCACCCAGTCAGCTTAAGAACCATTTAGTTTGCCATCATCCACATGTGGAAACAAACACCACCCCTCCTTCCCGCCCCAGGTTTTGTTCTGCATGGAATCAGCGCCTTGACTCTGTCCTATAGAGCCTGGCCAGAGAGGGAGAGGAAGGAGGACCTTGATGGGTGAAGCTGATAGGGACATGAAAGCTGACTTGGGCCAGCCCAGCAGAGGGGAAAGCCCCCAGGAAATGTGGGAGCACAATTCAAGGAATCAGACCATTTGAGTAAACTTCCATCTGTCTGCTTAAGGGGGTGCTAAGTAAGGAAAGTTCTGGGAAGAGGTAAGAAATGGTTTAGGATAGGATTATTTTGGACCTCTAAAACAGGACAGATGTTTCAGACATTGTGATGGAGGTTTTCCGTTGTGGTAGTGTTACTGTGGGAGGCTTGAGTGCAGGGCCGCCCACACTGTGTGCAGATTAGAGTGGAGAAAGTGTGAATAGTAACTGTGTCATCAAGAAGCCACCAGCATAATCTAGAGTGGGACAACAAAGCCGTAAGTAGTGGCAGGCCCACAAGGAAGAGTAGATCATCCCTGAGAGTTTTGGGGGTTTGAGATAAAGCAGAGAACTGAGTCCATTAGAGCCCTCTGGATTGCAGGAGAGGTTGGCTGTCAGTGGGTTGGGAAGCTGAAACTGGTTAGGTGCTACCAGGTTCGGGGATGAGAGCCGAGTACTGAAGGCAGGAAAATGGACACATCTTGGGGAGGAGATAGACGGGAAAATCTTGACTCACTTTATGTTATTTTTGACAGTGTCCCCTTTCTCTGTCAAAACATGTACAGCTACAAGAACCAGAGATAATTCTAGTTTTGACTTAACATTTAATAATTTTTGTGTAGAACTAAAGGTAGGCAGGAAAAAACCATGGCCCAAAGCTTGGCAGAGCAAGGAATGAAAGGACTGAGGGACTGGACAGACACTGCCAGCCGACCTACCTGTGTTCAAAGGCTGGCCTAGGATTACCATGCTAGTTAACCTGATGAACCATGCAAAACCTGAAGCTGCGCACCGTCACAACTGTGTGGGGTTCCTGGGTCAGTGGCCAGCCAGTTGTTCCTAAAGTCACCCTAACACCTGCCGAGCCTGTGGAGCATGCAGAGAGACAACCCTTCCCTCTTCCAGATGGTGGTTTATTATTGTGCCATCTTTTCCACCTACTTTTCAAATAATAAATGAATTTTTAGCCCGTGTGCACAGTGATGGAGGTGAGCTCCTGTTCCCCCCCCCCCCCCACTTTTTTCAGGAAGCTCCTACTGATTCTCTCGTGATCAGTTCAGGGTTGGATGGGCTACCCTGCAGCACCTGAGTGTCAGTTGGTAATGTGGATCTGTCAGCTCAGCTAAGCTCTTTGGGGCCGTAGGGAAACAGATCTCTCTGCAGCCCTGTTCACCAGGCCTCTCCTAGGACAGACGGCGTGCTGCACACTAAGAAAGGAAGCTAAGCATGTGAATGCTTTCTTGGCTAGCCGCAGTTCTCCCAGAGCTAAGAAAGCTGCAGACAGTGACCATTAAGCCATAGCCTGAAGAGCTGCCCTGTGGCTTCCCTTCACCTCCACAGCCTCCCACCTCAGTTCTTACTTGAGAGGATAAATTCCTCTGACCTCATCTGTTTCAGCCTCTGTGCTCTGTGAGCCTTTATCCTGCCCTCCAACCCTTCCACCACACCTGCTTTGTTAGCCTACTGCCCAGTTTTACTGGTTAGTCAACCTAGATCTTTGTCAAGATCGCTCCATATAACACAGCTCAGCAGTGCGCTTCGATATTTGTCCATTCATTTTCCCTGTGTAGCCCTGGCTGTCCTCTTTGTAGACCAGGCTGACATCAAATGTAGAGATCTGTCTGGAGTGCTGGAATCAAAGGTGTGTGCCACCCTACCCAGCGCAAGTAAGTGTTTCTTACTGGGAAGTTGAAGGGTTTTTAAATAGAGGAGGGACACATTAAAACCTGTATCCCTATCCTGCCCTAGAGCATGGTCTAACACAGAGCAGTAAAAGACTGTGAAGAGACAGGGCTTCAGATCTTGCTTTTGCTGTGAGCAGATGTAGACATCACTCTCCTAGTTTGGACATGGGAGGAAAGTGGGATCGAAGGCAGGCTTGGTACATGTTGCATTAGATGCCTCTGCAACATTTAGGTGGATGTATGTCCAGGACACTTGGCTCTGTAGCTGTGAGGCGCATCATCTAGATCTCAGAATCCCACCACTGTGAGTAGGTGGGAGCTTGCCAACAGAACATGGAAGGAGAAAAGAAACTCCTTAGGGATAGGGCTGGAAAGACAACAGCACCATGTTACCAGAGCCCAAAGTAAAGGCTGTTGAGGTGTGGCCAGTACATCCCAGCCCTGCTGAAGGTCAAATGAGACACAGCTAAGGGGAGTCCACCAGGCAGAAGGAAATGCACTTGATGGTTTGCATACCAGATTGTGAGCTTCTACAAGGCATGGACATTGTCTTAATTCTCCTTCTAGATTCATTGTATAAGGTATTAATAGATATTGGTAAGCAATTGGTAATTCTGTGTATGGTACTTCAGCTGACATAAATAAAGCAGTCTGGTCACCTTCTGTCCTTGAACACCAAGGCAGTGGTACCCCTTGCAAGATGCTCCCACTATGTCGAGGCATCCCTGGTCTGGAGTAGAGCTTTTCGGTGCTTTGTCATAGAGAGAAGTGTCCTGGGATACAGATCTCCTTGGTCCTCAGGGCCCCTGTTCTCCATCTGTGCAGCCTGTATTTTCTGTGTGTGCCAAGAGGTAAAACACTGAGGAGCTTTGTTCTGTGGCAGGGGTGTGAAGTCTTCATAGAACCCAGCCTCACCTCTGCCCCAGTATAGGGCCCTGAACAGTCATATCAGTTTTAAGATTTATTTTTATTTATATCTGGATATGAATGAACATATATATGTATATGTATGTCTCTCTACCCCCTTCGTGTGTGTGTGTGTGTGTGTGTGTGTGTGTGTGTGTGTGCCTGTGTTCATGTTCTTGTCTGTTACATGTTGTAAACTGTTTTGTTTTGTTTTTTGAGACAAAGTTTCTCTTTGTAGCTCAGGCTGTCCTTGACCTCACAGAGATCCTCCTGAATGCTGGAATTAAAGGTGTGCACCACCATGCCCCCAGCTAATGGACATTTTCTTTCAATATGAAGCTTGTCTGTTAAATGTCGTTTTGTTTTAGTCGACAACAGCTCATCTTTTAATAAAGTTCATTTTTCTTTTTTGTATTTTTGTTTGAGAAATCTTTTCTTATCGCAATGACATGGAAGTATCCTCTAATGGTTCTGATAATCTGACTTCCTTTGTTCTAGTCTAATCTGTAGAACATATTTCACGTGTGGTCAGAGACAGAAGTCTAACCTTATGGTTTTCATGGCTTTGGCATCATCCCAGTCCTGCGCATGAAATGACCTGGCTCCGTCTGTGCTCGGGTTTGCCTCTGGTTTCTTGACCTTTCTGTTTGGTTGGCTGGCTAAGTCCCAGCTTGCTTCTGCTCTTGTTCCCAGTGTCTACTTGTTTCTGGTACATTAGGATTTCCACTTATTTTTCCTTTTGTATTCAGCCATTAGTGTGTGTGTGTCCCCATGTATGTTAAGTATTTATCTTGGATGTTTTATGTCTCCATAAGGAAGGAAATTTTCAGACTATCACATTTCTGTACATTTGCTGCAACTCTAAGACATCTAGAAATAGACCTTTTAAAGTTAGTAAATTCAAAGATCTGCACACAGCAAAACCAGGCATTTTTAGAAAGCACCTGTCATGCATTTTCTTCGGATTTGAAGCCAGAAGTGGATTTATCTTTTTCATGCTCAGCTTCTACAGAGCCTGCACTCAATAAGTTATTGACCTTCACTTTCGAACCTATGCCCTTTGCTCTATATCTTGTCGCTGCACAGGCTGCAGGCTTCATTACAACCTTCTGTCTCCTTGTACCACAGACACTCAGAAATGAATAAATGGAAGAAGGGGTGGTGGTGTCTTAAGTAGGTGTGGGAGGAACCGTGGATTGCTTCTTCCTTATCTCTGTGCCTCCATTACACCCTACAGAGCCTTCAACTCCTAAGATGTGGCTGTGGCAGTGGCAGTGTTGGGACAGGGTCCGTGAGGCTGAGGCTGATTAGGAGGCTTAGTCTGCCTTCTGCCACCTTGGGCCAGTCACAGAAAGCACTTTACACTGCCTGGAGCAGGGCTGGCTTTCTGCTGTTGGTTGAGGGCAGTGCGGCTTTCCACTCCCAGCTGGGCCTCCGTCAGCCTCTGGGAGGCTCCCGCGGCGGCTCAGGCTTCTGCTGCTTTCCTGACGGCCCTGTGTTGCTCTCCTTGTAGGGAGGAATGATCAATTGGAATCGGCTATTCCCCCCTTTACGTCAGCGACGAAACATCAACTATCAAGATGGTCCTCGGTCTGAGCAGCGAGCATCTCCTCCCCTGGAAGTTTCTGAAGAGCAGGTACCAGTGACACCCATACTCAGTCCACTCCATACTGCAGGCTTGAAGCAGTGTAGGCCAGCAAAAAATCAAAGCTTGATTTGGGGACTGTGGAGATGGTTAAGTGCCTGCCATGCAAGCCTCAGGACCAGAGCTGGATCCCCGGAACCCATGTAACCATGCCAACACTGTGACCCCAGTTCTAGGATGGCACAGATAGGAAGGGCTTAGGGCTCACTTAGGCAGTCCAGGACACTCAGGTCTCAACCAAAGATGGTCTTGTCTCAAAAAAAAAAGTGGACAGTAGCTCAGGAAGGACACAGAAGATTGGCCTGTGCAGAGGCAAGCAAGTGAGAACACTCACACGGGACGTGTGCACCTTCTGCCTCGGGCTCCTGTCCTCACTGCAATCCTGTATGTAGAGACCAAGGCAGAAGGGTCTGGAGCTCAGGCCAGCTTGGGTCGTATAACAGGACCTTGTTACAAAAGAAGTAAGTGGAGGTGGCTCCTTACAAAGGTAGGAAGAGAGCAGCACCTTCGTGAGGTTTTTACTTTTATGATTTTAAAACAAATCTTAAGCTTTTTTCTTGGGTTAATTTTCAGTGGTTCAAGAACTGCAATTGTGCCACTGAGAGAGTGGAATGACATTAGCAGTTTATGCATAGCATGGTGGTCTTTCTGTGTGCTTCCATGTGTATGTGTGCGTGAGTGTGCAGGAGCCCAAGGTTTCACTGTGGTAAGAGACTTGCTATCAGGGAGGTCTAGCAGCAGTGGGAAGAAGGCAGCAGGGGCAGGAAGTTGACGTCCCACGTGTTTGGACAGGCACAGAGCAGAGAGAACAATCTGTAAGCAGAGGGAGGCTTTTAATCCAGGCCCCACCCAAACTTCCGCAGAGTCACTAACTGGGGACCATGGTGTTCAAATGCCTGAGACTCTGAGAGACATTTCTCATTCAGATCACTATGCTGATATTAATAGATAAATATTTCAGAAAGAAAACATGTTTCCATAGAGTAGAAAGGACAGTGTGTTCTTAGAAACCCCACAGTTTTACAACCATCATAATAAACATTAACTCAAGGAATAGTCTTTAATATATAAAAAATCTGGCTGTTTCTACACTCTCAAACTCTCTCCCCATCGATAAGATACTTATTCGTTACACAAGGAAAATGATATCTACACAGTAAAGAAATTAGGTACCACCCAGTTATCAAAACTACCATTACCAATAATGGAGCAAAGAAGCTCTGTATTTAAGCAATGAAAGAGACTCAAAATACAGAACTTTGCTCAACCTGAGTGACCAGCGTAAAGTATTCTCTATTCTTTATGGCCTGATCCTTTCATCTGTGTCTGTAGCCTTCATAAATAAGAGTGTTAGGAAGTGCTGCAGGTAAAGGACATGAGGACCTGCCCCGCCTGACTGACGTCTGAGGTCTGGGCTGAATGCTCTGGGAAAGAAGTCTGCAGTGAAAGCCATTTTTGCCGGTCGGATGGTGATGTGGACTGTAGGTAGATGAGATTATTAGTGTCAGACACCAGCTTTTTGAGCTGCACTAACAGTGGCTCAGGAGATGATGAAGCAACTTGACAACCCATGACTGCCGCCCTGGGTGAGGAGCCAGCAGCATTCTTAGGGAACTTCTGAAGCTTCACATTCAAAATGAGAAAAGCGTTTTAAATCTAGTTGCATTCCAAAACAGTGCAGTGGTAACACTTGGCATTTCCCTCTGCCTGTGCTGTTTGCTTCCACAGCTGGTTCCACAGCTGGTTCCACAGCTGGCTGCAATAACCAGGCTGTTTGTCCTCAGACCAAACTGTCTGCTGTCCTCCCATGCTCTGTAAGTCAAGGCTCTGCCACATCCCTGCCATAGGCCTGGGCAGCTGCTTTTGGGAGAACCCTGTCACATGTGCATAGAGACTTCAGCTAACAGTTCATCAGTCGGTTGGCCCTTTTGCCTGGCAGTCTCTTGCCTTGGACTTATATTCCACTCACTCTATAGGTTTGGGCAACAGAGGAGCAGATGTGCAGCCAGAGTTCATTTTATTTGCTTTTTATATTTTTAGACAGGGCCTCACTTGAAGCACAGGCTGATGTCAGTTCATGACCCCTCTCCCTCTGTCTTCCCATGCTGGGATTAAAGGTATGCAGTGCATCTGGCCAGCCAGAGTCCATCTCTCCTGTTGTCTTCAAAAGTTCCCTAGGCAAATATCATCCCAGAGATAAGGAAGAAAAGCCTAAACAATTCAGTATTTGTTAGATCCTTGTATTGACAGATTTGAAAATAAAATAATAGTCATCCATCTTGGTGGAAACACCAAGATTCTGTTATGTGACTGTTCACCTGATACAGCACTGAGTCACATTCTTCAGGGCCGTCTTTACCTGTAGGAGGCATTCTTGGTGAGATACTTCTTGGTTTGGGTAGTTTGAGGAGAAGGGGAGAAAAGATGTCAAAAGGAGGAGAGGAGATTGTCGTTTAGTCTGTAGGCTTTTTCTCTTAGTGAGTCATTTTTCCTGGTCCTCTCAGAATGACAGGTCAGTTAAACCTGCTGACAGTCTCACTTTAAGGAGCTGTTAGCTCTTCCTCTCTCTGCTGTGAGATGACAGTACCTTGTGAGGCCTGTCTGCCTTCCTCCACCCTCCCCCATCCTCTTTCTCTTGCTAACCCATTTCCCAGATGTTGTGTTGCAATGTTCCTGATCAGGTGCAGAACATTAGAGCTCTCATAGGCTGTATTTATCACGCACATGCTTGGTTGGCATGTTACTGTAGGAAAATGAGATGGTCGTCTTGCTTGGGCATGGTGGTGCACATCGTTAATCTCAGCACTGGTAGATCTCTATGAGTTTGAGCCCAGCTGGATCTACATAGCAGGTTCCAAGTTAGCCAGGGCTGTGCAGTGATACCCTGTCTTAAAAAAAAGTTTGCCTTCTAAAGCCCTACAGCTAAGTTCAGAAAGTTACAATTCATGTATAATCTTGATTAGTTAATACTGCCCATTATAAGAAATGTTAGCCTATTTAAGTATGATTAGTTTCCATCCTTAATTTTTCCAGTGAAATCCATTTATATTGTTTTAAGTGTTAGGGTCCCATCTGTTTTCTTTCGCAGTGCCTCATTGAAACCCAGACCCTTGAGCGTGTCAAGCAAGCACTCTGCCGCTGAACTACATCCTCAGCCCAAGTCATGTGACTTGTTATTTTAGTTTTAACTATGTGTACTGTGTGGGTGTATGCTTGTGAGTGTTGGGTTTATGGAGGCCAGAGGTGGCTGTGAGCCCACTGTGTGCTTACGATGCTGGGAATCAAACTCCAGTTCTCTGTAAGAGCTGTGCACACTCTTAACCATGGAGTTACTTGTCTAACCCTTGACTCATGTAATTTTAATACATAAAAGAGGCAGTGGCTTTAGAAATCCAGAGAAACATAAAAATGTTTAAGGTTTTTCTACTGTTCACATGTAGTTCAGGAATGTTAGTGAGCATTCTACAAGAAAACCCACTCAGTGGGATCTGTATCCCAACTTCACAAGCCGCAATTCAAAGAAAGTACATTCGTGAAGGCATCCTGTCACAGGGCAGCATACAGCCACAGCTGCACCATCTTTGCTGCTTCTGGACCTTCGCTGGGTTCTGAGATTACTAGTTCTCAGATCCCATCCTGTTTGCGGGCACCTCTGTGGGTTGTTTCCCACAGGAGATGGCATCCCTGTTCCACACATCGGGGTCTCTAAAGGTGACCCCAGAAGCCAAGGGACAAGATGTCTCTAGCTGCCTTCTTAGGCAGATAGGCAGAGAAGAGCATAAGACAGTCTTGGCAGTAAGTCCTGCAGTTTCCCAAAACGGCCAAAGAAGCGCCCTGACATGTTAGTAGACAGTGTGTAGGGAGAGATAAAGTGTACAACAAGGAAGTGCAGGGTTCTGGAGCAGCTCGGGGAGGAAAGAATATGCCTCTGGACGGACCAGCTCCTTCCTGTTCGATGAGAACTGCACCCCAAGTCCACAGGCACTAGCTTGTTTGTTGCAGGCAAACCATGGGGTACATGATTTGAGAAGTGCCTCTGTTGTAGCAAGACACATGCTAGGGTGGAGTGGTGACAGCAGCTGCAAACTAAGCAGTGGATAGATAGAGAGGCTCCCTAGAGAGGCTTTCCAGAGATGCTCAGAGAGACTCCAGAGATGCTCAGAGAGGGACTCTAGAGATGCTCAGAAATGCTCCCTGGAGATGCTCAGAGAGAGACCTCAGAGGTGCTCAGAGGATCACCATAGCTGCCTGGAGAGGCTCACAGTAGCTTAGAGCGTGGTGGAATGGGAAACTGAACTAAGGAAGACATGATCTTTTTATACATGTATGAGGATTTTTCAAAGCATAAATAATGCCTGTCAAATAATGTCCCTATTGTAACCAAATGTACTAAAGTGTCTATCTTAAAAACAGCTTTTTTTTCCCTTTGCCTCCCCCATATTTTCTTTTTTTTAATAATTTTATTTATTCTTTGACAATTTTATAAAAGTGCCCACTCTTATCCTCCCCCACTCCCTCCGGACAAGTCCCTCTCCCGTTTCCATGGGTTTGGTTTATTTGTCTTTTTTTTCCCCATGATCCACTGAGTTTAATGAGGGCCACATGTGTGAGTGTGGAGGCACTGCATGTGTGAGCGTGGAGGCACTGCATGTGTGAGCGTGGACACTGGACTCCTAGTTACACCACTGCAGAAGAATTACTTTCTTCCCTGGCAACCATGAGCTGCCAGCAGCAGCTCCTCAGCTAGGGCTGGGCTTGTGAGCCCCTCCCCCGCTCTTTCCTGATGACCTGAGCACACTCCGTGAGAGCCATGTGATTGAGAGAACTGACTCCCACAACTCCCACGCATACACCATGGTGCATGCACACAAATACACAAATAAATATAATAATCTTGGGCCATAAGTAAGATTCTAATTGTCACATTTACTTCTGATTTATTTGTAAGCCAAAGTGGAGGAGTTAAGCTAGATTCTTGTGCCCTTCCTAAAGTTAAAAATCAATCTCTCCGGAGACAGTACACAAATGGCTTACCCATGCTGAAACCGAAAGGGACAAAAGGTAAATTTGTACTTTTTTCCCAATTCACTTCTGTCTTCATTTTAGTCAGCCCGGTTACCGCTTGGCTGGACTGCCCAACCCTAACGGTGCTGGAAGAGTAGGCAGGGAGTTGCTCTTTCCTGAGGACCTACCACGTGCTAAGCCAAAGACAAGGGCCCTGGCAAGGATGTAGCAGAGGTGAGATCAGATCAGAAAGAAAAGAGCTGCCCTTCCAACAAGGGGCCCAGGGCAGCGGCAGCGGCACTGGGGGAGAGTAGGTGGCAAGAACGGCTAACAGTCCTGCTCATAATGGGTCAGGACCCTGCCTATCACATCCAAGTCTGCATGTGACCTAGCACAGAAGGGCAGTCTAGCTGTGGATGGGGTGGGGCCACATATCCATCTATGAGCATCAGAATTCAGGAAGTTAAAAACCCAAAACACCATTTGTTTTGACACTCGTAGCTAAAGGGAAGTTAAAGAAAACCACAGTCTTTGTTGAGCAAACCAGGCGGTTGTGGTTGAAGGTGCTGCTGCCAATCCTTGGGATGAGTGTCTGTCTGATGTGTAGCACAGAGGAGGTGACTCAGGAGTGGAGAACCAAGACACCATTTTGCTAGCTTCTTGGAGTGAAAGTTACCCTGAGATAAGGAGATAGGTACAGGTCATCAGAGTTACTTGGAAAAGAATTTAAAAACAAGGAAAACTAGGAAAGAACTGTCTCTCTGTATGTCGGCTTCCTCCCATGTGGTGTGGTCTGTTTTTTGAAGCACACGTGGGAGGAAAAAGTACAGTCTACCTATTGTCAGCTGATAATGACCATGCCTTGTTCCATCCACATTCCCTTCCTCGGGTCAGCCAGTCACGAGGCCTCACCATGTCACAGGAGGCTGAGTAAGGCCCCTGATGCCCATGGTGGACCGTGATGAGAGGCAGCTGACTAGAGAGGACACAAGCATACATGCACACTCAACCCATGGGGGAGGAGACGGGAGACGCCCTGGTGGCTTGTAGATTCTGTGCTCTCAGGCCCTCACCTCGACCACAGAACCTAATCACTGAAGAAGAATGATAATAATAATTAATGACTGAGTAAGTACTTGTGAGACTGCAAAGGAGCTGGTATTGTCCCTGTTACCTGTAACCTCAGAACTCAGCAGGCTGAGGTACAAGGAGTGCTGCAAATTTGAAGCCTGCTTGGACTACATAGTTTAATTCCAGCCAGGGCTTCAAATGAAACCTTGAATTAAAAATAGACAGACAGACAGAGCAAGCAGAACAGCCTCACTGGACAGTAATCATCCATGATTGGATTCTAAACAAAGCAGAGCAAAAGGTTGAGGGGGGAGGGGACTGAAGAGATGGCTCAGTGGTTAAGAGCACTGACTGCTCTTCCAGGGGTCCTGAGTTCAATTCCCAGCAACCATCTGTAATGGGATCCACAGCCCTCTTCTGTTATGTCTAAAGACAACGACAGTGTACTCACACAATAAATAAATATTTTAAAAAGGAAAGAGAGAAATTGGACTGGAAGTCTCACTGCACACTAAGCTGACACTAAGCTGTACTTCACAGTGGTTCTAGACAGTTCCTTCTGTGGATCAGGAAGAAGGTACCCAAGAGACTGAGGGACAACAAGGATTGCAGAAAAGGCTTTTTAGAAAACTCCATGGGACAGTTCATGAGTTTCCCATACAGATTGCTACCCACCTGACCTCTGGCAATGATAGGATGTATTAGCAGTAGTGTGGCCTGCTGGTGGCTCTGCTGCAGCGTGGGAGCTGGTCCATCACAGCATTCCCTCTAAAGAGCAGTGGTGACTTCCTTAAGGAGCATACATCGCTGACCCTGACCACGTCACTGTCAGTCTGAGCTACTGTGCATGTCAAGCTCTCTCGGTAAGAGATTGACCCAGACATTGGCGAGGTCATCAACTATACTGAAATGAGAGCCAGTGGCTTGCCAACCATTCCCCTTTGTCATAGTGCCATAGAGCAGGTTTTACACGGACTCTCTGATAAGCCTATACAAGTCCAGTCAGCAGTGAACACACACTTGTCTTCTCAGCCCTAAAAAAATACACAAATATAGAAGGCAGCTTGACCAGTGGCACTGCGTGGCTGAAGTGCCAGGCTTGCTGCTCACCTTCAGCAATAGAAGACCCTTCAGTGAAGACCTACAAAAGTCTGGCCCATTGTCAAACCAGCGGTGGTGTACATGTGGTCATTGATGTCTGAGAAGGAGTGATCACAGCAGTTGCACACAAAGAAGGCACTGATTCTTATGGCAGACATGGCTTACAGGGCCACCCGGCCATTGCACACCCGAGCCCAGTGCAGTGGGTGCCACCTGTCGTGCAGCAGCAGCATCAGTGAAGGAAAGATGATGGGCCTCCGCTCCAGCTGTGACTTAGCCCCTGAGGGACTGCGCCTGCTGTCAGCACACAGACCTGCCCCTGGACAGGTTCAAATGAAAGTGAGCTACAGGCTGGGTGAGCTGCGCAGGTGCAGCAAGCATAGGAAAGGGACAGCCCGGCTGGAAGCCCTGGGAACAGGCTCATACACAACACACAGAAGGAAATGGATCATCCAGCTGACCAGCCCAGAGACAGCTCCTCGGCAGAGAGCCACAGTTAAGATGTCATTGGAACCCAAGGTTGAAAATAACTAGTCAGACTGCTTGTATCAAACCTCCCACCCCTTGACGCTTAGGCTGATGTGACCTTGAAAGGGTAAGGGTAAAAGTTCATTGTAAAAAGGCCCCAAAGGAAAGGCAAAAATTAATTTAAAAAAATTGAATGGAAGGTTGGTGTTTTGGTTTCTGACAATGTAAACCAGATTAGCACCAGGTGACTTGTAGATGTCAGAAAAATCTTTGTAGTCCAAGGACACCAAAATAACCCTGTTGACACAGGATGTCACAGAATTTCCAACATCACTGTAGATGGAGCACCAGCCTGTAGAGTAGATGGTAGTAATAAGGTGACCAGGTTTTAACTGAGGAAGCTGATTAACCACTAAACACAGAGAGCTTTCTCATGGGCTCAGTGTGTGTCTAAACACTGTCATCAGTAATAATTCAAATGAAGCTTGCAGGTTTGCTAAGCATAGCTGGGGGAGATACAAGTTTGAGAGGAAGATGGACAACATTTAGAAATAAATAATTTGAGTTGGCTGGAAAGCAGGCAGAGATGTGTGCTGTCCTTTTACCTACAATGTCACTGTAGGATTTAGGACTCCCCTGAGTATGGCAGATGAAAATTAAATCAAGTTTTTAGCAAGCTCTTGCTAAACTGCTCAACCAGTTCACAAATTGTGGCTCTCTACATAAGTGTATATACATACATATCCATATGTGCAAATGTAACACACACACACACAGAGAGAGAGAGAGAAAGGATTAGGGTCCAGAGCATTGGATCCTGAGACACAGTGTTACAGTTTAATGTAAAATTCTGGTACAAGCTCATGTATTAAAGCTTCAGTGCCTAGCTGGTGGCACTGTTTGTAGGTTCTGGAAACTTAAGAAATTGGAAAGAGCAGGTCACTAGGAGAGTAGACCCTAAAGTGTCTTGTCCCTGTGGGAAAGCAGTCCCTTGTGTATCTTATCCTGTGGGAAAGCAGTCCCTTGTGTATCTTATCCTGTGGGAGAGCAGGCCCTTGGGTGTCTTGTCCCTGGTCCTTCCTGGTGTCATCCTCTGCATCCTGCCTGCCATACAGCACCACCATGATGTTCAGTCCAAACACATGGGGGCAAAATAACCATAGGTTGAACCTTTGAAGCCATGAGCCAAAATAAACTTCTCTAAGCTGTTCCTGTTGGGTGATTTGACCAGTTATAGAAAGCTAGCTAATTTGGTACTAAAAATAGTGTCATTGCTGTGACTAAATCCTAACTGTATGGAGCTGGCTTATGGGAAGAGTTTGAAGAATGAGCTAAAGAAAACCTCAGATTTTGTAAATAGAGCTTATGGGGGTGGATCTCGGGGAGAACAGAAGGTCAGAATGCCAGTAGGTACACAGTGAAGGCCAGGCTGTGAGGTTACTGTTAGAAATTGGGCCAAAGGGATGTGTTACATTTTTGCAAAGAATTTGTCTGCAGTTTTCCCAGTTCTAGGGTGTTGAAGCTAAGTTTAAAAGTAACTAGTTAATTTGGTGGGGAAATTTCAATATAGCATGGCACCCAAGCTGAAGCACAGCTTTTCTGCCTGCTTTCGACAATATTTTCAGTGAGAATTGGGAGCTTAAAACCGAGCAGAAAGATTTGAAACTCTCCAGTTGGGCCTAAAACGTAATGTAGAAAGTTGTAGACATAACAGGTGTGTGGTTGTTAAATTAACCAGTGGCATTTCCAAACAAGCTGAGCACATTTTTACTGGGACAGCAAAAAACAACAACAACAACAACAACAAAGATATGCCCTAAGAGCATATGTACTCTTCAGGACTCTCTAGAGGAGTAGAACTCATAAAATGAATATTATGTATGTATGTGTATGTTTAGAATCCAGTAGTTGCTTAGTCCACAAGGCTGGCTGTCTCAGTGGGTCTTCAGTGAAGACCGGTATAGACAGGAATCCCGAAGAAGATTTAGGCTGTAATGCCAGTGAAGAGTCGACCTGGCAGCAAATCCTGCTCCCAAACAAGTAGCAGATGAACGAGCCTCCTCCTCCCTTTACGGGGTCTGTCAGCAGGTGAGCTTCAGATCAGAGCTGGATCTTCCACTCTGCACTACTTCATTAGGAAAACCCCTCACAGGAGTGCCCAGCTATCTCGGCTTTAGTAATTCCAGATGTAGTGAGGTTGCCAGCCAAGATTATTCATCACAGAAGCTGACCAGACCCAACCCACAGCTGCGTAGTATGTAAAAGTGTACACTCATTTGGAAGACTTACTCTTGAAAACAGTCTCAGGGGATTCCCAAGAAGGTAGCTCCCAGATTCAGCCACTGATGCCATGGTCCATGGAGGTCCAGCTACTGCTTGAGTTGGCACCAAAGCCTGGCATCGTCCCTGTGATGCTACATCCCAGGCAGGCAGGATCCAGGAGGTCAAGTTGTGTGGCTAAGTCACAGTATCATCACCTGAGCAGGCAGTTTTTTCAGCAGTGCCAGGAACAGGGACTTATGTCATCTGTGCTAGGCAAGCCTTTACCAACTGAAACACATCCCTAGCCAAAGGAGTGCAATCCTAGCTTGAATACAAAACGTCCACCACAGTCTCCTGTGTCAAAGCCTAGTGAGCAGTATTGGGATGTTCTGTAAACCTTGAGAGGGGAGACTTATCTGGAGGATGTAGGTCCATTGGACCCGGTCTCTGGTCCTTTTACCTGTTTCCTTTCTGCCATGATATAAACTGTTCTTGCTCCACATGTCCCTATCATGATGGGTCAAAGTAAAACAACTTTTTAAATTTTTCTCTCCAGAAACAGGGACTATAGGACCCAGTCTGGGATCCTTATAGCCAAAAGAGTCAAGGAATGGACCGGTGTCTAAAAGTCACATGGGTGATGTATCCAGATCAGATCAGGGAGACCAGCCCACCATAGTGCCCATCTTTACCGAATCACCCGTATGTGTCATTCAAACCACAGCCACAGTGAGAAATGCAGCCTGTGGGTGTGTCCTGGGAAACAGCAACTGTGATCTAAAAATCCCACTTATCCCCACTATGTGTTCACGACCAGAACGGTACACAAGCTGAAACTCTAGCTTCAGACCTGTGTGCACATCTGTCTTTGTCCCCCTCAGCTTTTGCCTTTTTGGGAGAAGAGAGATCTGGGTCACTTGAGATCCCCTGTCCTGAACCTTCTGTGGTCACAAAGAGGTCATCAGCCTCTTTCAGCCACTCTCATGCTAGCGCTGAGCAGGAGAGCAGGTCTAGCCTGGTCTTCCCATGTATAGTGTCCAGCACATGCTCTCCAGCCAGAAAGAAAACTTAAAACGGTGACTAAGACCTCAGATTTGCCCCCGTGTGGCAGCAAAAAAGCTTGATATTTATGAGCCTCATTATTTGCTATTTGTTATTACAGGTGTCCTATGTTTTATCATAGATACAAAAAGCAATACCTGTAGGTGTATCCCAATCAATAAGTATTTTTGTAATTTGTTGTGAATTTTTTCAGTGAGGGATGGAGTCTTAGGTACCTAGGCTAGCTTTGAACTTGCTGTGGTAGGAGCTAGATTTGCATGACTGCCTCTGTCTCCCAAGTGCTGTAGTTACACCCGGCCTTTCTTGGGAAAGTGCTGGGAGCCTCCTGGCCTGGAGCAAAACACAGAGCAGAATTCTGGTGTGACTTTAAAGACTGATGGTCTCCAAATGTTCTGCCTCTCTCACTGAATGCTGATGAAAACTTCTAAGACATCCTAAAAACTTTCTTATTCATTCTGAATTTTCTGCTCACTGGCTTAGGTGGTTAACACCTGTAGCCTAACAGCAGGGGATTAAGTAAAGGAGTAATTGTTAGAGCCTTTTCCCTCTCCAGATGCCTCTCATTTGTCAGGGTAGGGGACAGTTTGGAGCACTTCTATGGAACCAGGAGAACAGAGTAATGCTCACAGAAGGAAGAACCTTTACATAAACGAGTATGTATAAACTCACATAAATTCATATACAGATTCATGCATGCACATTTATACACTTCCATTCATAACCAGTTGGTCCCAGCTTGCATGCATTCTCACACACACACACACACACTTACATATGTATATGGAACAAGCATTGACCAAGCACCAGTGCAGAAAGAACTCACTCATTCTGGATGAAAACTGAGCTCCAGTCTTTATTGCATAGAGAAAAAGCTTCTACACTTTTATTGCTAAATGAGTTAAAACCAAGTCTGTAAGAAGAAAGCTTTGTTCTCTTTAGTAAGACTAAGCCTGCCTTGCTATTAGGAAAAGGCATGTTCTATCCCATGGTAAGGAGAAGCCTGCCTGCGTTCTTCTCATCTTGCTCTCTCCTGCTCCTACTCCGATGTCACAATAATGCTCTTACTCTCAATGCCTTTTCTCCAAATGCTGCACCTTTACTTCTTCTTGAGTTCAGTTCTGTCTAAAAAGTGCTTTTGTGTCCTGACTAAAAATATTATCCTTGGTTCTGTTGTAAAATTTTCTGTTTAGAAATGACCAAACTGTGTGCAGTTTTAAAAAGTTCTCCTCAGCCCAGTTCTGACTCTTTGTCCTCAGCACTTAAACATCTTTCAGAATGCATGATCATGTGGTAAAAAGTTCATCACAAGTTCACACATAAAATCATCACAAATTGAAATAGAAGTTTACAACAAACAAAGACGCATGCACCACAATGTTCATACCAGCTCTATTTATAATAACCAGAAGCTGGAAAGAACCCAGATGTCCTTCAGTAGATGAATGGATACAAAAAATGTGGTATATTTACACAATGGAGTACTACTCAGCTATCAGAAACAATGACTTAACGAAATTCTTAAGAAAATGGATGCATCTAGAGAATATCATCCTGAGTGAGATAACCCAGTCACAAAAGAACAGACATAATATGCAGTCACTGATAATTGGATACTAACCCCAGAAAGCTCTGAACATCCCAGAAACAACTCACAGACTGTGTGAAGTTCAAGGGGGGAAAAAAACACATTATGCTCAATCCTTACACACCAAGAAAACTTTGACTAATTCTGGGTTACATCCTGTTTTACATGTACTTTTTGCTCATTGTAACTAGTAAGACCTTAATGCACACTATCAAACCTTTGGGAAAAGAAAAAAAAAAAAACAAAACAAACAAAAAAAAACAAACATTGACAAAAATGTATTCGTATACATTTATGCAAAAATGCTTAAAATTTGTTTTTTTATCTTTGTTTTTTAAAATAAAGTTGTTCAAAAAAAGGTTTACAACAGAGAATGTTTACATGCATATTCATTAGGAGTAATTATCTGGCTAAACACTCATCACCTGACACAGCTCCACAGGTTCATAGAGAGTTAAGAACCAAAATTATTAGTGAAGTTTTGTATAGATAAACTAAGTCAGTATTTTATCTTCTGTCCTAGCACATATAATAAATCACTAGTTTTACAACCTCTTGGAATGTGCTCTAAATAGTAGAAAGTCTGCTTACTATCAGAATCAGTTGACACTAAAGACTGGCAGAGTTCTCATTGCAGTTTTGATTATCAGAGATAACCTAATAGTAGTCCCACTATAAAAGAGCTTAGTAAATACTAACATAATTTTTGTAGGAATTCTTATAGGATCATCATTAAGAATCCAAAAGTCATCTATTTGTCTATATAGCATCAATACAAGTATAAAGAAAGTACATCTTTATAGATCTGCAAAGATTTGCTCAAAAGAGTGAGTTAATGCCTAGTGATTGTCATATATGTTAATAATAGCAGGAAAAGCAGATATTATTAGTATTGTTAATTATTAATAATATTATTAATAGCAGGAATCTTTCCTAAAATGATTTTCTTCTGGGCCTTGCCTATGGGAGCAAATTTGTCATTTTAATTCAAGGCAAACCATCCAAGGAAGATCAGCTGGTAGTTATTAGCTTGTCTATGATGGCTCCTGATAGGTCATGGATAAGTTTCAGAGATACTCCTTGTCTCTGCATTGGAGACTGCCTGAGAACAAAGTACAGGAAGCCTTTGTACTTACACAGGGAAGACTTATGGTCTGTACAAGCCTGGTGCTTCTTGCCTCCCCTCTCCCCAACCCATGTCTTTGGGTCACCTGTATTTCTCAGTTACTGTCCCTGCCTCAGCCCTCTTCAAAGATGGCTGTTGCTACCTATAGAGGCCCCAGGCTTCAAGCAGGACTTGGCACATGCTGCCTCTGAGGAGAGACCAGAGTGCCCACAGGCAGGAAACTGTCCAGGCTAACAACTGAGTTCACTGTGACAGTCAGAGCTGTGGTATCAGGAGTAAGGTGCTGTATGTGCACACCTGACTGTCCCAACTCCTCCCTCCATGTGACACAGAGTGTGGCCACTGACTGTTGACTCTGGCATTCCCACTGCATCAAGGCTTCCAAAGCCCCGTTTCCTGCTCTGTTTTATGTAATGGCTAATTTTGGTTATTAGTATGATTGTATTAAGAGACACTCAGGGCATTAATAGGGCCTCCCTGAGTGTGTCTTCAAGCATGTTTCCAGAGGCTTAGCTGAGGAAGGAAGTCCACTTTGGTATGAGCAGCGCCACCCATGGCTGGGTCACCAGACTGAACAAAAGGGGAAACAGGAAGAAGCCAACTGACTCCAGCATTTTGTCCTGGTCCTGAGAGTGCAGAGTCCTAGCCACACAACTGACTCCAGCATTGTGTCCTGGTCCTGAGAGTGCAGAGTCCTAGCCACACAACTGACTCCAGCATTGTGTCCTGGTCCTGAGAGTGCAGAGTCCTAGCCACTCAATCCCACTACTGACTGCAGCATGGGTTCCTCACCTCTCCCATAAGTCACCTTTTGTCATCTCACCTAGAAATGTAACTGACAGTAAGGATCACATGAGACTTCTAGCTGTGTGCAGGAAGCACTGGAAAGGTGGAAAGTCACCTGTGTTGTTTGGGGAAAGTGGATTTTTGTTTATTTTTCCCAGAGAGACAAAAAGGGAGGAGAGAAGAGTGAGGCAAAGGACCACTTCAGGTATCGTCCTTGGGATACAGTCAGCTGTGCGTGGCATTTTTACACAGTGTGGGGGGATCAAACCCAGGCCCTTGCTTGCAAGACAAATGACTTATCAGCTGAGCCTCATCTCTCCCTTTATTTTTTGTTTTTTGTTTGTTTTTTTTTTGTTGTTGTTTTTTTTTTTGAGATGGAGTGTCATGTAGCCCAGGCTAGATTCAAAGTCCCTCTAGCCCAGGATAACCTTGAACTGCTGGTGCTCTTGCTTCTACCGTCCAAGTGCTGGGATTACAGGCTTGTCCCACCTGGCCTAGACTTATTAATCTTTTAATAACAGATTTGACTTGGGAATAGAAGTGAACTGATTAGGGTTGTTTTAGAAGCTTTGAGCTTTCCCACAAAGTCATGCAGAGCACATGTGGTGCTAAGCATAAGCTTTGTGTTGCTGAGCCTTCGTTTTCTGCTCTTTGCAGGTTGCCCGCCTCATGGAGATGGGATTTTCCAGAGGAGATGCCTTGGAGGCCCTGAGGGCCTCGAACAATGATCTCAATGTGGCCACCAACTTCCTGCTGCAGCACTGACATTCAGCTGCTGAGTGACAGTGATGTGTCCCGCCACCACACAGCCTGAGGACCAAGCAGACTCCAGCACAGATGTTCTCAAGAGGAGACGGTGTTCCTACTCATATATACACTGTCCTTAAATCCAAGATGGTTGCCGTGTAGTATCAAATAAGTTTGCCATTAAATTAGCATGTATTTTCTATCTTTATTTTTTTACTGGGCATTTCTCAGTTTGGAGAACCGTCATTCTTACATGTTCAAATGCATGACGGTTACAGGTTTCCGTGGCAGTTTCATAGCACTGCAGAGAGAACTGTCCTGAAGCTCGTGTGCAGTCTGCTTGTCCTCGTCTCAGAAAGAATCTGTCACACTACTCTTTATGGACTGGTTTTTCCTCTTAAATTTGTATTCACATCCCAGTCACTGGGCAGTGTCCTTGAGGCCTCAGTGACAGAGGAGGCTGGAGATTAGCCCCCTCCATCCAAGGGAGTCCGTCCCAGTTCCTCCTGATTTCAGTAAAAATAATGTAGTGCCGATGTGCAGCTCTGGAATGCCCTCATGATACCTACCTTGCTCAGGATGCATTACAGTGGCCACTCGGGCTAAGGAGTGGACTGGAGTAAAGACAGAAGTTGCTTCTGAGACTAGCGGGGCTCTGCAGAGAGCAGGCGCTGGCCAGCATGACTCAGCCCCAGCCCGCCCAACCTGGGCTAACCCACAGGCTCTTACACACACCACCAGTTCTTCTGACAGCACATCCTCCCTAGCTCCATCCTTGCCCACTGTGCAGACAGTCTGGGAGGTGCAGGCAGGAGGCAGGTCCCTGTGAGCAAGCAAGAACAGTTCTAGGAATTGATGGTGTCCCATAAGCAAACTGCACCGGGTGTGTTCTGCAAAATGAGCAGCAATGTGTCAAATTGATGCAAATTTAGGTGTGTGATACTTACAATAAAGTTTTTATGTGTTTTACTTTTCCGTAGTTTTATGATACTTGTCTAAATAAAACTCTAGTCTAGGCAATCCCACCGAAATGAAAAATGAGCCCAGACTACTTCTTGAGGAGGCCAAGGCTGCGCAGTGAGCGCTCCCTCTGTCCTGCAGTGCAGTACCACAGGCAGTGCTGACCAGGCTCTGACTCTGAATCCCAGTGTGAGCACTGTGGCCAGCTTCCTTCACTGACCAGGGCCAAGCAACACTGCCCCTGGAGGTAGGAGTGTGAAGTGAGTCAATGCAAGACCCACCCAGCACCATTGTATGGACTCCCTGTCAGAGACTGGGTTCAAGAGGGCAAGGGCTCCGTGTAAGTGTGATTGCTTGATGGTTTTCAGATCAGCAGATTCAGACTGAAATGGAAAACGAGTGGAGAAAAGTTACCCATAGTGAATGGATACATCCTTCTGTGGCTGTATTAGCACTTGTTGCTGTTAACAAAATACCTGTCAGAAAACAGCTGAAGACTATTGTGAGGAGTGGAACTGTTTTTTTTTTCTTCCTCCTATTGGATATTCTCACATTTCAAATGCCATCCCCCTTTCTGGTTTCCCCTCCGGAATCCTCCCATCCCATCCCTCCTCCCCCTGCTTCCATGAGTGCTCCCTCACATGCGCGCCCGCGCGCACACACACACACACACACTCCCTCCTGCCTCCCTGCCCTGGCATTCCCCAACACGCAGGCATCGAGCCTCCACAGGACCAAGGGCCTCGTCTCTAACCATCCTCTGCTACACACATGGCCAGAGCCATGGGTCTCTCCGTGTGTACTCTTTGGTAGGTGGTTTAGTCTCTGGGAGCTCGGGGTGTGTGTGTGGGGGGGGGGGGTCTGGTTGGCCAACACCGTTGCTCTTCCCATGGGCCACAAACCTCTTTAGCTCCTTCAGTCTCCTCTCCAACTTCCTTATTGGGGACCTCATTCTCAATCCAATGGCCAGTTGAGAGCATCTGACTCTCTACTGGTCAGGCTTTGGCAGAGCCTCTCAGGAGACAGCTGTATCAGGCTCCTGTCAGCATGCGCTTCTTGGCATCCACAATGTTTTCTGGGTTTGGTGTCTGTATATGGGATGGGTCTCCAGGTGGGACAGTCTCTGGATGGCCTTACCTTCAGTCTGCTCCACACTGTGTCTCAGTATTTCCTCCTGTGAATATTGTGTTTCCCCTTCTAAGAAGGACTCAAGCATTCATGCTTTGGCCTTCCAACTTCTTGAGCTTCATGTGGTCTGTGAATTGTATCTGGGGTATTCTGAGCTTATGGGCTAATATCCACTTATCAGTGAGTGTTCTTTTGTGACTGGGTTACCTGACTCAGAATATTTTCTTGTTCTATCCATTTGCCTAAGAATTTCATGAAGTCATTGTTTTTAATAGCTGAGTAGTACTCCATTGTGTAGATGTACCACATTTTCTGTATTCATTCCTCTGTTGAAGGACATCTGGGTTCTTTTCCATATGTTTGTGCACGCATGTTTATAGATGAGTGTGTGGCACAGGTTGGATGAGGGAGGCTGAGGACGACTTTGAAGGGATGACTCTCTCCTCCCATCTTTATGGGATCCCTGCAGACACCTTTTTGTCCACTGAGGCATCTTCTAGGCACCAAATTCCTTTCTTAAACACCATTATTCATGGTAGCATTCTAATATTTAGAAATGCTAATAAGCTAGGATCTCATTTTGAAGATAAAAAGCATTCCAAAATATTTTTAATTACACAACTATGTGACCCTAGTTACATGTTCTCACGGAACCTTAAGAGTCGAGATGGAGGTTTGAGGTACCTCCCTGAACACCCCCAAACAATGTTTAGTCATCAGGGAGTGGCACTGTTTGAAAGGATTAGGAGGTATGGCCTGTTGGAGGAAGTATGTCACTGGGGGTGGGCTTTGAGGTTCTCTCTCTCTCACTTATCAGGATGTAGCTCTCGACTACTTCCCCTGCACCAAGCCTGCCTTGCCTGTGACTATGTTCACCACCAGATAATAAGGGAGTAAACCTCTGAAACAGTAAGGAAGCCTTCAATTAAGTACTTTTTTTTTTTTTTTTACAAGTGTTGCCTTGGTCAGAGTGTCTCTCTTCATAGCAACAGACCGTGACTAAGATACTTACCCATCCACAAGCTACTTCCTCTCCCCTTTATTTTACAAGTGTTTTTGGAAGGTGTGCTTCACAGGCAAGGGCTGCTCTGTGCCCTTGTCCCACCGACTCCATCCCTATGGCTATGAATCAAGGCAGTTTCTCTATGGATCAGGTGTGTAGAAGCTCCATGGTGGGGGTTGGGGGGGTGTTAGGTGTGTGTGGCACCATACTCCCAGCTTCCTGTGGCCTCTGTAGAAGCAACATAACTAAAAGGCAGTCTCCTATGCAGCTGCCAGGAGGTTACCACCAAGGTCTCTGTGGGGCTTTTGCGATGTGGTGAATAAGCCCAGTAAACTCCCTGGTTCACCAGGCTAGATTTGGGTGGAGTCGTGACTTTGTTCTTTCACTGGTGTCCTTGATGGGGTGTGTAGACAGACATTTGCCCACCTTTCTCTGGGTTTCCTGCACTACTTCTATAGAACTTTCATCAATATGTGCCCCCTTGCCTATCTGGAGAAGTTATATCAGCATACATGTGGGTGCACACAGAACATGTGTATGTGTACACACACACACATGCACATACACACATGCACATACATATGCATGCTCATAAACTCATGCACACACATACCTTCCCAGAGGGCTCACCATTTCCTAGGGCCAGCCACTTTATTTTGTCTGTCTCATTTGAGAACCATCAGAGATAACACAGTATGTGTCAGGATCCAGTTAATGCAGATATCATGGGCCTCGGGCATTTAAAAATGCAATTTTGGGAGTCTGGAGAGAGAGCTCAGTGGTTAAGAGCATTCATTGATCCTGCAGAGGACATAGGTTTGGTTCCCAGGCCCACATAGTAATTCCCAACTCTAACTCCAGTTCCAGTGGGTCCCTATGCTTTCTTCAACTTCCATGGGCTTTAGGTATGCACATGGTGCACATTCACGCATGCAAGCAAACCACTCATACACATAAGCAAATCTTTTAAAGTTAAAATTAATTAATTACGAAAAATAAAACACGCTTTCCCAGGTTCCCACAGACAGGGAGGAACAGAGGCACCCACCCACATCTTGAAGCATGGAGCAGGCTTGCTACCTTGATACAAATACAAGATGACCAGAGCACTTGGGCAGCTAGAAGCCAGTCCACATGGTGACTTCAGGTTCCAGCTCCTAGAAACAGAAGAGTAAGTGTCTGATGTCTTAGACCACCCAGTTCATGGTGCTCCGTGTTCAGCTGCAGGAGGCCTACAGAGTGGGAACCACAGTCAGAGGCCACCAAGGTCTTGAAGGGGTCCTGGGCCTGCTACACTGTCTTCTAGAGGCTGGGCAGGGATGGGATGGGACCAGTTTTTAAGACGAAACCTGGACTCTGGCAGCTTAGCAGGCCACGTATCCCAACACATCACTTAAAGAGACAGGGATTGATTCATTGAGGTCACACTGGGGCAGGGGACAGAAGAAGGGGTGACTTTGAAAAAGATCCTTGGAAGCCTTGCTTAAACCTGCGATGCAGTACGGAGGCCTGGAATCTCTGCCTTTGTCCTTTACTTGATCACCTCTGCAGGATGACATGCTAATCACAGCCTGTCTAATATCTCCCTTCAAAGCTGAAGGCATGGCAGTGAGTCATTTTGTGCTTCGTGACCTACACTTGGACACATTTGATCTTTTAAAACGTCAGGATTCGTTGAGTCATGTTAAATTCACTAGATCTTCCCGTCACCTTGGAGTCTAAGGAGAACAGGGCTGCTGGGCAGATACCCCATCCCCACCGCAGATGAGGGCGGTTATCCACAACGGTCACACTGGAGCAGAAGTGATCATTTAGAGGGCAAGCTGCCTCGCAGGGCTAGAGTTAAAGTGCTGACGGGCAGGATCACACTCTCCTCCGGACTGTTCCATTCCGTATCCTTTCCCTAGCCTGCCCAAATTCATTCTCTATTTGAACCTGAAGCTCATGTCAGACAGACCCTCGTGATACTTGTCTGACTACCCTCAGTATGTGGTCAGATTCCTCACCTCCATGTCTGTGTATCTTTGTCCACCTTCAGCAGGAATCCTATCAGGGTGAAGTGGAAAACACTCCTGACTCCATGTTTGAATTCTAGCAAGTTCCTTCTACATTCCTGCTCTTCGTTAATAGACCTCCACTGATCTTCAGTGTGTTGGGACAGAGTTTAGCTCCATTGGCAGCAAGGACGGTGGATACAGCTTAGTGGTATCGAACTTGCCTAGCAAGTGCAAATCTACGTTCAATCTTGAGACTGGAAAGGAAGTCTGTGGCAAAGCCCCATTTCTCCTATTACAACAGTTTCTGCCTAAAACCTGCCTTCTCCACTCTATTCTTTAGCTCTGGCTTTGTTTAAAAATGCTTGCACACACACCCACATACCCATGAACACAAATGCATTTGCTCACCCCTCACAACCCACCCCTGCTTCCAGATAGGAAACAGGATCCCCTGAGCCTACAGTCTGACTCCGGTCCTCAATGAAAGGAAGACTCTTTGTAGTAAACCTGTCTACAGAGCATACCAGTGCCTACCCTGGGGTTTGCTAGCTGTGACTAAGAGGGTGGATCTTCTTTCTCTACCCTTCCTTCCCTGAATAATCCATTCTCAAACCACACTGAGTTTCGGTACAGAGTGTGGAGAGGAGGCTTGAGCAGGCCTGGTGTGGGAAAGGGAACTGTTCAAGACCAAGTTCACCTCAGTAGAGTCTAAGTCACAAATCTGATCACTGTCCACAACCAACCTAGGTGCACACAGAATGCTCTCTCAAGGCCACTGGATCACTTGCTTCCATTTCTTGATTGGTTTGGACTCATCCTGGTCCCCCTTTTTGGTTTTTCCTAAAGTTTTGCCTTAGGACATACCACTTCCACTGTTCACTTCCTCAACCTGACATCCTGGGCCCCTCTCACTGTCCACAGACTATTCTTCCCTGGAGGTCTTGCCACAAGTCCCCTCTTCTAAAGCCTCCCATTTCTGCAGAACCCACAACCCTTGCCCCTCCTTGTCTGCCCCTGGATAGGAACCCACTGTACTCAGGCATGCGGTTTCCCCAACAGACGGAGTCTGGGGGACAGTCCTAGGCATGAGACATTGCTGGAAGACACAGAAGAGTCACACCCAGGGAGAGCTGCCTCAACGTCTGGGGGTCTAGGGAAGCCAACATAGTCACAGAGATCCAAAGCAAGAGCCACTATGCCACCAAGCTTGTGGGACTGTAAACCTCAGACAGGGGCCACCTCACTCTCAGTTGGGGTCTTCTGTTCTTGTGCTTCTTGATGTTGGTACAAACCTCAGAAAAGAGAGTACAGGGCCGGCCATCAGATTGGTGTGCTGTAAGCTCTTGTCCCGGGCCTGCCAAAGGTGTGCTCCTCCACCCTTTGCATCCAGCTTGTCCCATACTTCTTCCTCAGTAACGCAAAAGTTTCCTCTCTCCTGCTCGTGGGAAGTACCGCTCACTGAAGCCCTACTATGAAGTTACTGTCTCGTCATTTCCTTCCCACAAAAAGTACCCAGCTTTTGAGAGCCACGGGTGTGTGACTGAGAAGGGTAAAGTACAGTTCTCTTCAGAGGCAGTCCATTGATTACCGATAGTACGATCACGTGGGAAGAACTATCAAAAGGGCTTCCAGAAGTCCTCTCAAGTGTCTCCTCTGAATACAACCCCGGGAGCCATTCTGGGCGTATCAGCAGGTTTTGCTCTATGGCATGAGGTGGACGCTGGCCTCTCCTTCCGGAGGGTACGGCATGATTTTCTGAGCACAGGACGGTTAGGAGAGTGGCCCAGCAGTAGCAGAGAGGGCTGGAATTGAGGACAGGGTAATGGGAGGACATCCACAAGCTGACCAAAGGCCTTACCTGTACCCAAGAAGGTCCACCAAGGGCAATGGACTCACAAGGATGTCAACAAAGACCTGCTGAGCAGCCAGCCACTCTCCTATCTACAAAACATGGAAGGACTCCCATGTGCATGGCCCTTCTGTAGAAAATGAGCCAGTTCACAGGACTAGATTCTATAGCTTCCTCCCTTTACAGCACTGCTAAAACCAAAACAAACATACACAGGGTGCCAGGCAAGGGATGTCCCTGCCACAGGAGGATGCTGCCCTTCGGGAGGGAGCATGAGGGAGCAAAGTCACCCCAGGAGGCCTGCTGCATTCCAGCTCCATTTCTGATCCTCCCACGGGCTCAGGGTGAGACTCTATATGTAACAACTAAGCCATCAGTGCCAGGAAATTTTAAAGCAGCCACTGTTCTGCTCTGACTAGGAAAAGCGAGCCAGGTAAAACATGAAGGGCCGCCTGGGGACTCACATATGCTCAGCTTTCATGAGGAAAGCAGAGGGTGGTGGCTCTGGCTCCAGACTCCCTGGGCTGCAAAGACACATTTGCAACCCAGATAGGTATTACTCTTAAGAGCTGAGGTTTGCAGGGGCTGGCTGGCACTCTAGTGCAAATTAAATAGTCTCTGTATCAGCAGGGAAAGGCAAGAGGCTGGGCTGTCCTGTGGCCACCACTGTTTTCTTTCCATCTCGAAGAAAATGGTTTTCCCTACTATACCACAGGCTAATAAGAGAAGACCTCACACATCCATTGATTAAGACGTGGCTTCAGTTTCTGTTTCTTCAGAGGCTTGCGCTGATCCCGGAAGGAGGCCCAGCAGCCAGCTCTATGATTTGTTTGGAGTAGCATGGTCCCTTGCTCACATGCTCTGCTTTCCCACAGGTTACAATGTTTCACCGTACCCCAAACTTGCCCCCTACGGGCAGAGACCATCACACCCAAGTTTTCTCATTTGTAAATGGAGGCCCCAAGCAATACCTTCCAAATTCCAGGTCTGTTAAAGATATGCTGGATTTTAAAGTTCTATTAACAATCATTTCCTTCCTGACTGCCCACATACGGAAGAGCTGAGAGAATTTTTTTTACAGATAAGTGATTGACAAACAGATCATAGACTCCAATAAGTAATGTCTCATGACCTCAAGCCGTTTAGAGCCCCCTAGTTCAACAGTGCCAACTAGGAAGTCCAAATAAACGCAAGATATCATGGGATGCCCCCTCATACTGTGTACAGCCATTATTGATCCAGTAAGCATTTACTGAAGAGCCAGGGTGAACTCGGCATGCACTAAGTTCAGGAATGTGAATGTGATTGCCTAGTGCCTGCGTCCATACATATACATACATAGCAGCCTGAAAAGGCCAGCCAAGGCAACATGAGGAGAGTCACCCAAGGAGAAAACAAGAACTCTAATTGTCCAGAGAAAGTTCCCAGATGGCACCCAAAAGGTGTTGGTTTTATAGTTTTACAGAAGTAGCTATCGGAAAAGGTTGGGCGTGTGACTCAATGACAGTGTGCTTGGGTAGCATTCGAGAGCCCTGGATTCAGTCACTGCTGCAAACAATAAAAAGCAGGGCCTCTTGTTCGATGACAAGTGTGGTGGGGCTTACTGTGACCCCAGCACTCTAGGAGCCAGAAGTGGGGGGGGGGGCCTAAGAGTTTGGTACTAGTCTAGGCTGACTATCAAGTTCAGGGCAAGTCTGCAATCCATGGAGTTTTGTTTTGTTTTGTTTTTTAAACAAAAGGGGCCAGGCATAGAGCTGGTGAAGAGCAACTTGAGAGGTTCACTGGTAATTACACATCCCGGCCAGTAGCCAAACAGGAAAAGATTCTATTCCTTACCTTTATGGCATCCAAGTCTCCAGAACCTGCCTACCTGGGTCTCTCGTATTTCCACAGATGGAAGAACATGTGACTTTTTCTTTGAAATTTTTAAAACGTATTTCAGTTGCGTGTCTGTGCACCACCTGTATGTCTGGTATCCACAGAGGTCAGAAGATGGCGTCAGACTCCCTGGAACAGACAGCTGTGAGCTGCAGTGTGGGTGCTGGGAACTAAAGCTTTATTTTCTGAGTGGTCAGTGGGGGGCGGCCAGCCCTGGATCTGAAACGCATCCCCAAAGGGAGATTGTACAACATTTTTAAAAGATGGAAACATAAATTGGGGGCAAGCAGGGGAGGGGAGCTGTAATGTTATTCAATTGTATTTTGATGTTAAGGGTTAAGCAAGCAAGGGAGTACCCAGTGGAGAAAAGGTGATATCCAGGGCACCTGGCTTCAAAGTCCTTAATTTATTCTCCTAGACATTAGATTCTGAGCTCAGAGTGATAAGAGGGACAAAGGATCAGGCCAGCTGAATGTAGTTAATTAGGGCATAACAGAGAAGTGATTATATATTTTTACAACTTACACACCTTAGTTTAGATAACAAGTTCTATATTCTTTACCAGTTAAAAGCCAATTAAGAAAATATTTAGAGAAATGGAATAGATGTTCATTTCTAGGCCTAGGAATATGAACTAATTTGACCGTTTCAGCAAGATGGGAAAATTGTCTTTGAGATAAGTGGCCAGACAACTGTCTCCTTACATGTTTTATCTGAGATATCTGGACTCACTGTTTAAAACAGAAGCTGTTCAGCTTTAGAGAAGTCTCCAGCTCCCCTAGGGCCCAGGACCTTGAATTTAGTTTTTTCCTGTGCTTAAAAGGAGTCTGAAAACAAAATGGTAGTACTTAGAATAAGTTTCCCAAAACAGTGACATTTTCAGTCCTTCTTTATTTCCCACTTTTGACCAAAATCTTCTTAAAGGTTAAAGAGCTGAAGGTCTCACATCCCTAAAAAGGCTTGTTTTCAGTGGTCATGTCCCACTGGGAAGAGGAGACTTCAGTTAGAAGGCAGAACCAAATGTGTGAGTATCAACAGGTGTGCAGGAGGCTGAAGTCATTCATACAAGTGTGTTCATGATGTCTGATTGTTGGGCTACATATTTTTCTTCCACTTCTCCCCTAATCTGGAATGTTGAAATCAGAACAAGCAAGGGCAATCTGAAATCCTAGCCTCAGGAGTGCTCCTCAAGACACCCCACCGGATGTTATACTTGGAGACTGAGGTAGGGATGATGACGGTCTATCTTTGAGGGGTTGAAAAATGGAGGGAGATTTTGCCATCTATTAGGACCTAGTAAAAGCTGGGTTCATTTAGAATTGAGTACCCACAAAGAGCTAAACAAAAAGTTCTCAATTGAGGAATATCGAATGGCTGAGAAGCATCTAAGGAAGTGCTCGACATCCTTAGCCATCTGGGAAATGCAAATCAAAACAACCCTGAGATTCCACCTCACACCAGTCACAATGGCTAAGATCAAAAATTCAGATGAGAGCAGATGCTGGTGAGGATGCAAAGAGGAACACTTCTCCACTGTTGGTGGGGTTGTAAACTGGTACAACCACTCTGGAAATCAGTCTGGCGATTCCTCAGAAAATTGGACATAGTACTACCTGAAGACCCAGTTATTCCACTTCTGGGCATATACACCAGAGATGCTCCAACATACAACAAAGACACACACACCACAATGTTCATACCAACTCTATTTATAATAGCCAGAAGCTAGAAAGAACCCAGATGTCCTTCTGTAGATGAATGGATACAAAAATTGAGGTATATTTACACAATGGAGTACTACTCAGCTATCAGAAACAATGACTTTATGAAATTCTTAAGAAAATGGATGCATCTAGAGAATATCATCCTGAGTGAGGTAACCCAGTCACAAAAGAACAGACATAATATGCAGTCACTGGTAATTGGATACTAACCCCAGAAAGCTCTGAACACCCCAGAAACAACTTACAGACTATATGAAGTTCAAGAAAAACAAAGGCCAAAAAAGAAAAAAGAAAAGAAAAATCATTATGCTTAATCTTTACACACCAAGAAAACTTTAACTATTTCCAAGTTACATCTTGTTTTTCATGTACTTTATGCTCATTGTAACTAGTATGATTTTAAGGCATACTATCAAACCTTTAAAAAAAAAATCAAGTACAGACAAAACTGTATTCATATACTGTTATGCAAAAATGCTTTTAAAGTCTGTACATTTATCTTTGTTTTTTTAAAATAAAGTTTTTCAATTAAAAAAAATTGAGTACCCACCTTGTAGGGCTTTGACGGATGAGAACGTCAATCGGAAATGCTTTCTGAGAACGGTCTGTAGCCGTTTCTTCAAAAAGTCCAGTCAAATTTTATCTTGAGGAATGTAAGCCAATGAGTTTAGGATAAACCAAAATAAAGCAAAAATATTGCTTCAGTTGGTTTGTTGTCTTCTTCATTCAGCCTGATTTGGACAGGCATTTTATAAAACTATCAGCTTGTTCATTAACGATTTAGAAACCCTTATGGAGTCTAATATTGTTAATTTAACAGTTACTTTAAAATCTTTACTAAGACAAGCAGAACCAGGTGGAGCGGTCTGCAGACTAAAGAGGCAAACGCTTCCTAGGTGGGCCTGAGGCAGCCATGACACTTCCGGTTCCGGTTCTCTAGCAGGACGCCTGGTGTGTGGGACACTTCCGGTCCCTCGCCTACTGGCATGGAGTCTGCCTGGTGTTTCTCCGGGGGCAGCCCGGGAGCTTCAGACCCACAGCTGCAGCATTTCATGGAGGTGGAGGTGCAGAAGCAGCGGGTGCTGTTGCTCATCCACCACATGACAGAGCTTTGCTGGGAGAAGTGCATAGACAAGCCCGGGCCCAAGCTGGACAGCCGGGCTGAGCTCTGCTTAGTGAACTGCGTCGAGCGCTTCATGGATACGAGCCGGTTCATCTTGAATCGACTGGAGCAGACCCAGAAGGCCAGACCATTCTTCTCAGAAAGCCTTTCCGACTGATCTCAACGTTTCCCTCTTTGGAAAAGGAAGGTAGGTGGGGAAATGGAGAGCTTTGAGGGGATGGTGATTTAAACAACATGGAGGGGGACATCTTGTCGTCTTAGAATTAGGAAAGATTAATTACTGGGGATGGAGGGTTGAGGGTTCGAATTCTGAATTCGAATGTGTTTGTATTTGTGTGTGTGTGTCTGTCTGTCTCTCTGTGTGAATGTATGCCACATGAGTGCAGTACCCATGAACACCAGAAGAGGGCTTCAGATTCCTGGAGCTGGAGTTTCAGGTCACACAGAGAGACCAGGAAGTGCTCCTAACTGCTCCTGCATGTCTCCAGCCCATGGGCTGTGTTTTAAATGGTAATGTTGTGAAAGTGAGTCACAGATGAATGACAGTTGCATTAGGTAGATGTGAGACTCCACAAGGTCCCCTTAACTGCTGAAATTGGCAGTGGAACTGCTTTCCATAATTTGGATCCACACAGGTAAGTCCCTATTTATGTGAGTTCATTGTAGATATTATATTGGGGCATATTAGGTGAGGCCAGGCTTAATGACAGACACATGCCTTTAATCCTAGCACTGGGAAGCAGATAGAATGCAAGTTTGAGGCCAGTCTGGGCTATATAGTAAGATACCATATTTCTTAAGAAATCAAAATTATCATTACAATTGTCTTAGGGTTTCCATTGCTATAAAGAAACATCATGACCAAGGCAACTCTTTTTTTATAAAAGATTTCATTTAAATGTGTTCACTGTTGCCCTCTTTAGACACACCAGAAGAAGGCATCAGATCTCCTTACAGATGATTGTGAGTCACCATGTGGTTGCTGGGAATTGAACTCTGTACCTCTGAAAGAGCAGTCAGTGCTCTTAACCCCTGAGCCATCTCTCCAGCCCCCAAAGCAACTCTTTAAAGGACATTTAATTGGGACTGGCTTAATGGTTCTGAGGTTCAGTCCATTATCATCATGGATGGAAGCTTGGCAGTGTCCCGAAAGGAATCTGTAGAAGCTCGGAGTTTTACATCTTGTTCCAAAGGCAAATAGGAGAGATTATCTTCCAGGCAGCCAGAAGGAGGTTCTCAAAGCCCATGCCCACAGTGACACACTTCCTCCAACAAGGCCACACCTCCTAATAGTTCCACTTCCTGGACCAAGCATATTCAAACCACCACAAGTATGGCTGACAACTTATGAGAAAAGGAAAGTGAAGAGAGTAGAGGCAGGAAACAGCTGAGGGAGAATAATTTGGCATTTGACTGAGGCTCTCTATCTAGTGGTGTCCAGGGCTGGGAATAAAATCCATAGAATGTTCATGTAGTGCCCTCCAATAGTCTTTCCTTCACCTATGGCTGTATCTATCCTACAGTGTGTTCTCAAAGTAAAACAGGCAGCCTGAGACTCTGTGGGCCTTTTCTTATAAAGGAATTCACCAATGAGCTTAATCCTCACTACTAGACTCATAGAAAGAATTTAATGTCATCTGTCTATATAGCAGGGTGCAAAAAGTTTTGAGATGTGCCTTAAGAAATATAAAGATTTGTGTAGTTTCAGGGAGAGAGGGGCATGCCTGGTGCTTACTATTTTAGGATCTATTTATTAGATTATTTTGATCGATGTAAGAGAAGTATCTGTGAGGTTTAAAAAATAAAACATACCCCTGAAGCAAACCTTTAGCTTTCAGAATTTTTTCCACTGTCCCCACAATCTTTTCTTGTAAGACACAAGCCTATGGGGTTTAGAGGTACAAGTGGGTGGGCAGAAGGGAGGAAGATAAGGGAGCTAGAGATAAGATGATAGACAGACAGACAGCAGACAGGTATCAGAATAAAGGAGCTTCACTATGAACAACTTTTTTAAAAAACAGGATCTTGCTTGTGCTATGTAGCTGCCTGACTAGCCTTGAATTCATCATGTAGATCAAGCTGACCTTGAACTTAGAGCAGATCCTCTGTTTCAGTATCCTGACCATTGGGAACATGGACATGTACCACCATATCTGGCTTGGTTATTTCTTAAGAAAGTAAAAGATTTATATAATAATACATTATCATTATGTGTAGCAATTATACAAATACAAATCTTTTGAACTTTCAGGCACCCTCTAGAGATCTCAATGTTTTTAGAATGTGATTTGGAGATGACAGAGGGGTGGAAGATAATCAATCATGACCTTGGCTAATCATTTAATCAGTCACAATAAAAATGTAAACTCTTAATCAGGAAGGAAGAAAGCACGGGGCTCTCTTGTCCTTGTTTACTAGCTGTTACTGACCCTGAGATCCAGTAGGAGACAGGAATTAGTAAACAGTCAGGTTTATTTATAATTTATAATTATAATCCAGAACTGGGAGGAGAGAGGTCCTAACTTCTCATCGCTGTGTCTGCAGCAGGGTTAGAGGGTATAGAGAAAGGAATTCACGGCTCAGGATACACATGAGAAGGATTAGCTGTGAGCTAAGCCAGAAGGCGCTGCTAAGCTTCTTGCATGCATTCTCACACACGAATGGGGTTCCCTAGGGAAAGTTTTCTTTCAGATCCCTGTTCCTTAGGGCTTCGGATGTCATGCTGTCTGTTGCAAGAAAATCCTGAAATCGTCTGTGCCTGAAGGAAGCAAGCAACGCACATGGAGAGGACAGGGTCAGGAGGCACCAATCTCTGTCAAGTCCCCGTGCACAAGAGCCTCTTCCACGGGGACCGGAGACCCGGCTCAGCAGTGAAGAGACTTGTTACTCTCACAGAGAGCCGGTGCCCATCTGATGGCTCTCAACCATTTATAACCACAGTTCTGGCAGATTCAACACCCTCTCCTGACCTCTGGGACATCCTAGACACATGGCACACGTACATTCACATAACGGTCTGGAAAGATGGCTCAGTGATGAAGCACTTCTTGCTCTCCCAAAGGACCTGCATTAATTCCCCAGCAACCAGATGGTGGCTCGCAGCATCTGTAGCTCCAGTTCTAGGGGATCCAACACGTTTCCCCCTCCTCCGGCATCCACAGGCACTACACACATGCATGCAGGTCAAATATCCATGCACAAAAAAATAAAAATAAAGGTCAAAAGACTGTATATATAAAATAAATATTTAAAAGAAAAGAACCTGTTCCTTGTAACCTATATCAGCTTTGGGTAGGACTGACACAAGGGACTCCATTTTCCCCTCTAACCTCCCTCCCTCCCTCCCTTCCTCTACCCCTCCCTCCTTCCCTTCCTTCCTGAGTGTGCTTGTCTTGTTTGACAGTTTCACCCCTCATCCCTGAACAGTTTTCTCTGAAGACATTGCTAATTAACTGTGCTGTATTTTAGTTTTGATTACTTGGTGCCAAGGTGAGATCTGTCTAGGTTGGTGTGATTCGGTCCTGTGTTGGGGAGGAAGTGGCCAGCAGCTAGGTTTAAGGGAGGAGCCAGCTAGGTTTAAGGGAGGAGCTGGCGGGGGGGGGGGGGGGGGGGGGGAATCACCATTAGAGTAGAAATGTTCGTTCAACTTGATTTTATAAAAGTTTTGAGAATGGGAGCTAGTGTCAGGAAGTCACATTTTGGAGCTTAGGTAGACATTAGTCTGTCTGATAAAGCTACTGTATCATGTCCCTGACTTCAGGACCCAGCCCTCCTTTAACAAAGCACAGAGCACTTTCTGTGCCTGCTCCAGCTGGCTTCGGGAGGGTAGGACATCTGTGTCCGTTACATTTCTCCTGCTGTGAAAAATACCAGGGCTGAGCTGACTCAAGGGACAAAAGGGTGTTCGTTTCAACTTATGATTCATTTTAGAGGGGGTCTGTAATGGCAGGAAGGCATAGCAGCAGGCATGGAGCAGGACACGGGGGGGGGGGGGGAGAGAGAGAGAGAGAGAGAGAGAGAGAGAGAGAGAGAGAGAGAGAGAGAGAGAGAGAGAACCTCACAAGAGGGATTTTAGAGTCTAGGGACCATCCTGGAACTCTAGATCCAAATGCCTTTGTGGTTTTGTTACCAATGAAGTAGAAAACCAGCTGAGTCCTTGGGTGACACAACGAACATTAGCGATGCCTTCTGAGCTCCAGGAAGTGGAGACCAGAGGAGAGGCTAAGAAGCTTTAAAAGAATATGGGTAAAAATCTAAAGTACCGCTTGCAGGAGGCCAGGTGGGCAAATGACTGGGAGAACTGGCTGCCCAGGTCTTTGTGTACTGTGCCTCCCTCCCTCCCCCCTTCTCACTCAGGTTAAGGTGACATAGGGTTCTGGCCACAAAAACTGGGTTTCCCATGTTAAAAGCCAGGCTTTTTCTTCCCAGGCCCTCACACGTGTGCTTACTGGAGACATGGCTGGGAAGACAGAAAGCTGCACTGTATGAAGTGAGAGGCAAGCCCTCATGGAGAAGCCCCGTCTCTTCTGTGTGGGTCTAGTGCCTGGCTGGGTAGATGAGTTAGTGGTGTTGTGTAGGCGATGAGGTCGCAGGGTAGATGGGTGGCCCGGGTGATAAGGTGTTTTAGGTGTGGAATAGCAAAGCGGGCTTCACTGTTTTATTTCTCTGCTTTTCTGAGCAGAGAAAATTACTCAACCATATTCTTCTGCCGCTGGTTTATGGTTTAGTTTTGGAATGTGAAGATATTTTGGTTATTTCCCACTGTTTAATGAAGGGCTAATGCCACTGTATCTGTTAACTTTGTGTTTTGTGTTCTTTTCGGAAAGAACAGCATCTGAAAATATTCCCATTCTCTACACACCCAGCCAGTTTCCTGCCGACCCAACATTTCCTCCTAAGGAGTGGGCTATGGTAAAGGCACTCAGCCCTGCCCCTGGCTGTCTCAGGTTGAGCAGAAAAGCAGATAAAACAGCAACAGCCTGATATGGCCAGGCTGAGCGCCAAGTTTGTCACCAGCAGATGTAGAGTGCCATGTAGTTGTCCTGGAAGGAGGAAGTTGCACCAAGAGTAGAGAAAGAAAAATGAATGGGGTTCGGTATGTGTTGGGCTGGAAAGATGTGAGAGAGGAATTCCTGGAGTTCCCTAGTAGAAGCACCCTTACTTACTCAATGAAGGAACTAACTGCTCTGGAAGCCTTGGTTGAGAGTGGGAAAGGGGGTGGGCTCGGTAAAAAGAAGGAGGACTTCTGTTTGTGCAGAGCCGCACAAATCATTCCTGCTGGTAGAGCATCTTTTAGAAGGGTTTGCATGGCAGGCAAGCACAAATTTGCCTGGTGAGGGTCAGGCAGGGCAGCCAGGACACCTGCTGTCAGGAACTACCAAGGCAGGGGCTGTGGGTCCTGGGTTAGTAGATTTACCCAGCTAAAGTTTTGGAGTCCATTTGAAGAGAAGTTGCTAGTCTGTGATTGGCTCACAGCTTTTACACCCCACCTTTAGCGCTGGCTGCAAACTGGGTTTACTCTGGACAAGTGTAGCTACTAAGTGATTCCCTGGAGTTTGATGGCCTTTGCATTGCTCAGTAAGGACTAGTAAGGCCCTTTACAAATGAGCTGAAGCTGGTCAGAGAGGACTGGCATTGCGGGTCTTTAGGAGCACTGGTGGGTCTGCCTCTGCTGTCTGGACCAGGTCAGAATGAACGTGTGTGGCCAGAGAGGCTTGAATCCATCAGCATCTATCCTGAACACCGCCGACCGACCAGGGTCTGAGCACAGCAGGCAGGTGCCTTAGGCCTGGCCCCGCCCTTCTGTGCATTGTCATCATTACTTCAACCTTTGCTTTTCAGTCCCTTGGGTGCTTAAGACCATGTAGGTGCTCCCCAAGTTACCCTCCCTTCTTTTTGGTGTGGAGGGAGTTGTGGCTCCTTGTGAGATTCCTGACAGACCCCATGGCCTCTATAGCTTTCCCCTCCACTTGGGCCATATTGTGGTGCACTGTCAATCATACGACCTTTCGAGAAAGCAATGAGGACATTTCCTCTCCAGAGGCCTTCCTCTCTGCGGAATGTCTACTCATTAGAGCCCAGTCAGTTCCTTGGGTCTCCGTGGCCTCTTCAATCAAAAGGACGGGTGACCTTTGGTTTAAGAACTCCAGCATGCCAGCATGCCAAGGACCGAGGCTGACCTTTTATTTTCAGCCTTCTTGACTTGGGCCTCAGAGTTTTTGTTAGTGAGCACCCAGACAATCCGTGTCTTAGTTCCCTTAGCTTCTACCACTGATTGCCTGCCTGAAGTTCTTCCGGTGGGAGGAGGTAGCTGGTATATTCGACGGCTTATATTAAGGCCCCTGCCCTGCAGATGCAGTTTTGTAGGTTCTTTTTCCAAGATCTAATGATATCCCATAACCTAATAAAGGGACAGACAATATCCGTGGACTGTGGGATCTTAGCTCAGAGGGCCACTTGCCCAGCCCTAAGAAAGTTTCTCATTGTTGTTTGTGCTCAGACCATGTTAGTCTAAGGTGCATCTTTTGCCCCTTTATAATTCCAGTATCTTCCTGGTGGCAGTTAAGATGTTTTCTGCATCTTCATATGAATGGATGAAGACTGCAAATGAATAGAGTGGTTGAGAATTCCCAACTCCTGGGCCGACAGGTAGGAAGACAAATAGGTAAGGGGTTGATAACCCCCTCAGATGCAGCAGGGAGTCTGAGTGCAAGAGCTCCTGCCTAGGTGGATGAAGAGTTTTAGGGCTTGGGGCCACATCAGTTATACAAACTGGTGTGGTACATTGCAGAGACTGAGCATGCCCAGGCAGCCACAGCCAGAGAAGGACGAGAATGAGTAGATAGCAGGAAAGAGACTCAGGAGTGTGCATCTCGGGTAAGGGCCCTGAGCCCAGGGTCCTGAGGTAATGCAGCTTGTATGACCAGAGGCACCTGTGGGTGATGGGAGCCACTGCGCTAATTGCTGGCTGCAGGTGTCCCCACTTTGAGAGAAGGGCGAGCATTTCCTTCTCGTGTATCCTAACTCGGCACACATTGTCTTCAAGCAAGACTTCCTTGGGCAGTCTTTCTTGGCTGCTTCCATCTGATGAGATGTTCCCTTTCTAACCATCCCTGTGATGCCTGCTACTGCTGTTCACTATAAGTGACCATCCTTGATCAGGTGAAAAGCCACTTAGGGAAGTAACAACTCCCACTCATTGCTGTCCCACCAGGCCTGATGTAAATCTGATGCAGAAGGTGCTTGGGAGGAATAGATGAAGGGTTAGGAGTAAGTACCATTCCACACCTGCCATTGGCTCCTCTCCTGAGCACCTGCTCTGTACCTGGTGCGAGCCACCAAAGAGAAATAGGCTGTAGTTCTGAGACACATTGACGCCTACGTGGGGCCAGGAAGTTAAGTGGAAATTGAAACACCTGCAGGCCACAGAGAGCCACGTGGTGTGTGCCGTGTGCCATGAGGATGGCAGTTGGGGGTATAAGGCCAGCCTCATCCCCAGCAGAGTCACCAGAAAGAGGAACAACATGGAGACTCCTAGTTGCCCACCCATGGGTTTCAGATGATGAAGCTGAAGCCCAGAGGCATAGAATGAGTCCCCTGTAGTCATCCAGGTAGCTGTTAGCATTGCTGAGACCCGGGCTAGCCTGAGGGCTCTACAGCACATGCCACCTCTCCCTGTACCACCTACAATAAAAACCAAACCAACTCTAACCTTGTCACGGATGCTCAGCGTGGACATGGAGAACACACAAAAATGGGCTTTGTTATTTCTGATGTCCTAGAGCCGCTGAGTGCCTGTGAGCCAAGCCTTCAGGGTAGAAGGCCTACACTCCATCCTTAGAACCCATAACCTCCATCTCTGGATTCTCAAAACCAGGCGTTCTTTGCCATGAACCATGAGTGCTTTTGCGGTGGGCTTTCAAAGCCAGAAACAACTCTAGGGCTGGAGAGCAAATGACTTCACGGCCTAAGCTTTCAAAGCTTGGGGCTTGATTCAGAAGCTTACCATACTGGGCTTTTACTTCATGTTCCCCCCTCTTCTAAGCTCTGTTGCCAAATGAAATGTCAGTTGTCCTCTGGGTCACTCCATGGTAGCCAGAGCTGATCAATTCTGGCAGCCTTCTAGAATTTTCCAGCGGCATCACACCCACTGGTCCCTTTTTTAAAATGTGATTGAATTCTCCTTTTCTCTCCCCAGCCGTGTGTGTGTGTGTGTGTGTGTGTGTGTGTGTGTGTGTGTGTGTGTGTGTGTGGTATGCACATGTGCCACACTGTGAATAGAATATAATAGGATATAATTTGAAGCTCTGGGGATTGAACTTGGATTGTCAGGCTTGCCGGCAGGCGAATTATACACTGAATCACCCCACCAGCAGCCCTCTACTTTTTGCTTCTGCAGCCTTCAGTCTCTGCTCGTCAGAGCCTCTTGCCCCTGCCAGCTTTCCCTGCACATCTCAGCTCCTGACCCCGTTCTGAATGCCAGTTCCTTGTAGCTGCTGCCACTTGGCCACGACTGGGGCTGGAAGCCACAGGGTTCCATCTACTTCCCAGGCAAGCAGTTGAATGTCCATTATACCCAACCACCCAGGGAAGCCTGCCTTCCAGGGCTGTGTGTTCTATCACTGAGGTGTGGTGCCCAGGAAGGCTGTCTTGGAGTTTCAGGAACAGCAGGAAGAAGTGACCTTCTCGTTGGGGGGGGGGGGGACTGTGGCCCCCAGTTTTCAGCCTCTTTTTCTACCAAGTCTAGTATCCTGACAAAACCAAAGCCAGCCAGCCCTGGTAGTGTACCTGTTACAGCAAGGAGAAGCTGGGCTGATGGAATCCTGAAAGTTTAGAGCCAACCTGGATTACAGAGTGAGCCCACAGCTTGGACACATTAAAAAAAAATTTTTTTTAATGTGCTTACTTACCAGAAAGACCTAACATGAAATCAAATTCCCAGCTATGTCTTACCCAGAAGTGCTTAAAACCCAGCCACATGCCCCCGTGGGACTGGGTCTGCCTGTTGGGACATAGCAGTTGTGTCCCTGCACTTACTTCCCTTTCTCTGTCACAAGAACCAAGAGAAAACCCCACTCTTGATTAAAGCTACAGACAAGTGTGCTTGTCACACGGACCAAAAAGAGAGGGAGATGCCACCAGAGAGGAGCAGAGCAGGAAGGCAGCCTGCAGAAACTTCACAGGAAAATGCCCCAGTGAGAAATTTAGTCAGAAAAGCAACTTCTGGGGAGATCCCTGGACTGAGACCCTGACGCCGAGCAAGCATCTCTAATGCCCTGGCCGACTGCTCACAGAGACTTCAGATGGTGAGCCCACACACAGAGGTGGCCATCAATACTAGACGCGCTTACGGGACAGGGTTTTGAAAAGGCCGAGGTCTGGGGTAGAGAAGCAGCACACTAGGCCACGCGGCGCCTGGGCAAGCAGCAGGAACGAGAGGGTGATCCAAGTGAACACGGTTCCTTCTTTTCTACAGCGTTCCTGCCACACGGGTATGACAGGCTCCTGGAAACACTCCCACGATATGGCACACTAGCATTTGAGAAGGCAGGAAGTCACTTGTAACTTCCCTTGCCTCTCTTCCTTTAGCCGGTCAGAAAGCTGTTATCAGATGTATGCACGTAGCCCTGGGTTGCATTCCCAGTATCACATAAACTGGGCTCGGTGGTCCACACTTACAGTCCCAGCATTTGGAAGATGAACACAGGAGGATGGGAAATTTAAGACCATCCTTAGCCATATAAGAAGCTTGAGGGCTAGAGCAAAAACTTCTGTCCCAAAGAAAAAAGCCTAGTATATATTCTTTGCACAAAGAATGATTATATTCCAATATATAATTAGATGCACATATTAATACATATCAGCACATGTGTAAAAAGCCCAGTACATGTTTGCTGTACAAAGAACGATTATATTCCAACATATAATTAGATGCACATATTAATACATATCAGCACATTGCAACACTCAGCCTCTCATCCCCCTTTCCCAATTGTTCCCCTGCCACCGCTGTGTCGTCTTAAAGTCTAAGACTGAACACACAAGAAAACATGAGACATTTGTCTTTGCGAGTTTGGTTTACTACGTTTAACATGCCGATGCGTTGCATCGGGTTTTCTGCAAGCATCAGGTGCCTTCTTTGTGATTGGATAGAACTTTACTGCACATGCACACCACACTTCATCTGGAGAATGGGCAGCTGGTCGATTCTATAACTTGGCTACTATGAATGGAGCCAGGGGAGTGGGCGTGTAGGTGCCGCCACTGTACGCTGACTTCCTTTGCCCGTGCCCAGGAAGGTATTGTGTTCTCCACATGAGGAACTGGAGCAAGGAGTCATAGACAGTGTCAAGTACAATTGAGCAAAGGGGGAGGAGTGTGATGGGATTCCGTCTAGACTCTAGACCTTGCTTTGCCTCTGGGATAGGGCAGAACAAAGGTCTATGACCTACTTTCAGGCCAGCAGGATCAGAGAGCTCGCTTGTGGTCAGCTGTGTCTCAGAAAGGAGAAGGGAAGGGCCTTTCTCAACTGCTAAGCTACCATATTTGGGGTGTCGCAGTCTGAGCCCTGACAGATGTGTTTACCATTCTCACACAGTCTCGCTCTGCTTGCATGTGTTTATCCTCTGATGACATCTGAATCGCATCTCCCGTGGGGCCATCGCAGTGGACAGCACTGTCACGAACATTTCCGTCCCATCCTTTGCTGAGCATACACACTCATTTTCCCTGGGAACAGCCACAGGGCATTGCTGTGCCCTAGGGCGTGTTTAGGTCCAGGCTCTAGGGGGTTGTTTTGTTTTTGTTTTTTAAATAGCAAGAGAGTAGGGGCATATATACCTTTGATCCCAGCATTCAGGAGGCAGAGGCAGGCGGATCTCTGTGAATTCGAAGCTAGCCTGGTCAACAGAGTGAGTTCCAGGACAGCCAAGGCTATGTGGTGAGACCTTGTCTCAAAATAACACACAAAACAACAGTAAGAGAGAAAGCATTTTAAAACTCAAAAAGAAGAGAGCAGAGCTGTGGGTATCACTATAATTCTGTAAGCAGAGACGGGCAGGTAGTAAGCTCAGTGGTAGCCCGGCCACATAGTAGGACCGTTAGAAAGTGGAGAAAGCCTAAAAAATGGCATTTATGATTGACTAGTGTTTTTTCAATAAGGCCCTTTCCCTCTGTGATTGATTAGACTTTATTGAAAAAACTGATTGGCAGCAGGGAAAGGGCTCAGCAGTTAAGAGTTCTTGCTGTTCTTTCAGAGAACCTGAGTTTGGTTCCCAGCTTTATCCTGTAACTTCTGGTCACTCCAGCTCCTGAAATTGAACGCCCTCTTCTGGCCTCCACAGGCACCTCTCACTCCATGGCAAACACTCACACATACACACACAGAGACGCACACACAAAAATAAAGTAAATAAAATCAAGCTGAGATGGTTCAACAGTTCCTAGTACATCCGGGTCTTATATAGGACCTGAGTTCAGTTCCCAGCGCACACGTGCAGCAGCACACAACCACCTGTAACTCCGGTTCAGGGAACCGGACACCTTCTGGCCTCAGAGGACACTTGTAGCCCTGCGCACATACACAGACACATAAATAATTAAAAACAAATCTTTACAAAAATAATTAAGAACGAAGATATAACTCAGTGTCAGAACATTTGTGTAGTGTTTGCAAAGCCCTGGATTGGCATCCGGCACCACCACAATTTAATGAATGTAATGATAATGTGGGGGGGGGGTGTTTTTATTTTAGTTAGAACCTCACCTGGAACCTCATGCTGGCCTGGAACTTAATATGTATTGTAGGTTGGCTGGCCTCGAACTCACGTTCAATGAAGCCAACCTGTTGGCCCATGGCCCTAGTAATTGTTAAAATTGTGACAATACATCCACTGTAAAATCTACCATTTCATGTAGCTACATTGTTGTTGAAGAATATTTTTGTGGAGCATATTCAGAAACAACTTTAAGGCAGGTGTGGTGACTCTAACCTATAATCCCAGCACTTGGGAGGTGGAGACAGGAGGATTGCTGGGAGTTTAAGGCCAGGCTGAAGTATACCATGACTCCCACACCAGCCTGGGCTAATGAGTAAGATCCTTTTTTTTTTTTTTTTTTTTTTTACCATTTTAAGCAGTTACAGTAGGTGTGGGGTCATTTTAGCTGTCATCATCATGGTTTTGAGAACAGGGTGGCTCGGACATTGCAGATGAGAAAGAAAGCTCTCCTAATGTCAGGGCTTTCCTAGAACACAAGCTTCAGCCCTCTGAGGCCCAGAACACAACCGTGTAAAACAGCAAATCCCCTCAGATGTGGAAGTGGTGTTTTCCACACAGAGCCTGAACTGGGTCTTCACACGGGGCTTCTGATTCTCACTGTCCCTCTTTCTTAACATCCTGGTAGCTGAGTTTGTCACATTCTCAACTACTGATCTCACCGTAGCCCATATTTTACTGATGATAAAGGTGCCTCTGAGTTCAGCAGACTGTAGGGGGAGCCTGAAGTCAGGAAGGATGCTCTTCTAAATCTCTACTGCATTCACTCAAGGGTGCCCCATTTGACCCTGTCTGCTGTGGGGTCAGCCAGGAATAGTATAAATCTAGAAACCTAAAAGAGGAGCTGGGGAAAGGACCTGTGGTTTGACATTTTTCAGAATTCTTTGTGTGTGTGTGTGTGTGTGTGTGTGTGTGTGTGTGTGTGCATTTCAATAGTGCTTTTCATGTGTGCAGCTCAGGAGAGGAAGCACTAAAATAGAAGGGGCCTCAGAGAAGGGGGTGGTTGGGAGGGGGAGGAAACATGCTCAGAACACTTGCTGATCTAAATCTAGGGCTCTGGAGGGGCTTTTGGAGGGGTAGTTCAAAAGCAGGTCCCTACCCCACCCCCCACCTGAAACTTTCCCAGCCTTCTCTGAAGCTTTCCGAAACCCCAAGCCCTATCAAGCATGACTATCAGGTCCTCCAACCCCTCAGGAAAGTAAGGGATTCTTGGATACTGCACTCTAACTTCAGGAGCCTTTGGGCAGCCAGCAGTGTCTGACAAATCAGAGCAGGCCACACCCCAGAACAGCCAGCATCACCTTCCTGAGACTTCAGAAGGATCAAGCTCCACCAAGCCACTGTGCCCCCTCATCACAAGTGAGACCAAGGCCTCACTTTGACCAGAGAGGATGTGGCAACAAGGTGGGAGGAGCCAAGGTCCCCATATGTTGCTGTGCTTGGCAGCATCTGCTGAACTTATTTACATGGTAAGTTTCTTGGGGACCCACTTCAATAGAATGAGAAATAGCCAGAGATTGTTAACCCCTCTCTCTCAACTTGTCCCTCAAGCAACAGTGCCTGCCTTTCAGACTCCACAGTGCCACACCCACTGCCCCACACCTGGTCACTCCTCCACCTCTTAGCCCCATGCTGAGAAGTCTCCAGGGTTCCCACTGCAACTCAGGCTCAGTCACATCCTCTCCCTCCCCACAGTGGTCCAAGAACTCTAGAGACAGTCCAGGTTGATTCTGTCACCCAGCCCTAGAACAAGACTTACCTGGGAGATAGTACCCAGGACCAGAGTCACTGGGGCTGGGGAAGGCATGGAGGAGACTGGAGGGAAGAAAGAAGATGTAGGAAGTGAGAAAGGCTTGGAGAAGGTGGGGCCCACAGAAAGGAGGAGCTCCCTCTGGCCTTATACCCTCCCACCTTTCTAGATATTCAGTGGATGGTTTAAAGTGGACAGCAAGTATCAAGATGGTCATAAACACATGTCCTGAGGGACATGCTAGATGCCCTGTGGGGAGAAGAGCATCCTCTGAAGTGTTAGTACCAAGGGAAGCACAGACCAGGACCAGCAGCCCCAGAGCTGAGCTGTTGGCACCATAGATGGTGGGTGTCACTTGAGACCTGTCCTTCACTTGACAGCAGTCTGTCTCCTTTATCCAGTATTCTCAGAGGATCTGTTTGAAAGTGGACCAAATTCTGCTCTGCTGACTACTGCAGTTGAGGGATACTGTGCACACATTAGAGTGCACAGCTTAAGTGGGAGTTGGTACATTTTAGCAAATGTAAAGTTATCACCACCAGCCGGTACCCAAGCACTCCCATGACCCCCGAAAGACTGCCCTTGCTATCAGCTCCAGCACTAGTACAGCCTCCCATCTACCTTCTTAGCACAGACTTGCCTTTTCCGAGTTTTATATGCACAGCACTGTCTTGATGAGTATGAGAGCTGTTGACTCTGTCGCCCTTGTATCCATCTGCCAGTGAGCACTCTCAGGTCTTCAGCTGGTGCGTTGGATCTTTTGAGTATATCACTAGGCCTCTGCAGTAGTGATAACATGATTACCAAGTTTTGGAATTCCTTGCCTTATTTTACCACATTGATGGGGTAAAGTAGCAGCCATGACAAATAGTACTCTAAGTCACTTTTACATGCTTCCTAGGCAGGTGATGGCTGTGGTCCATGCAAGTGTCTGCCAGCATTCTGGCCAAATCAGCCATGTGGCTTTCTGTGTCTGGAGTGTTCAGCATTTTATCAATAGTCAGCTTCATCAAATGCTGTATTGGGTCTCTGTTGAGGTGTCTAGACAGCTGAATGCACTGAACTGCATTGATAGATTATCTGATTGTAGTTTGCAACTCTGTTGAGGGAGCCTGTTTGACACAAAGTGGTAGTCTGTGTTTAGCCCCCAGACTTGATGAGACAAGAATTTTACGGGAACAGGTGGCAGAACCAGGTTATCTACACATAAGGCAGCCAGCGAGTATAGAAAAAGACGACAGATAGGTTCTGGTCCCAAAGAGGACCACTGGATGGAGTCCCATTGGTTGAGGAATCCCAGTGGAGAAAATCCTTCAAGGAACCCCTGACCTTATTATAAGATATGGGGAAAAAAAGAATCTCTAAGAAGAATTCTAGGTGTGTTTGATAGAAATTGTTGATACAGCTTGAAATGATTGAACTGCCTTTCTGAGGAGAGTCTTGAATGCTAGAGTTAGACAGGGCATGGGCTGGGATGGGGCAGAGTTTCTTAGAATAAGGAGCTCAAGGAAGACTGAGTATCACAGTCCCACTTCATCATCAGCATGACAGGGCTCACAGTCACCTGGGAGACACACTTCTTAATGTGTCTTTGAGAGAGTTTCCAGATAGGTTTGACTGAAGATGGAAGACCCACCCTGAATGCCAGCAGAACTGTCCTGAGGGCTGGGTCCTGGACTGGAAAAGAAGTTGGTAAAGGAGGAGGGATGTCAGATGAGCACCAGGACTCATCTCTCTGCTTCCTGGCTGCTGATATAACATAGCTGCCTGCCTCCCTGCTCTGTGGTGGACCCCATATCCTCAGACTGAACTAAAACAAACTCCTCTCTTCTTAAGCTGTTTGTCAGGCATTTTGTTACAACAGCAGGAAAGTAACTAATAAATGCCCTGAGTGGGCTTGGGAGGAGGTAGGGGAGGAGGGAGGGGGAGGGGAGGGAGGAGGGAGGGGGAGGAGGATGAACTCTCACTTGGGGCCTCTTGTATCTATCTGGCAGCCCTAAATTCCATGCTTCTGAGGTTCTGGTCATAGCAGGCACTTCTCAATAGTTTGTTGTTGTGGTCATTGTTGAGTAGACTCCCAGGATTTTGAGTTATATCAACAGAGGAGGGTAATACGGGAAAAGCAGAGCCGCAAGGACAAAAAGGGACTAGGAGCCAGGCTCTCCAAAGGCTTCCTCCCAGTGAGTTGCTTCCTCTAGCCAGGCAGCCCCCACCGCCATCCACACGTGCCTCTAACTCATGAGTCTGTTAATTGATTATTCCATAGATGAGCCCATAGCTAGTCACATCCCAAAAGTCCCACCTCGGGAATCATACCTTTAATGTGTTAGTCTTTGGGGAAGGCCACATTGTATCAAAACTGTAGCAGGTGCTTTGTTATTGCTAGAATCTCAAAGGATTGGTTATGCTCACCTGTAACTTTGAAATCCTGTGCCCTGAGATCTACATTTCTGCATACCAGAAAATATCCTGGGTATGGACCCTCAAGGTCTATCTCCCAGCAAATGAAGGTGCCCCATTAGGGCCTTCACTCTTGGTGGTTTGTGTCCTGCAAACATCACTGAGCACTTTCTCTACACTGGACTTTTGGTGGCACAAGGCATGACCAAGGATGAACACAGCAAGAGCCTGTGGTGGAGGCCCCATGAGTCACAACCAAGAGTGTAGGGGGAGGGGGAGTGGCTTTTGACCTGACCTTTCCAGGATCTACAGAGAAGCATGCACAAGGACACAGGACTTTCCTTTAACCAGAAAAATCCCATGTCAAGAACATGTATAACTCTGCTTAAGAGTTCAGAGAAGCAAACAGCAGAAATTTCCCCTGGCTGTGGGATTGGAACAGGAAACTACCAAGGAAACCTCTTCAGACAAAACCCGGGGATTCCCAGCTCCCAGAACAGGTGGAGGCTTTCACAAGAAACATTTCTGGGTACAGCCTCCACCTGCGTTCCCACCTCTTGAAAGTGGTTTTCAGCAATAACACCTGGTGTGGATTTGCCCTCTAGGACTCATTTGTTGGCTGCATGAAGAAATCTTTTCAGAATTGATAAGGAGTGGTCATGTCTTACTGTGCTTGACATGCGCATCTCCAAACAGCCCTAGTGCCTGCATTCCAGAAAAGACAGCCCTTCTGACTCCAGTGGTGACAAAGTATCTTCACTGCCTTGAGCAGGTGGAATGCCTCATGGGCTCTAAAGGTCTTAACCAGACTCATATTGGTGAGGGTGGGGGTGGGTTGGGAAGGCCTCCTCTGAGTGGGAGGGCTGGCACAGATTGGATCCTGATCAGGAATGAGAAGTAGAATATTTCTACAGTATTTCTCCGTTACTTCCAGCACCATTTCAGGTGTTAAAGTCCCAATTCCAACACCCTGAGACTATGTGTAAAGGAAAAGGAAAAACAAAACAAAAAACCCAAAAGAGGTCAAATGCGTGGACCAGATCTAAGAGGCGGGTGCTGATGCCTTCATTAAGAAAAGGGGACTAGAACACAAAGAATGGCAGGCAGAGACCCAGAGGTGATGAGAAGAGACCATCTCCGCCTGTGTTTTGATCAGGGCCACGAGGGCTTCAGAGCTTGAGGGGAAGTGTTCCTGGGGTGGAATAGCCCAGTCTGTGTACCTTGTTAATCAGTGAGCACACATGCTCTGTCACCAAAGGTAGGACGTAGATGCTGACCAGAGTCATAGGTTAGAAAGGCCCTGTCAATCCCCAGGGGTTGTGGAGTACTGGGTAACTTGCCTGCCTACTGGAGACAAAGAAACAGGTTTCAGAGTGTGGTTTCTCGGCAGCCCATGATCTACTTGCTGATGTCACCAGCTCCCTAACAGTAAGCAGTGCTTTCGGGGCAAGTTTTGCTTACCCAGAACTGGTCTTCATCGGGTCAAATGGCTCTCAGCTACAGGGAGATAAATGGTGTTAGGAGACACCCTCTCCAGCACCGCAAAGGGGAGGAGGTCTCCTTCAGACCTTGGATTAGGTGCGAACCACACCCAAGCACCTGTTTTCACAGAGAGTCTTATCATGCAGGGAAAAAAAGTTAAAATGGCTGCTCTCTCACTCAGGCAGAAAAACCAGCAGCAAATGATCTTGCAGGTGTAACTTTTAAGAAGAGAAATGGGTTGGAATGAGTTAGGATATGGTGATGTATTTTAATTGGGCACGTTAATTAGGTGAATCAAATGGGCTTTTGATTGTTGGGCTTCAATATTTTGATAGCTGAGCCTTGGTTAGTCAGCCTCAGGAGCAGGAAGTGGCCAAATAAGGGAATAGACCTTGGGGGCTGGCTTTAGGAATGGAATCTAATGATATTTTAGCAAGGCTGAGGGAATGGGGGGAAGGGCAAGGCCTGCCAGAGTAGTGTTGGTTAGAGCCCCTTCAAGTGGGCTAAGAAAAAAAAAAGAAACCCAAAGCTCAGACTGTAACAAGGTCTTTTACCTAGTTTATTAGCCATGCACCTGACTCCAGGGTTTGAAGAAACTTTTCGGGCAGGATTTAGGTTTCAAGTGCATTTTGCTCACTGACTAGAAACGCACAGAGGACTCTGGAAAAGCATGTGGGGCCCTGCTCACCGGCCCTTCCATTCCTGGAGCCTTTATAAGTCAGAGCTCTTCCCCACTGCTACCAGAAAGTCCTGGAAACCTGTTGGTTCAGGAGTGGCTGGTAGCCACCACTCCTCCATGAAACTTCCATCTGGTCCTACCTGAACCCCTTCTGTGGGGGCATAGCACTCCCACTGCCCACGCCCCTGAGTGTGAGTTAGCTCCTCTTGGGCTTGTCAGGAGAGGGTACAGGAGACACACAGTTTTGCTCTTTGCTCTCTGGGCTTCTGTGTCCACAGCCACCCCTCAGAGGACTGAGTGTCAGACTGACTTTCACATGGATACAGTGACCACTGGGCATACTTTCCCTGTTTCCTCTCTCCCCTCCTCGAAGGACTGTGACTCCTGCTCTACCCGGGACCATATGTAGCCTCTACACACTGACATCAGAATGCAGATGTGCTGCTGCTGTTGCTGTCTCTGACCACACACACCACACTATTCTGTATCCAGATAGCAAGTCCAGATACATACAAAGTTGTGTGTGTGCCAGTGTACACACGTGTAGGAGGGTTAGATTCCATGTCCCCTGGAACCAGAGTTACAGGCAGTTCTAAGCCACCCAGTGTGGGCTGTGAACTGAATTTGGGTCCCCTGCAAGAAGAGCACATGGCTCTTAGCCACACCATCATCTTCCCAACCTCAAATACAAATTCTAAAACAACTTTCTAAGATGCCATTTTATTAATTTTTATGTACATGAGTATTTTGCCTTTATGTAGGTGTATGTATCATACGTGTGCCTGGTGCCCATGGAGAAGACATCAGATCCCTTTGGATTGGAGTTACAGACAGTCGTGAGCTTCATGTGAGTGCTGGGGGAAAACAAAAAAAAAAAACCTCAGGCCCTTTGCAAGAGCAGCAAGTGCTCTTAACTTCTGAGCCAACTCTCCAGTCCCTTAAGACAACTTTTTTGTATACGAAAGACATCCACGCTCCTTATAGAAGGTAGATTGGTAGGATGTCATACAATCATGAAGAAGAAAATACACACTGTGGGCAGAACCAGCATCCAGCTACAGATGGAGTCAGGTCCCTCATACACTACTGAGTAGCCGCTCAGATTTCTCACAGAAATCCCTTCCTCAAGTGTAGCCACCCCTGGTAGCCTTACTCTGTCAAGAATGAACCGTCGGGGAGACCCCTCTTGTCTCACACCTCTGCCTTGCCCACAGTATAACCCGCTCTTCTTTCAAACCACATTCAAGGAAGCCTCTCAGCCTCTTCTGTGGCTGAATAAACTGGACATACAGCGCAGAATCCCCTGGTCTGCTAAGCCCAAGGTTTTGCGCTCTGTTAGCTAGTTGAAGAAATACAATGGATTTGGTTGCTTTCTTGCCGAGGTGATTTTAGTAGTGAGCCTCATGTTAGGCTTCTCCTTGGGTCACAGTCTCACGGAGCCAATCAAGGCAGATTAATCAAAGTGCTTCATCCTCTAGCTGCCCACTCCTTCCGTTCTATGCTTGAGTCAGCCTGGGCACCTAACCAAGCAGTCCTAGGGTTTCTGAGAGTTCACCTCACTGGGCAAATTCATTCAATCCATGGAGCATAAAAAGAAAGAAATAAAGACAGACAGACAGAAAGAAAGACAGACAGAAAGCCACACAGACACTTGTTGAGTCCACACAGTTCCACTGGGTCTTATGGTTTTGGACACTCTTCCTGGTTTTCACACCAAAATTATGAAGGAAGCTGCAGCCACGGAGAGCGGCCCTGGGTGCAGGGCAGGCAGGGGTCTTTTGACTCAAGTCTTCTCCCAGTTAGCCCCTCGTCACAGTGCTTCCATTTAGGGGGCTTTAGGTTTACTTGCGTACAGTACGTATGTGTCTCTGTGGTGTGAGGATGCTTCTAGTTCAGGCTTGCTCGGCTTCCTCCTGGGCTAGGTCTGCCTCTCCGTTCAAGCCTTTCTCATATGGCTCTGCTCTGCCCTTTACCTGGAGATATACTGAATATTGACAATATACTTAAATGTGTGCATACACACAAGTGCAGGTGTGTCGGCACACACATGACTTCCTCACAGCCTAGCAAACATGCAGTTAGAAGCTCTTGTCTGGCCTTTAGAATCCGGTGCGAACAGAAGTGGAAGTCCAGCATACACCCTGAGGCACCCAGGAAAGCAACTTTAGACATGCCATCCCCAAGGCCAGATTGGCTTTCTCAATACTTTGGGTTCATCACATGCCCCCTGGTGGCAGAAGTGAGCATGACAGCCACCCTGTGAGAACAAGGCAAATTCCCCTTGCTGTGCTGGTTAACTGTTTTTAGTGTGATTGACTGACTGTTGTACTCACGGTGGTAATGTGATACTAGCTTGCATCCTGGCAGAGTACTGGGGAAGTCTTCCATAAACTTTCTTTCAGAAAACAGTTACAACAGGCTGGGCAGCTGGCTCAGCAGTTAAGAGAATTCCTGTTCTTGTACATGACTAGGATTTGGTTCCAAGCACCCTACCATCTGCATCCACACACAGTTCAGAGGATCTGAGTCCTGTTTTAGGACCCTCACATGTATGTCTATACAGTACACATGTGTAGTACACACACTTGACACATAGACATACATGCAGACAAAATACTCAGTGTACTTAAAATAAAAATAAATGTATTATTCTTTTCAAGACAGGATTTCCCTGTGTAGCCTTGGCTCTCTTGGAACTCTTTCTCTCTCTGTAGACCAGGTGGGCCTCGAACTCAGAGATCTGCCTACCTCTGCCTCCTGATTAGATTAAAGGCATGTGCCACCACCACCCAGATAAAATAAATTTTAAATCTTTAAAAAAAATACTCTAAGAACCTCATTGAGTGACTATTTCCATATATAGAGTAGAACACTGTTTCTCGGGATGAGTCACGCAGCGTGGAGGAAACAGGCCAGTACTTCGTTCCCGGGACAATCCCTTGCTCTTCGCCACTGACCCACGAGGCACCAACAACAGGGTTTCTCAAAAACAAGTCTATGCAGGTTCCTTGCAAAGAAAATTATTTTTAGTTACTAAAGTGTGCTGGGGTCCAGCTTAATGGTGAAACACTTTGCTGTCGTGCGTGACGTCCTGGGTTCAGTTTCCGACAGTGGAGTGACAAGGATTGTCCATGAGAGGCTGAGGGGGTAAGACAGTAGAGACGGTGACCTTCGACAGCCCCAGGCAGACCTCGCAGAAGCACAGGACTCCCACAGGGAGAGCCAGCCCAGGGCACACTGGAGCCCCTGTGGAGAAAGCCAACTGAGGCACACTGCTCTTCCAGCTGCCCTGGCTGGTCCTGAACTCACTCTGTACCCTAGACAGGCACTGAATTTGTGATCCTCCTGCCTCAGCCGCATGGGTGGCTGAGAATACAGACCTGGCCATTCTCTTGAATTATCACTGAGAAATAAGCAGAACTTCAACCTCGAGAACCTGTGACAATGCGCCGCTTCTTGACAAGACACCATACCATGTCTGCTCATTGCCAGGACATTACAGCTCTGCCAAACATTCCGAAAGGACTCCAGGGTCTGGTCCATAATTCATAAAGAGTGAAGGACTTTGGCAGCACAGCAATTGCAAGAATCCAGTGACATGTGAAGCTGGAGATTCAGGCAAGGACAGCCTGGTCTCTGTGCCTGCTATAGCCTGGGCTATGTGCCTGCCATGTAGCCACCGCCAGAGAAACTACACATCAAAAATAAGTTAGTAAAACTCACCCAGAGCTGAGCACAGTGGTGGTAGAATAGCATCCCTTTGAGCAGGTGGCTCTGATTTGAGGACAGCCTGTCCTACAGAACAAGATCTAGGCCAGCCAGTGGTACTCGGTGAGATCCTGTCTCAAAAAGTTACACCCTGCCTCCATGGGGGGTGGGAGGGTCGGGGTGTTAGTGCTGGAGAGCTAGCTCCTCACTCAAGATCCCTTTGCTCTTCACACAGAGCTCCTGAGCTCAATTCCGAATATCCATAGGGCAATTCGCAACTACCCATAACCCTAGTTCCCCAGACCCTAACCCTCTCTGACCTCTGCTGGCACTGGGCATGCACACGGTGCGCCCATGAACTCACAGCCAAAATCCAGACACATAAAACTAAAAAGTAAACCTTAAAAAAAAAAAATTCTTCAGGCTGCAGAATCTGGCTCTGAGAGAAAGGCACTTTGCCATCCAAAACTGAAATTCAGACCTCAAGCACCCATGTAAAAAGTAAAACATGGTGGCTCGTGTCTCTTGCCAAGCTTCTGAGATTAAAAACTCTGACCCCCAACCCAACAGAGAGGAAATGGTTTATTTCGTCTTACACTTCATAGTCACCAAGTAGGGCAGAAACCTAGAAGCACGAACCGAGAGAACGCTGCACTCTGGCTCCTTCCTCATGACACGCTCAGCCTGCCTTCCTAGACATCCCTGGACTACATGCCTAGGCTGGCTCTGCCCCCTGTGGGCTGGGCCCTCCAACACCCGCCATTAGTCAGGAAGATGCCCAGGGTTGCCTATAGGCCAATCCTGTGAAAGCATTTTCTCATCAATGTTCTCTTTTCTTCAGATGACCCTAGCTTCTGTTACATTGACCAAGGTGGCAGAATGTGTGTGTGTGTGAGTGAGTGTGAGTGGGGGGGGGGTATGCGCACTCACACACTTGGTAAAATAGTGCAACTTTTAAACTATGTATCACACATCTTTCTGAGGTTTTAATCTTACTATGTTCCCATCATCTGGTATTTATCTGGAGGGTTCTCATTCTCCCAACATCCTAGACCCAAACCAAGTTCCACAATCCTCAGTAAAAGATGCCTGGCTCTTCCCACCTGCATGTCTGTCCCCAGCTTTGCCTTGGCCTCTGGAATGCTAGAAGCCTGGGGTTGAGCTCAGGAAGTCTCATGCTACCTGACAGTGTTGTCTGGGTCCTGCTTAGCAGCCTGCACAGCAAGACAGTGACCACAGTGACTGCCCATTCTTCTAAATAACTGTTCCCTGGTTACAGTTCAGGACGTCTCCTGTCATAATGTGTCCCAATGAAAACTGTAGACAATTTCATGGAGACAGAGCTTGGAACTCCATCTCCCAGGACAACAGGAGAACCAGAGTCTCACGTTAGGCTTCCCTGTTTGTGGTGTGTTGTTATTGTCAGAACTTCCTCAGCACACCACAGGTGTTTGCGTGCAGACTACCGTTGCTACAGAGATCCACACGTGTCTCTCTCTCTCTCTCTCTCTCTCTCTCTCTCTCTCTCTCTCTCTCTCTCTCTCTCTCTCGTTTAATGCCATGATTTGAAATTATAATTTACTAATGATTTAATAAGGTCTTAAGTCACAAATGTGTTCACTCCACATTTGAGTGCTAGTGTCTCTGTATCCAATGCTTCATTTGCCCTTTATTTAATTTATATATTTACAAACATTATTTTAAGAAAAGATCCTGTTGGCTTCACCAGATCTGTCCACACACAATACAGCTCTCGTCTCAAACGGAATAAGAGATAGTTAATTCTCAAGGGGAACACGAGTGACTAAGGCCTATGAAGAAGGACTCAGGTTGCCTCAAATACCTGTTCATACATGGCATATAAGAACAGTTTCATGCACATAAGTACAGGAAAAGCCCCTTAAAGCACTTCCAAACCCATTGGTAGAGGCATAGGTACATGGGTCACAGTAAAATGTCTGCTGTGAGTCTCACCATGCTGAAGGGAGTGTGGCAGACTGCCATGACATTTTCAAACCTTGGGATGATGTAGGCACCTGGTCTGTTCATACTTCCCAAAGGCTTCACTGGGAGGTCACACGGATGTTAGGTCAGACAGATGTGCAATGAATAACAACTAAAGGGGCAAAAGTCAGCCCAAGATAACTTAGCAACGTTTCATCTCTTCACAGCCGTGGAGTTCTGACCAGCCCTTAGTCTGCCTGCGGAGTCTTTAACAGGGGGACCCTTACAAAACCCAAAGGGACACATTGACTTCAGCCTGGGATGCAGTACCACATCTGATCAGAAGAGGGCACTAGAGGGCCTGTGCAAAGTATGGCAGTTCAAACTACTTTGCCGCACTTCACCACAGGTACAGAAATGTCCTCTCAATTCAGATCACTCTTAGAACGTGCTGTGATCAAAATGTGGGATCACCTCCAAGCCTGCTGTCCTGTTTACTTGTTGAACTAAATATTTCCTACCGTTTTCCCAACGATCACGTGAGCATTTGGTACTGAAGTTGCTTTAAACCTATAACTGGAACATAATTGTAACTTCTAAGTTCTGTGGACAGTAGACAGTGTACAGATACACCAAGAACAGAGCTGGGGTTCCCTGGGTAAAGTGCTTGCTGCCCAAGCATGAAGACCTGAGTTTGCATCTCCAGCACCCATGAAAAAGCCACCTGCAGTGAGTGACGTGGTCCCTGTAACCCCAGCTCTGAAGGAGGGAACAGGCCAATCCCGGGGCCTCACCTGCTACCAGTGTAGCTAAAATGGTTAGCTCCAGGTTCAGTAAAAGACCCTGTGTCAGGAAATACAGGAAATACAGTGGAGACTGGAGGACAGTCAGCGACCGGTCTTCGGATGTGTATCCTGAGCAACTGCACCTGAAAACACACGAGGGTGCAGACGCACACGCACAGACACACACAGGAGAGTAAGAATAGACTCTCAGCTCCTCTCTAGCCCCATGTGGGCCTGCATGCCACCATGACAACAGTGCCCAAAGAGAACGGTAAGCCAGCCCCAATTAAATGTTTCCTTATAAGAGTTGCCATGGTTGGAGCTGGAGAGATGGCACAGCCATTTAAGAGCACTGGCTGCTCTTCCAGAGGCCCTGTGTTCAATTCCCAGCGCCCACATGGTGACTCATGACTCATAAAGGAATCTGATGCTTTCTTCTGGCCTGCAGGTGTACATGCAGCAGGACACTCATGTTCATTTTTAAAAAATTGCAAGAGGTTAAAAAAAAAAGCAATTAAGAGTTGCTATGGTTACATTGTTTCTTCACAGAAGCAGAAGCCTTAACTAGGCCACAGGTGTTTTGCAAGAGCAGCTGGTGCCCCTAACCACTGAGCTGTCTTACTAGGCTACAGATGTTCGCAAGAGCAGCTGGTGCCTCTAACCATTGAGCTGTCTTTTCACCTTGTTAACAAAACATTTAAAGAGAAGCATCCATTGCTTATAAATTGTTATCAACAAAAATACGGGATGACTGATGAAAACAGAAAAGGGTAGATGGTTTGTCGTGAACTATAAAATGTAAATAGAAGAGTCTAGGCAGGAGGTATAATGGTTGCTCACCGTAAGAGTCTCTCAACTTCGTTTGGGATTGTTCAAAATAAAGTGCTCCAGTTCCACAATGAATATGCAGCCATGGCTCCTGGGTGGGAAACACCGGCCTTGTTCATCATCTGCATCCTTTAATAAGTAGTCAGCGTGGAGGGCTGAACCTGAGTGGGCTCGTCCAGGCTTACTGCCCTCGGTGACATGCCTAGTTCATGTGTCATTAACCACACAGGGACAGAGGGTGATCCAGTGCTCAGCATAAAGCACACGCCTGTGGTCTCCCACAGCAGTGATGAGTCAGGGTGTTTATGTACCGTTCCTTACGGTTTGGAACCTGGTCCTCAGGTATGGGGAGCTTGCTGTCCAGATAGTGACACCGTTTGGGGGCGGGGGTTTCTTAAAACTTTCTGAGTTTAGTTGGGGGAGTGAGTGTCTAGAGGAGGGTTCTTGGATAGTCTCATGTCCCTAACGACTTCCTATTCCTCTTATTTCCTGTCTCACTGGGGAGTTATACTCCCAGTCTGCACACTGGTCTGTTATCCCCAGGTATGCGTTTATATTGGAGGCGAGGGGAGAGCTCATACAAGGGTTAAACAAGCTTGCATTCCTGTCCAGGCCCTAGTTAGTGCACTTCGGCCTAAATTGTTGGTAACTTAAGCTCCCAGGTAGACTTAGACCCAGACCATTTGGAGAACTGTGTTTCCAGGCTAGAGACCCAGGTCCACTCCCTCTCAGAGGAAGGCCTGCAAAGCCTACAGGGGCTGGACCTTTTTATGAAACAGGGAGGTCTTGGCATGGCCTCAGGAGAAGGCTGTTGCTTCTATGCTAATCAGCCTAGAAACACCAGGGAAAGCCTAGCAATGGTCAGAAACAATATAAAGGAGATGGAAAAGAAAAGACATTGAGTCCAATAATTGGCATCAATCCCTATTTTCCTGGTCACCTTGGCTGACCACCCTGGTCTCTGCCACCACCTGTCCCTTAATCTCCCTCCTGGCTCTAACTGTTGACTCTACTATTCTTAACAACCTGGCTACCTATTCTAGAAGAAGAATCAGTTCAGTAAAACTTGTGGTCCTAAGGGTACAATATAATCAATTATCTTTCCCAGGATGAGTCTACCATTTGACCCATGCCCATAGAACCGGTGGGGAATGTGACAAGAACGTCAAGTTGACCATGGTCGTCCATCCTGGTACCTCAGATGCACTTTATCTCGTAAGGAAGAAGGTAAGAAAAACCTCAAGGGGATGATGCGGGCTCTTTGCAGGGGTCAGCCTGGTCCAGAATCTGCTAATTGTATACTTTTTGTAACTATCTACTTATCTTGGAGCTGTGAGCAGGGAACCTTGGGGACTTCCCACCTAGGATTCGAACCCCAAGAAAGGCTTGGGACTGCACTTGGGTCTAGAATACCCAGGTTTGGTCACCAGCCAACTGGAATAGGCTTTTGGTTGGATCACAACTGTGTCCACGAGGCTTTCTCTGGAGGGAACACAGCAACATTAAATGGAGCGGTCTTCTCATTCCCACTACCCTGATGCAGGAGTTACAGGCACACTCAACCGTGCTGAACTTTTTACACAGGATACAGAGTATTTGGTCTCTATGCTTGCCCAGCAAGCATGCCCTGAAGGGCATCTCTTCAGCCCTAAAAGTTTTGTTTTCAAATGGAGATAAGTCTCCTTTTTATTTTTTGCGATGGTCTCACATAGCCCAGGGTGGCCTCAAATTTGCTGCATGCTGAAGGTGACCTTGAACTCTGGATTCTCCTGTTCTCTAAATCCTGGGATTATACACATGTACACTACTACACTCTATTGAGAGTGGAGAGACTGCCTGTGGTCACAGGACTCCAGGTTAGCAGCCACCATTGTCTGTGCCTTGAAATCAGCCCGACGCAGTGGCGGAGAGAATCCAGTATGAGCTGCATAAGTCATCTACCTAGTGTGGGTTTTACTTTCTTCAAATAGAGAGCTCTGGGTGTTCGCTGAAGGTCAAGGGAGGATCTGATGTACTTATCACCCAGTGCAAGAATACAGTGCTGATTAGCACTCTGGGGCATAACTCCAGTGATTGAGAGCCATCCTACAAAAATGGATGGGGGAAGCATCCCAATCCCAATGTGACTTTTCAAATGAATAATACAGCAGTGCTAACAGACGGGAGGGGTGTGCAGCCAGGAAAGGGGAAGGAGGAGAAAACAGCATTGTGAGCTTTTTAATATCCGCATGCACAGGAGAAAGCCTGGCTTTCAGGCGATAAATGGTAGGAGTGACATCGCTTTCTCCAACTCTTTTTTTTTTTTTAAGATTTGTCTGTTTATTTAAGTATATAAGTACACTGTTGCTGTCTTCAAACACACCAGAAGAGGGTATCAGATCTCATTACAGATAGTTGTAAGCCACCATGTGGTTGCTAGGAATTGAACTCAGGACCTCTGGAAGAGCAGTCAATGCTCTTAACCACTGAGCCATCTGTCCAGCCCATCTCTAACTCTTATTCAATCCCGATGCAAAAGCACATGGAAACACCAGAGTATTCCTGATGTGCCCAAAGTTATCAATCTGATTCAAGCTGCATGCATCTGGTGACAGGAGGCTGCATGAGGGTGACTATTCTGGTGTTACATCACAGAATGGTAATTGTGAAGCCAAGGGCTGGATACGGGCACATAGAGCTGTTCTCAAACCTAGGTCTGAACATTAAGACCTGTGGCTGACTAACCATGGGTCAGCAGTGTTTGAATGACTTTTGACTCACTATTGGCTCCTCACCCCGTAGACAAGTGGCCAGCCCATGGCTGAGTGGCAAATGTTAGACTGCACAGAGCTGAGTGGTTGGCTGGCATGTGGCTGAGTGGTAGGTGTTCATTCAGTGACTTAGTTTGACTTCTGACAGAGCACCTTGTCTAAGCAGGAGAGGAATTACAGACCGAATAAAAGAGCATCATGTTTTTATGGCAGGTGTGTCACCAAAGAAGCCCAAAGTATTGCCTCCTGACCTTCAACCCCAGGATTGAGCAGAGGACCAGGATATGGCCGATCAAAGGATAAAGTTTCTAGAGACAGAGCCTAATTAAACTCAGTCTGGGTCTTCTGTGGCTTTCCTAGCCTGCTCAGAGACTTCAGCTGGCTGGAACTTGTAGGCATCTTCTTGCCCAAGACAGCTCTTCCTGATTGCCAGAACAGAAGGAAGTGACTGGATGCCTAACAAAGACAGCAGTCAGTAGCATCCCATGGGTTGAGGTGCTGAATGAAGAAAGGGGGGAAAGGATGATGTCAGTTGAGTACCAGCTTGCATCTTTCTCTCTGCTTCCCAATTATAGATGTAATGTGACCTTATGACCCTGCCTCCATGCCTTCCTGGGCATGGAACTGTATTCTCAAACCCTGAGCCAAAATATAAATCTTTTCTCCCTTCCATTGCCTCTTGTGGAGAATTTGGCTGTGGTAATGAGGACAATAACTACTAGAGTCTTCAGCAGAATGAGTGTCTGGGTCAGAGGTAAGAGGAAGGATGCGGGTGCTGGCCTGGATCTCACTTCTCTGTCTAGCCACCCACCATGATTTCAGCACAAGATCTGTGTGATGAGCTCAGTGTGCGTTACCTCAGGATTCACAAATTGAATCGACTCTCAGCACAGTATATCAGAGGTAGGGCCTTTGGGAGATGATTAGGTTTGGATGAGGGTACAATTCGCACCTTAAGAAGAAGAGTCAAAGGGCTGGAGAGATAGCTCAATGGTTAAGAGCACTGACTGCTTTTCCAGAGTTCAAATCCCAGCAACCACATGGTGGCTCATAACCATCTGTAATGGGATCTGATGCTCTGTTCTGGTGTGTCTGAAGACAGCTACAGTGTACTCATAAAATAAATCTTTAAAAAAGAAAGATGTCAGTTGGTAATCTTAGCACTTGGAAGGCAGAGGCAGGATAGCCAGAGCAACATAGAGAGACCCTATCTCAGAGGAGGGAGAAGAAGAGAGGAGAAGGAGCAAGAAGAAGAGGAGGAACCAACAGGGTGTCTCTGCTCTGCTCTACTCACACTGCATTCCTGCCCTGACTTCCCTTCGTTGATCAACTGTGATCAAGCCAAACAAAGCCTTCCCTCCCTGAGTTGTTTCTGACTAGTGTTTATCAGCACCAGTAACCAAATGAGGACACACCACAAGTGTTACATCTAATTATGATGCAGTGGTCAGATTATTGTTAGTGATTGACAGATGGTGCCAAGGCCATTAGTTTGACATCAGCCTGGGTTCTGTATTAAGTTCAAGATCGGCCTGGGCTACATGAGACCCTTTTTTAAAATATGCAAACATGGAATCCAATCTCATACATTTTCCCAACAGGTATCAGGCAATTAGACAGAGTTCTCTTAATGGGGTGAACGAGTCCTGGAGAGGGAATTCCAGTGGCCAGTGAGACGTCACCCAAGTTGTGATCACATCTTCAGAGTCTTCTACTTTGCTTATTTTATTGCCCTTTGCGTGGAGAAGCTTAATCTCAGGGTGCTTGAACTTCCTGCTGAGGTCCTCAAGCTGCAGTAAAAAAAAAAGTAGGGCATCGGGAACAAATTAGTCTTGGAAATGTATTCTGCCCATTGTATCTTGGAAAAAAAGTCCCTAATTTCTCAGACATCACTTAGAGATCTTAAAGTGACACCTACTTATTTAGGAGGAAGGTTTTAAAAACCGGGTCATCTTTCCCTGCTCTCAATTAGCTGTCCTTGAACTTTGCTACATCCTCTTCCAAGTTGGAAAAGTAATCAAGAGTAAAAAGAGGGTTTGGAAACATTAGGGATTTGCTACACTTACCTGTTTTGAAGTCTTTGTTTTTGTTTTTTAATTCTCTAGAACACAGTATTATTCCATGCTTGGCTTGCTGAAGGCAATTTAGCAACGGGATGTACCTAACTGCAGTTTTGGCTTGCTCTAATTTTAGGTAATTGCTGTCTTTTCAGAGCTCATTTCTCTAAGTGATTCTGTTGGCTCTGGATTATAGCACAGCACCATTTACTCCCAGGATCTGCTGTTCTTGGGCAAGAAAAAGAACAGCTCAATTTCCTTCACCAAATATCAAGAGTGGAATGTTAACCAATGTGTAAAACAAGGAATTGACATTAGTCATAAAAGCCAGCCACAAACAGGTGGTAAATGAAAAAAACAAACCCAGAATGTATAAGTCAATAAGAGGTTTCCTAAATGAAAGCAAACACTGGTTCTTTGGCAGTTGGATGGCTACAATGAGTCTACGCAAATAGGTTGAGACCAGTTGGGTTCACCCAATACTGGGTGGCATCTACCAAAAGGCTGTGCTTTCCTAGAATTGGCTTGCTGTACAACTTTATAATAAAGTCAATCCCTGCAAATAAAGAAGGGAATTCAGGCTGGGCAAGGCGGTGCATGCCCATAATTCCAACACTCAGGAGGTTGAGGCAGACGGAATCCTCAGCTGCTGAGTAAACTTAAGGCCAGCATGGACTACGGAGACAGTGGGGTCAGGGGAGAAGTTGACCAGATGCATAACAAAATCTTTTAGCTGAATCCAAATGCTTTGTATCAAATAACAAAGTATCAAATGCAGAGAAAGTACCTTTGGGATGTCACACACCTCCTACAGGGCTCACAGGACAGACTACTTACCTGGAACAATTAATTCCTTGCTCCAGTACACTTTTGTGAGGACCACATTTGCAAGAAGATGGGGAGACTTGAAACTTCTAAGAATGGCTTCGCCTGGGTCCAGACCATTTTTTACTGTAGGTGCTTATAGTAATTGTATTATGTTTGAAGAAACATTGTTTCAACATTGTATACCAAAGGTCTCTTGAATGTAAACCACAGTTTTACTCACATACATAAACTCACACTACATTGAATGAGTTCACTTAAGCCTGATAAAAATGTGAAGTACTTTCTGAAAATACCTTTTTTTAAATTGAGTTGTATATTGTTTTCAGTACAGACAGTACCACCTACACACCAATATTAACAATCTCTTTCATCAAGTGAGCAAAGATCATTTTTATTGGGACAGAAAAAGATGGAGGGGAGTCACTGGGCTAGTCAACCCATCCAGGGATAATTGTCCATCTCCTTTGCTAAGTAGGCATGCTCAGAGCTGGGACAGACTGGAGTCTGGCTTTCAAGGCCCCACAATTTGTATGTGATAGATAGCGTCCCTGGATTTAGGGCTAGTTATTCCTCACCACACTGCAACCATGGACCCAACAGATTCTGTTTGGATGAATTGCTTTTCCCCCCATCTCCAGAGTCTCTCAATTCTGCTCCTTCATCTTAAGTCATATCTCAGTCCTTTCATCGGCTGCCAGCTCCCCTCTTCCTCCTCTTTCTCACCTCCCCTTCTTTACTATGATAGAGCTCATGGGGTCAGGGCTGTGGGGAGCTGTGAAGACTTGGGACTGAGGCATACACAGAGAGCTCAGGCCCAGTCATCAGGTGCCAGCATACACTAGGAGTGGCAAGAAGCCTGTGCAGACTCCTTCTCTGTTCGAATCTTGTCACTGTGTCCCAGTCTTAGGCACCTGAGCTCTTGCCTGTTGTTCTGGGCAGCCTTTTGTGAGTATCCCATCACCTCCCTAGCAAGTGGCATAGGGCTGCTCATTCTTAAATTATTGAAAAATCCAGGGCTGGAGAGACGGCTCAGTGGTTAAGAGCACTGAGTGCCCTTCCAGAGGTCCTGAGTTCAATTCCTAGCGACCACATGGTGGCTCACAACCATCTGTAATGGGATCCGATGCCCTCTTCCGGTGTGTCTGAAGACAGCTATAGTGAACTCAAATACATAAAATAAAGAAATAACTCTTAATATATTGTTGAAAATTCTTTCTTGAGACTTTATTTTTTTTCCAAATGAAATTATATGTATGTGGGGGTACCCACCCCCTACGTGTGTCAAAGTCAGAGGACAATTTGTGAGAATTGGTTCACCTCTTCTATGATGTGGGTTCCAAAAATGGAACTCGGGTTGTCAAGCCTGGTAGCAAGTGCTTTTATCCTCTGGCCATCTTCCCAGTCTGCTTTTGCTTTTGTTTTAAGGAACAGTTTTTGATTTACAGGAAAAAAAAAAAAAAAAAAAAAAAACCTTTTCAAGTATCTGCCCAAGACAAAGTTCTCAGCACAAAGGAGATTTATTTGCCCCCAGAGAGACAATGGACAGGAACTAAGAGACAAAGACAGGAAACAGAGGAAGAACAAGAAAAAGGGAGGAGGAGTATCTGTTCCAGAGGGGGACAAAAGACTGTCTCTGAATAGAGAGGAGACAGACATGGCCCATAGGAAAATGGTGGTTTAAAAAGGTAAAATGAGAAAACCCATCTTAGGATGAGATGTTTCATTTTAATTGGGTATGTTAATTATGTGAGGCAAAGGGGGCTTTTGATAGCTGGACTTCAACACTTTGATGGCTGGCCCTTGGTAGTCAGCCTCAAGAAGAGAAGTGGCCAAATAAGAGACTAGACCTTGGGGACTAGCTTTAGGAATGTTTTTTAGCAAGGAGGAGGGAGGTTGGGGAGAAGGGCAAAGCCTACCAGAGCCATGGTTGCTGTGTTCAGGCTGGAATCCCTTCACAACCAGCACTCATCCCCAGCTGCCCATCTTGTTCGGTTAAAGGCTCTCTCATTAACATCTCAAATAAGTGTCATGTGCCTCATAATGGATAAACATGTTCTTTTTTGCTTTTAAACTTATGAGACTTTATTTTTATTTTATGTGTGTAAGCTTTTGCCTGAATATCTATCTGTGAACCACATGCTTACAAGTACTGGCAGAGGCCACACACAGAGCCTGAGCAACCAATGGTACCAGGTAGCTCTCTTTTGACTTAACTAACCATTTCCCAATTTCCTTTTGGGCCCCCCAAACAGGAACTCTTCACACCAATTCATCGGGAAAAAATTATAAGACTATCATCCCAGTCCCTTAAGTTGGGGTGGATGGTTTTGGTCATTTTATGAGTTAGATGTACTGTCATTCTCTTAGGAGAGATTGTCCCTCTCAGCCAGATTTGTTTAGAGCGTTTGTGGCCATGTGTGAGGTAGCTCCTATGTGCCCTTGAGGTGCCAATAAGCAAACCTCAGCCCCTGTGTTGGCATGTGTTGTAGCTCCTTTCTCTGAGCTGCATCAGGGAACAACAGGAAACCTGAAGATCACATAGTCAGTCCATGGCTCCTATCATATTAGACCGTGTTTTATCAAACTGTAGAGGGTCTTCATCTAGAGACATTTACGTTAAACTTAGACAGCCTCCGTATGTTCTGCCTGTGAATGTTACTGGCTCATGGTTCTCCAATCCTGGTATAGAGGCTTTGCAGAAGGCTACTTTGGCTCTCAAGAGATCTAAGAGATTTTAGCCTTGATATTGGGGGTTGCAGCTTTAATAGGTGTGATGTTCTAGTTTTACACTATCTACCGCCTCCTTGGTTAAAGAGATTTACACAGCACCTCATACAGATCAATTATCCAAATGTGTTGTCTTAGTCAGGGTTTTTCTACCTGAAAACATAACTAAGAATCAAATTGGGGAGGAAAGGGTTTATTCAGCGGACACTTCCACATTGCTGTTCATCACCAAAGGAAGTCAGGACTGAAACTCAAGCAGGTCAGGAAGCAGGAGCTGATGCAGAGGCCATGGAAGGATGTTACTTACTGGCTTGCTTCCCTTGGCTTGCTCAGCTTGCTTTCTTATAGAATTCAGGACCACCAGCCCAGGGATGGCACCACCCACAATGGGCTGGACCCTCCCCCCTTGATCACTAGTTGAGAAAATGCCTTACAGCTGGATCTCATGGAGGCATTTCCTCAACTGAGGTTCCTTTCTCTGTAATAACTCCAGCCTGTGTCAGATTAGCACAAAACCAGCCAGTACACGTGTCAATAGCATCCATTATCCAGGAGACTATGAGAAGGCTCAGGATAGGCTTATGCTCTAGGGGAAGCAGTTCTTCTTTTTTTTTAAATTATTTATTTAATGTATATGAGCACATTGTAGCTGTCTTCAGACAAACCAGAAGAGGGCATCAGATACCATTACAGATGGTTGTGAGCCACCATGTGGTTGCTGGGAATTGAATTCAGGACCTCTGGAAGAGCAGTCAGTGCTCTAACCACTGAGCCGTCTCTCCAGCCCGGGGAAGCAATTTTATATTTGGGAAATCAATTTCAAAACATTAATATCAAGCTCTCAGTGAAATGCCACGTGCTGGTCTGTGGGTGGAGTATAACACCTCTGAACATGACTGGCCTAAAATCCAATCTCATTTAAAGGGACTTTGGAACAATTCTAATCTGGGTTTGGATAGGAACTCCCTACATCATAAGATCGTGGTGAATAGTCACCCTAGAGTGGGATGCACTTCTGTGGAGGAAGGGTCTGCAGCCTTTGCCTCTGCTGCGCAGGAGTCCACTGCTTCATCTTCCTGGATGACTTTGCTGATAAGTGGAGGGATCACAGTTGGTTTATTCTTACCGTTTCCGTTTCTTCTTCCAGTCTGCACCGGCAAGTCGAGTGCTCTGTAGTGGCAATCCTGACCGGAGTTCACACTCTTGAATTGAAACTGTAAGGGAGATATGTCAGGTCCAGCATGGCCATGAAAGGGACAGTGTGACACTGTTCCTGCCCCTGGACCAGAGCCAGTGGAACATGGTCACCACAAGTGCCAATGGTTGCTGTAGGCATAGGGCTTGTTGGTATAATGATGTACATATTTTTCATGTCCCAGGGAATGTTCTCCCTGCCAAGGTTAATGAATCCATGAAAATTAGAAGCAGCAGGAGTAAGGAATGTTCCTCAGCAAAATGGTAATGCTGTGACATTTAGGGCAGCCCCTAAGGCTGTGGGAAAGAGCTCTGAAGACATGAGTTCAAAGAATATAGAAAACAGGATTTCTCAACTATGCAAAATATAAGGATGCAATATGAATTATATGAGGGGCTTTACAAACCTAAAAAAAGAGGCAAGAAATAAAGGAGCGCCAGGAAGTGAGGGAGTGATGATCTCAGGAAAAGAAATGTATGAATCGACACATGGATTTGATGATCTGGCGGTGCCCAAGCAGTTGTCAGGATGGGATCCCATCCAGCTAAGCTTCTTGTGTTTATAAAGGGAGGCAGACTTCTGAGTTCCAGGTCTGTCTACAGAGCAAGTTCCAGGACAGCCAAGCTTGGGCAGTAAAGGAGTTGGAAAGCAGAAAGCTAACTTTCTCACATAAAAATAGTCGCTAAGTCTAGATTTGGGGACCACAAGTGCTATGCCCAGTGAACTGCATGGGACTTGCTATGTTAAAAAATGTACTTGCTGTCTTTTTCTATGAACTGAGGCGCTAAGCCCATAAACCGCTAAAGTCATAAAATGCTGATGTGTGGGATAATTGAAAGCGAAACTGGAGTAAAGTTTATTGAATTGGTGTGCAAATAAAAGACTGTGCATTGGTCTGCAAGAGCTGAGCTATCTGGAGGGTGTCCATCCCACTTGGTTCCCTGTCTCTTGGTTCTCCATGGGTTCCATTCCAGATTTCTTCCTTGTTTCTAGATGTTCCTGTTTCACATTCATGCTGCAGGAAGAACAGGCATGACCCCACCTGACAACTGCATGGTCACATGGGCACCACTAGACCATCAGATCCAACTGTGTCAATCCATACACTTCTTTTCCCGATTTTTTTCTGTTCAGTACTCTCTCTGGAGTGGTAGTGTTTTTGTTTTGTGGGGGTTTAGGTTTTGGTTGTTGTAATTATTGTTTTTTTTTAATACCATCTTTTACTTATTTGTTCCAGCTAGCTTAGAACTCACTCTGGAACTCAGAGATCCACCTGCCTCTGCCTCCCGAGTGCCAGGATTAAAGACTCATGCTTTTTTGTTGTGGTGGTTTGAATGAGAAAGGCTCTCACAGGCTCATTGATTTGGGTCCTTGGTCTCCATGTGATAAAACTGTTTGGGAAGGATTCGAAGGTGTGGCCTTGTTGGAGGCGGGGCTCACTGAGGGATAGGCTTTGATGTTTCAAAAGATTGAACCATTTTTATTGTGCTGTCTGCTTCTTCCTGTTTGTGGATCTCAGCTATGGATGGTTCCCTGCCATACCTGTCGAGTGCTGCCACGCTCCCTGTCACGGACTCTAACCCTCTGAAACTGTAAGCTACAAATATGCCATATTTTGTCATGGTGTCTTACCACAGTGATAGAAAAATAACTAAGACAAAGACTGGTGTTGTACTTTGCCTGAGATCACTGGGCTTTCTCTCTTCTCTGACTCACTTCTCTCTCATCAGTTTCGTCCTTAAGAGCAGTTCCCAAACACTTTTATCACCAGGCCTCTGCCTTTAATGAGTGGATTACAGATTAGGGGGCAGGCCCCACTCTTCCGTACAGTCTCATTTATTTCCCTTCTCTTCTTCCATTTATGCAGAACATGGAGACCCTGCACAGACACCCGAGACCTGTTCTGGGCCTCCCAGTTTCCAGGACAATGAGTCATATAGACTGTTGTTTATACATTACCCAGCCTGTGGTAGAATATGTCTAAAAAGGAACTAAGCTACCTCACTTAGGTGTTCCCTGCCCCCAAAGACTCTGAAACAAGGCGAACACAAGCCTCAGGATGCTTACCTTGTAAAGCAACACTCTGATGAAGTTATCCATCCTTCTTCTAAAGAGGAAGGCTCCAAAGACTTCAACTATTTTAAATTAAGTAACTGATTAATGTGTCATGCATGCCAGGCTAGGTGAGTGCATTACTCTCTGGTCCCTTTTCATCCCTTAAACTAATTTTTTAGTGTGTGTGTATGTGTATGTGTGTGTGTGTGTTTATGTTTATGTCTGTATGTGTGTGTGGTGGTTTGAATATGCTTGGCTCAGGGAGTATCACTATTAGGCAATATGGCCTTGTTGAAGGAAGTATATCACTGTGGGATGGGCTTTGGGACCTCCTCCTAACCATGTGGGAGACAGTCTTCTCCTGTTTGCCTTCAGAAAAACTTGTAGAATTCTCAACTCCTCCTGTACCAACACCTGCAGCCTCCCTTCCTGCTGGTGATCCTGACTGGGACAGGGGAAGAAGGCTGGGACCCTGAGGAGTGAAGACGGGGGGGTGGGGGGGGGTGGGGGGGGGTGGGGGGGGTGGGGGGGGGTGGGGGGGTGGGGGGGGTGTTCTTCCTATAGTTCTTCAGGAGAGGCTTGTCCTCAGAATCCCAGACTCCTCAAGAAAGCTGCAATTAGCAGCAAAGTGAGCCCTGGGGCGCCGCGCTCCTAAACCTCCCTCTAGGTCCCTGAGTACAGTTTCTCCATTGCATCTAGCACAGCTTTGATTTCTTTCACAAAGTGAAATCAAATAAGCCACTGGGGCCTCTGGCAGCCTCCTAATGTTTAATACTTGATGAGAGTATTAACTGCACAAGGCGGTTGAGAGGAAAGAGAAGCATTGTCATATGCCTGCGTGGTAATGGATGCTAATGGAACCTAAGGGTGCAGCCAGGGCCCATTTCCTCTACACCCTGGCCTATAACAAACCGCGGGGAGTCAGAGATGATAGCTCTGTGGCCCTTGCAATTGCAAAAGAAGCCTTTCCAGAAGATATTTTTCTAATAACAGGGATGGTCTATTGTTTGCAAGAACTGAACTGACAAAATCCTAGGCATCGTTCGAGATTCCAATAGCAAGGTACAGTTCCATGCGCGCATGCGCAAAAAGGACACGGGCATTAGCTCCCTAGATAAAACCTCTTTACAGAAGAAGGCATTATTTTTCAGCACAGAGGAACCCACTTTCATTTAGACTACACAGAACTAACTTGGTTGCAGCGGCATGTGCAGTTCCGTGATAGAACACTTGCCCAGCATGCACAGGGTTTTGGACTAGATCTATATAAATCTTTTCAAGTATGTGGTCTTCAGTCTTTTTAGTATGTTTGTATGTTTTTCAACTTTTAAGTATGTCTCTTTCTGAGATTGTCTCTTTACATGGTGTAGCTGCTCTCGGTCTCAGGATCTTGCATTAGCTCCACGGCAAGCTTAAAAATCTTTGTCTAGGTCTCAACACACACACAAAGGTGAGTATCTCACCTACCCAGCCTCCTAACATAATCACAGCATTATCCCCTCCGCAGAAAACAATCCCCACGGATGGCTCGTTATAGTTGTATCTGTCAGCAGGAACTCCTGACCTGCTCTCTGGTAGTCACAGTTTCTATCAAATTAGCTGTCGTTAGCTGTGGCGGAGAGCCCGGGAAGCAGAGGTGGGCAGTTCTTTACGAATCTGAATTTAGCCTGGATATAGCATGCCGGGCAGGCCAGGACTACCCAGTGAGATCCTGTCTAAGAAAGAAAGGGGAAAAAAGTGACGAGAACGAGATTAGAGTATGTAGCCTCCCGGGACCCCAAGACCCTGAACACATTAGCTGGTGTTCTGCGGCTGCGCCGTACTTCCAGCCCTGAGAACGTCTGAACAAAAGCTGTGGTCAAGATGTATGTGCTCTTTTATGACGCCGTTTTTGTTTTGTTTTATCTTTTGCCGATGCTATTTTAAATGCCTCTCATGCTATTAGTTCTCCAAATGGCTGCAGAATTCCATCCTGTTGCTGGCTGCACTGCCGTCTTTATTCAGCCAATCCCTGTGGTGGGCATTTAAGTGATACTCGCTCTAGATTTCTTTCACAAAGTATTCTCAAGAATAGATCCTGAAAACTAGAATTATTGTCCTTTCAGATTATATATTTGTAGACAGTTTAAAGAACGCGCGATAACGCGTCACCCTCCAGGAGCCAGCTAGAGCTCAGCAGAGCGTGAAATGAACCGAGTACTGCCATTGTCTTTTAAAAATTATGTTTTATAATGGCAGTAAAGCCCCGTGTCAACATTTCCTGAATGCTTCTCCTCTTTTTGTATTTCATGCACTTCTTTTCCCTTGTGACACTTGAAGTGGAGCCCAGTCCCCATTATCTGAAGCTTAAGGGTCACTGGTGGGGCGGGGTGGGGGTAAGTTTAAACCCTGTGGAGGACTGGTCAGATACAGTGATGTTCACTTCATACAGGTATCATGCTCAAGAAAAACACGGCTGTGTTGTGACCCCAAGGAAGGTTTCCACCCTCCATGTTCCCAAGACCTCTAAGTTGAGATTTGATTGTGTAAACGTTCTATTCCCTAGTTACTCTGAAGTGTTTTTCTTCTGGGGACTTTCATGCTTTGGGTCTTTCAGCCGGTGCACTGTAGCAGCTGTGGTGCAGGTGCCTTTGCTGGGCAATAGTATTTGGGATTATATGCCCTTTATCATTGCTTCTCTTTGCAAATGCTATTCTGTGAACTTTGCTCAGCATTTTATCCCGGTGAAATTCATTTAGTGATACTCAGAAGTTTCAAGGAATCATAGCCAGTGGTGTCCAAGAAAAAAAAGTCCAGAATGCTGTATTCATAAAAAATAATCTAGAATACTGTATCCATAAAAATCCAGAATGTTGTATCCAGAAAAAAAATCCAGAATGCTGTATTCATAAAAAATCTAGAATGCTGTATCTATAAAAATCTAGAATGTTCTGTTTACTACACCAAAAAAAAAATCTAGAATGTTGTATTCAGAAAAAAAATCCAGAATGCTCTATTCATAAAAAAACTAGAATGCTGTACTCATAAAAACCCCGAATGCCATATTCATTTCTTAAGCACATGAATGACGTGTGTGCAATCTGTGTCTAGCATACTCAGCGTGTACCTATGGAATAGCAAAATTTGACCTATATTCACTTAAGAAGATTTTAGTTGCTGGGAGATAACTCAGTGGAGACAGTACTCGCTATGCAAGTAGAAGCACCTGCTCAGACTCCAGCACCCATGTAAGGAAACTAGGGGGAGGGGAAGGATGGCTAGGCATGTATCTTAGTCGGGTGTCTATTCCTGCACAAACATCAGGACCAGGAAGCAAGTTGGGGAGAAAAGGATTTATTCAGCTTACACTTCCACATTGCTGTTCATCACCAAAGGAAGTCAGGACTGGAACTCAAGCAGGTCAGGAAGCAGAAGCTGATGCAGAGGCCATGGAGGGATGTCACTTACTGGCTTGCTTCCCCTGGCTTGCTCAGCCTGCTTTCTTATAGAACCCAGGTCAATCAGCCCAGGGATGGCACCACCCAAAATGGGCTGGGCCCTCCCCCCTTGATCACTAATTGAGAAAATGCCTTACAGCTGGATCTCATGGGGATGCAGCTACGTTAGCAGACTCCTTGTCTACAGTTCACAAAACCCTGAGTCTGAACTCCAGTGCCCCGTAAAACAGGACAGTGGACAGTGGCACACATCTATAATCTAAGCTCTGGGGATTTGGAAGCTCCAATACATACCAAGTTTGAGGATAGCTTGGGATACATGAAAACTGTTTCAAAATAAGTCTTGTTACCTGTAAGATATACACTGTATATTCAAAATCAATATGTATACCTAGAATGCCACTTTACATATTAGATATATTAATTTTGTTTGCAGGTACCCTGACTTTCTGGGTGAATTTTCCTATCAGTTACAAAAGAATGACATGGATTTGTTTGTTTTGCTATGACCTCAGGTATGTGGCTATACGAATAGAAATGGAATAGGAATGGCTCCCATAGACTCATATATTTGAATGCTTGGTCCCTAGGGAATGGTACTATTAAGAGGTGTGACCTTGTTGGAATAGGTGTGTCCTTGTTAGAGAAAGTGTGGCACTAGGGGGACATTTTGGGGGTTTTAAATGCTCAAGCCAGACCCAGTCAGTGGCTTTCTCCTTCTCTCTTCCTGCTGCCTGCCCATCCAGAGGTAGAGCTCTCGGCTGCATCTCTAGCACTGTCTGCCTGTGTGGGGCCATGCTTCCCGCCATGGCAAGCACACTACCTCTGACTTCTGTCCCCAGGACTATGCAGAGTCACGCCCTAAGCCACAGTGTAGAGCATTCTGTCCTGTGTCCTTGTCAACATTTGATGTGTCAGTCCTTAAAACTTTAGTTGTAGTCTAGAGGGATGACTTGGTGGTTAAGCACCTGCCATTCTTGCAGGGAACCCGGGTTTGGTTTACCACACCTACAGTTCTCTCACAGTTGCCTGTAACTGCAGCTCCTGGATTGAGCATCCTCTTCTGTACTCTCAGACACACATGCTCCCCATGTGCACACCCCTTCCACACACATATACACATGATTAAAATAACACAAACATTTTGATATTTTAGTTACATTGTTTCTGTAGGTCTTTTGCGACTCAGTGATATTTTAGTTTGTCATCTCCTGTGGTGCTGTTGTTATCGACCACTGACAATGTAATCTGTGATGAGAGTGTCTTGCTCTTTCGCCATTTTCTTCTTAGTGGCCATTTTGAAATACGTTGGTTTGTGAGAGTCTGTGTTTGTGCATAGGAAGTGTGTTAATTATATGCTATATTGCAAAAATATATTTAGAAGATTTAATTCCAGGCCGAAAACAGAATGCTAATGTTACTGCTCACAGCCTCATTTATAAGGTGATTCATTTTAAAACCTGTAAGACTATCCCTGTGTGAGACAGAATGTTGGCATTATTTTGGTGTTCTGATAGTTCCAGACGCGATGAGAAAAAGTCCTGCGGACAGTTATTGCATGTCTTGAACCCAGCATTGGACAGGCAGATGATCCCTGAGTTTGGGGCCAGCCTGGTCTACAGGAGAGCCAGGGCTACACAAAGAAACATTTGTCTCAAAAGGGACAAAACAAGGGCTGGAGAGATAGCCCAGCAGTTAAGAGCACTGACTACTCTTCCAGAGGTCCTGAGTTCAATTCCCAGCAAGTACGTGGTGGCTCACAACCACTTGTAATTGGATCTGATGCCCTCTTCTGGTGTGTCTGAAGGCAACTACCATTTATTCACATGTATAAAATAAATAAAATGTTACAAAATAAAAGCAAGTGTGGGGGGGAGATGAAGGACTTATTTGAGTTTTGTTTTTGTCCCCTACATGTATGAAGCTTGGAATTCAATCTACTTTGCCTTTCAAAAAATATGAAGAAAAAATATTATGTAGTGGTACAATGGGAGTGAATGTCTGACTAGTTGCCTGTCATGGGGCTTGGTGAGAAAGAGAAATGCAGCTACTGCTTTGAGGAGTTGGACTGGTCAGTAGCGTTGGAATTCCTCTCTTCATTACAGTTCCATGGAATGTGACCATCAGATGGTACCATCTAACCTTGATGAGTCAAGACCAAAGTGCACCAAAGTAACATCAACAACACCATCCACTGTGAGCTACTACTTCTGGGAAGTCACAGTGGCAGCCTTGGACACATCTGCCTTCCTTTTGGGTTGGATTTTTAAATTGGCATATGTATAAGTAAGTCAATGGCTAATGTCAGAACTCTTTTTTTTTTTTTTTAGGATTTATTTATTATGAACACAGTGTCTTGCCTGCATGTGTATATCTGCAGGCCAGAAGAGGGCACCAGATCTCATTATAGATGGTTGTGAGCCACCATGTGATTGCTGGAAATTGAACTCAGGACCCATGAAAGAGCAGACAGTGCTCTTCACCTCTGAGCCATCTCTCCAGCCCATCAGAACTCCTGATAGGAGCCAACCCAGAGTGTGAAGCTCAGGCTCAAAAGCCATTTCTAACACCCCTTCACAAAGAGTCTCCCGTGGCTCCCATGAAGGGCCTTCTCTCTGCAAGCTGCAATCAACCCTACCACAGGAAATTCCAGATGGAAGGGGTGCTTTGGTATTGGGGACCTTGGGACCGTGTAATGCTCAGGGACTGTGGATGTGTCAAATACCAAGAACAGACTGAGTTCTTGGTTCATTTGCGTTACAAATAGGAAATGATGGGTAAATTCAATGACTGACTGACGGTTGACTTGCACGTTACTTAATTATCTTAAACAGTTTGTAATAGCAGCTATTAAAAGGACTGGGACTAAACCTTGTGATTTTATGAGCTGCGCAGGCACAGTGCCTAAGATTTGAAACATACATATATTATATAACAAAAATTAACCTTCAATTTTGTATCACTATAAAAAGATTTGTGCCAAGGAAAACCTTAAATCTGTATCAATATACACAATTCTGTACTAATTTAAGAAAATATAACTTCAGTTCTGCATCAAATATGAAGATCTCTACCAATGTAAGAAGATTGTGGCTATAAAGTGCTTTTGTTTAAGAGTAGATTTAATAATCCATCCCTATTTGTTTAATTTCTTATAATATTTTTATATCCCCCTTCCCTTTACTTAAGAAAGGCTAGAGAAGAATAAAAGAGGAAAGATAGAAATCCCTACAGCTGATCTCTCTGGTTTCCTCCCTGCCAAAGACTATAATTATCTGTAAATCATCCCTTAAAATGACAACATATCTATAATTTATAATTTATAAAATGACTGAATCTATCCACTCCAACTTAAGAAACTGGGACAATAGTCTATAATTGTCGCTGAATATTGGTGAGGAATTCCTGTTTGGGGCCCCAAAGGAAATCGGGAACTGGTTAAGTGGAAAGAAAGCTAGCTGACATTATTTGTTGTTCAGTCTCTGTGTCGAGACAGTTCAGGGCTTAACTGAAGTCCTGACTTCAGTCTGAAAGGCTGGATGAACTAAGGTCGTGTGGCATTAGCAGTGCTTCCTGAAGCTGTTCTGGAAGCAGTCTCTGGAAACAGCATCAGTTTGAGGCAGGATCGATTAGGGAGCTGGAACAGCAGATCTCATCGTCTTAGCATTCCTGAGGGTGTTTCCTGTCAGGGCTGCTCTCTTGGCGTTTCATTCTGTAATATACAAACCTTTCAACCAATATTTAGTGCTATGAAGACATTTGTAAGGAATGTACAGGGTGCAACAGATGAGTCAAGGATGATTTTTTTTTTTTTTTTTGGTTGTTCTTTGTTTGAACAGATGAAAGATAACTTTTTTTTTATGTTAGTTTGATCAAATAATTTTTGTAGGTTAAGTCCTGACTTATAAGCCATAAAATTGCTTTTCTATTGCTGGGAAAGAGACACTATAACCATGGGACCTTAATTTGGGGCTCACTGTTTCAGAATTAGTTTATGACCTTCATGGTGGGTTATATGCAGCAGGCAGGCATGGCACTCGAGCAACAGCTGAGAGCTTACATCCTTATGAACAATTGGGAGGCAAGAGAGGAAGAGCTAACTGGGAAGAGGTAGCTTTCAAAGCCCACCCCCCAGCGGCAGACATAACTCTTCCAACAAGGCTACACCTCCTAATCCTTCCCAAACAGTTCTACTAGCTGGGGACCAAGTATTCAAATACAAGAGCCTATTGGAGGCCATTTTCATTCAAATGGCCACAAAGTCCATTTGGGGACCTCTGTTGTTTAGATTTAAAGCACCTTAAAGACTGGTGTTTTGGAGATTCAGCGAGGCCAATCGTTGAGAGGTAGGTGATTGGACAATGAGGGCTCTCCACTGTAAATGTAATTCCTGGGGGACTTTTCTTTGCCCCTTTTGCTCCCAAGTTTCTACGACAGCTCTAGTTTGTTTTAGCTCCCAAACAACCCGGAGACCTAATAAGTGTATTAATATTCCACATTAATTTAGATTAATAGGAGGTATTTGTCTATTCTAACCCTCTGTGGCTGCCTACATCCCAACCATGTGGTCCTTTACCTGCAATCTGAATCGTGCCTTGGCTTGCAAAAGCTGTTCCATATGTGTCCTCAACACTGAACCCATCTAGGGCGATGGGTTTTTTGACAACATCTTTGGGAGGCAGTGTAACCCTTTGGAGGTGGAGCCTATTTAGAGGAAGTAGATCACAGTGAGTGTTTCTGGGAGCTGTATATTATCTTGATGTCCTTCCTCTGTTTCCTGCTTTTTTCCTCCCTTCCTCCAGGCTGCTGTTTCACCAACCCTCTGCCATGCCACGGAGCCAGCTGATCATGAATTGAAATCTTTGACAGCATAAACCAGAACAAACCTGTCCTGCACCAAGCTGTTTTCCCCAGGAATCTTGTCACAGCCATGGGAAACAACGCTAAAGCTAGGACCATCTTTTCTTTTCTTTTAATATTTATTTACTTTACGTATATGAGTACACTGTAGCTGTCTTTAGAAACACCAGAAGAGGACATCGGATCCCATTACAGATGGTCGTGAGCCACCATGTGGTTGTTGGGAATTGAACTCAGGACCTCTGGAAGAACAGTCAGTGAGCCATCTTAACCACTGAGCCATCTCTCCATCCCATCCGTACCCATTATTAATTAAAACCAAAACAAAACAAGACAAAAACCCCAAAACAAAACAAAACCTTTCCCTTTCCTCAGCTTCTCCGAATTGTCAAATGCATTCTGCAGCATAGGAAAAAAAAATCACATTCCTCAAATTTGCTCCAGCCAGAGTTATCAGTAATCTGAAGAAAGTCGCGTTACCATCTGTGTGAGAACATAGAAGAAATTTCCCTTTTACCTAGTTGGGAAGGGAAGTCTCTGGAGGCGTTTCTGCTTAACAGCGCTCAGCAACCAGGAACTAGCTTCTCAACCCTGGATCTCTTCGCCCCGCCCCTCCCACCTCGCCCCGCCCCTCCCACCTCGCCCCGCCCCACAACCAGGTAACCTAGGGAACTCCAGCTAAGGTGTTACCCAGAAGAGGCCGGATCCGGAAGTAGAGATCGCTCCGCCCACCAACTGAAGAGCGTCCGGGCATGGTGACGTGTCGTTGTAGGAGTTGGCGTACCCGCCCTGCCTCCGCCCTGTCCCAGCCTTGTGCGAGTCAGCTGTCTGGAATCCCGATGTCGTTTTCATTCTCAAAGACTCCGGTTGTTTGTGTTTTAAATTTACTTTACCCAGCGTGCTGAGGCCGGCGGGGACTGGAGGCAAGAAGCTCCAGGTTGCCGTGGTCTCATTACTGAGTGTCCCTGGGAAGTGATTCACGGTCTTAAGCTTGTGGTCTGTGAAAGAGGGCGGGTTAAATGCATCTGGAAACCCTCGGGCGTTAGCGACGGAAGTCTGTGATCGTAAATTCAGGTCTAGAAACGGTGTCCTCCGGCGACCAGGGCCGAGCACTTTCTAGTTTGCTTCGAGGCCCTCGGTTCTCCAGGCCCGCTATAGAGGTGGAAGATGCAGAGACCAGGTCCGTGCAGTGGTGGGAAGTGAGACCGCGAACAATAAACATGATCGTTTCCGAGATCCTTCGGGGCGCCGGTAGAAATGGGGGACACCTACATTCTACACTATCCCTCTTAGCACAAATAGAAGCTGAGGAGACCAGCAGACTGGCCTAACGTGGTAGTTTAGCGCTTAGAGATCACCAAAAAGACTAAGCATAATTCTGTGGCACAGTGAGCAGCATGCCAGCCATACACAGGTTTGAGACAAAGGTGTTGTCAGAGGTAAAAAAAAAGATAGTAATGGCAAAGTTGGGGTGAGAGCTGCGATGGTGAAGGTCGAGTTTGGTAGTGTGAGAAAAATAGGTAAGGGGGGGTGTTAATCCTTCTCTTTTCTATTTGGATACAACAGCTGCTTCCTGTTTCGACAAAGAGTTGTCACGACCTAGTCCAAAGTTCAGTATGTCGATGTATTTGAGAGGCTGTAAGTGGAAGGACCCTGCTCCTTTTGTTACGAAAGTGGTCAGCACCGTACAGCGGACAACTACTGTACCACATATTTTTTGTTTGTTTGGTTTTGTTTTTAATTTAATCTTTACCACTCGTTTGGAGGGTGAGCATTCCTTTTGTTCTACTTTCGTTTCTTCTGTGATGAACCCATGCCCAAGAGCACATAGCTAGATCACCGTGTTTCAAAGCCTGGGCGCTCAGTTAGTACGAATTGCCTTTGATGTTAAACTCTTCCTGGTTATGTCAGGAGTACTTTTTGCAGGTGCTAGAGCCAATGAAAAATCTGGTTAGTTATAAGCCTTCTTTGGAAAAATACATGAGTACCCAGAAAAATTTTGATGGCATATGAGACTCCAAAGATTTTTGAATTTCCCTATTTTTTGAGTTTGGAGGTTACGGTCATCCGAGACTGTTAGTGCTTGTTTTATATTCTAAGATGATCCACCTTGGGGAAGAAACGGTTGAAGTCTAAACTTTTATGAAGTTTATGAAGTCTAAACTAGCCTTTTATGCTAAACTTAATTTTTTTTCTCCTCACGCACTAACGGATACAGACATCAATCACCACTTCCCATCATCAATGGGAAAAGCTATGCAACTTGTCAAAGAGTAGTTATGCCGTACTAGTCTTCCTAGACATGACTGCTATGCAAATTAGGCTCCTGTGTCTTCATTGCAACATGCCAATGCTACTTTATATTCATTACCTGCTCCCATTTATCTCATTTCGACTTTCTGAAAGATGTGCTTATGTTCACACACTTGTCCCACACAAGAATGTCCCACCATGTCCGGTGCTTCCGAGAAGCGCCACGGTGGAATCTGGAACCAGATTGTGGGTGCCGGAAGCGCGCAGGCGGAAGTTGCTCAGCCCGATAGCTGAAAACCCGGAACCCGGATCTCCTTTCTTCCCCGCCCGGAAACAGTCCGCTGCGCTTGCGGCGCCCGCACTGAGCATGTGCAGGCGGTGCTGCGCATGCTCTGTGGAGGCCCGCTTCGGTTTCTGTCGCGGGGCCGGTGGTATCTCTTAGCGCAACCGGAACTAGCCGTTGCGGGCCAGCCTGTCTGCGCTCGGGCCTTGAGGTGATCTCCGAGCTCCCCGTCCCTCCTCCCTCGTCGTCCCCTCGGCTCGGCTGCCCTCCTTTCACAGCCGCCGGCATGAGCTCCAGGCCGCTCGCGTCGCCGCCAGCGCGAGGCCCGCGGTTGTTGCTGCTGTCGCTGCTCCTGCTAGGGACAGGCCCGCGCCCGGGCAGCGCCTTCTACCTGCCCGGCTTGGCGCCGGTCAACTTCTGCACCGAAGAGAAGAAGAGCAACGAGTGCAAGGTGGGGGAGGCCTGTCGAGCCGCCCGCGGCGGGAGCGGGGTCTGGGAGCGGGAGGGGGCGTAGCTGTAGGTGGGGTCGCATTCCCGAGCCGTGGCGGGCGGGGGGCCTGCCTGCACTGGGCTCTCTGAGTGCCTGTCCCCGCGGGCTTGCAGCTACGGCTCCTTGCACTTTGTGTCCTTCGACTGGTCTGCACGCAGGTACGGCGTGACCTGCTGCCCACACGGGGCGCTCCCAGCCGAGCGACAACTTCCAGTAACTTAATTTCATGGCTCCCTATTAAATTGCACTTTACTGGAACTCCCGATTGCGATGGCTTATTCTCTCTAGGACTTTGAAATCGAACTTCAAGATTACCAGTTGATTACTTCACCTGTGGATTGTGGCACATTCTAACCCTCATTAAAAACTTCGTTAGTTAAGACTAGCTGTTGATATTCCTAATCCCTGGCCTTTACATTTTTGTTTAACGATAAAAATTTTAAGAGACCCCGAAATGAGTTTCTCCGCGATGGCTTTAAACACTTAAAAAGAAGCATATAGCGGGAGAAAGAACCGTTCTTGAAAATGTTGATTTCGTAGGACACCCGCTCACAAGTTTTTCAGTTTACCAGCTGATAGTAGCTTTTAGGTTATAAAATGTAATGCCTCACAATACACCATTATTTCGTGAAGTTACTAAAACTTAACCATTTGGAGGATCGAGGGTCTCACAGAAACCGTTAATTTTAACATTTCAAATAATAGTTAAGAAAACGTTTAAAACGCTGTAAAATAGGCTTATTTACTAAATTTTTCAAGCTGGTGTTAATTTTATGACACTTGGCTGTACCGCACTTGTGAATTTTGAGGTTGTTTTAGAGTATTAGGGAGGCTATTAAAGTTTTCATGGCATTTTGCAGCTTCTCTTTAGGTTCGTAGGCTATGCTGTGTGGCGTTGACATGTTCACTACCGTTTTAAAAAAGAAATGTATCTATAACTAGCAATGTTAGAGTGTTCAGTAATGCCTACCAATCTGTAAGATTCACCCAGGCTCATTGTGAAAAGCAGGAATTTCTGCCTCCTTCTGGAGAGATCTGACCTAAAGTGAGATCCAGCCTTATAAGCACACTGTATTTTTCTGTTAAACATTTCAGTAGCCAACCTTTATAAACAAGTGAATGTGTGTTGTGTTCATAATTTCTTAGAGAGAGAGAAAAGTATACTCCTGGCTCCTCCATCAGCCACCACAGAACAGAGGCTTATTAATAAAATTGGATGTTATGAAAGGTATGGTCCACATACCTCCATGAGGGGACATCTGTGAGTTGGCATCTTCTGGGGAAGCAGCAGAGAAGTGCCATGGCCGCAGTAGATCTGTAGGTGGTCTGCAAGCTCAGTGATTTGTGTTGTCTCACAAGATCTTTAAGTGTCTTTTTGAAGTTTCTGGTGTTTTTGAGGTTTTTCACTTAGGCGTGGAGATGATATGGCAAGACAAATCATATTTCTGGATGTTGGATTTCTGTCTTTGTAGGAAGAGGGGCGTGTTTCTGACCACTCCTCTTATTTAACTAGCTGGTGTGGAGGCTCAAACGTCTTCCCTTTTCTCTCAGTAGGGAAGTATTCTGCTTAGAAAACAGTTTACATTTTATTACAGATGGTAACTGTTTCCAAACAGTCTTGCCCTCTTTTCCAAACAGAAATTTACCTCACAGTTTGGGAGGCTGAGCAATTAAAGTTTTAGGTGCCCACAGATTTAGGGTCTGCTGAGGATTCATTTTCTTCCTGGTCTATATATACTTATGTCTTTATGTTGTAGAAGGGATGAAAGAACTTCTTTAGCCCATTCTTTAAGAACACTAAAGCATTCATGAGAACTCTGCCCCCAGGATTTGATCATCTCTAAAAGGCTTTCCTTCATAGGAAAAGGGTCTACTGGTTGAATATAGGAACTGGGGACAGGAGAACATAAACATACCACTCCAGAGAGGTCTTTGATGCAGTTACTATGATTTCTGGTTCTTTCCCCACCTCCATAACACAGGGATACCATGTTTTGATTTGGATTTCTTAGAAGAAACTGTCTTGTGCTGGTTGAGCGCAGAATGAAGCTGGTATAGCTCAATGAAAAGTATATAGTGCAGCATAGTCTTAACTTTTACTGTTAAGTCCTCATCCTACATTATTCAGTATGGATTGACTGATAATTTTGCTGTTTGTTTCCTTAAAATTGTTGTATAAGCCTTTGGTGTCTGGGCACATCTTTAATCCCAATACTCAGAGAAAGAGGCAGGTCCATCTCTTTAGTTTGTGGCCAACTTGGTCTACATCATGAGCTCAGGGCTATGTAGAGAGACCTTGTCTCAAAAACAGTAGCAACAACAGAGTTTTATGTTTAATTTCCTAACAGAAATGTGAGTTCATTGAACCTAAAATCCTATTTATGTTTTTCTAACTTCTGATTTATGATCTTAGCCTTTATAAATGAGATTTGTGGTTTACTCTTTTTTAACATAATACTATTACACATGCATACATTTAAATATCTGTGTAGTCATGAAATGTCCATACTTTTGTTTGTTAGAGAGGGACTATTTTATTCTTAACACTCTGCTGTCTGTGGGCTTGCCTAACCATTTATGCTTGCTGGACATTTAGATTGGTTCCGGTATTTCTCTGTTGTAGTCAGAAATTCTTTGTGCATTCTTTTTATAGATTTATTTTAATTATGTGTGTCTGTGTAGATGCATATGAGGTGTGGGTGCCCGTAGAGGCCAGCAGTGTCAGATTCTGGCCTCTTGGAGCTGGAGTTACAGGGAGTTGTAGCCACCATATTTGTAGGTGCTGGAAATTGAACTCAGGTCCTTTAGAAGAGCAGTACTGGATGTTAATGACTGAGCCTTCTCTCCAGCTCCTATTTGTATACTCTTAAATGTAAATTTTATTTTCTATGTATTAGTATTTTATGTGCATGTGTGTTGTGAATTATGTTTGTGCTGTGTACCCAAGGAGTTCACACTGAGTATCTTGGAACTGGAATTACAGACACTTCTTAGAGCCATGTGAATCCTGGATAGAGCCTGGAGGTCTTAAGTGCTAAGTTTGTGTGTGTGTGTGTGTGTGTGAGAGAGAGAGAGAGAGAGAGCGCACAACACTTGAGGAGTGCAGACCTCAGATCCCACTAGAGCTGGAGTTGGCAGTGATGGTTATGACCCAGTGGCCTGGGAACCAAACTTAGGTCCTCTGCTTGAGCAGCATCCCAATATTAATATTTGCTTCCTAGTTGCTTGTATTTGGTGAGATGGGGGTCTTTAACTCCTGATCTCAAAATAGTTCTGCTTTAACCTCCCTACTGTTGCAATTACAGGAGAATGCTGCTGCTGCGTCCAGAGAATTACACTTTAGTAACTATGTGATAATACCTGATAGATACCCTTTTAATTTTTGCAGTGTTAGAGATTGAACCCAGGGATGTGGATATGCTAGGCACATGCTCTACAACTAAGCTATAGCCCCATTCCTGAAAACATTTTTATGCACAACTTTCACTGCTATAAAGGTGTCTGGTTTTTTTCCCACTTCTGTGTGTTATTTTGTTAGTTAAGACCATAGCAATAAAGGGAGTCTGGTCCTGTAGCTTCCGCTTCTTTTAACCTCGAGGGATATGTGGCTGTATGAATAGAGTGAAACCCTGAGAGGAGTGTGCAGGTCTGCACAGCTCCATTTAGTATAATGTGCAAGAAGCTTAGTTTCAGCCTGTGCTTGCTCTTTGGTTGGTGGTTCAGTCTCTGGGAGCCCCCAAGGGTCCAGGTTAATTGACTCTGTTAGTCTTCCTGTGGAGTCCGTGTCCTCTTTTAGTCATAGCAGTGGGGACATGGATCCTGAAATGGTCACTTTTGTGGCCAAGCAGAACTCAAAATGGTGGGATAAAAAGAGCAACCCATCCACCTTGTACCCAAAATGTGTTCTTCTTACAATATGCACCAGGACAGAGACAGACGGAATGGCCAACCAATGACTGGCCTAAATTGAGACCCATCCCATGGACAAGAACCAATCCCTTACACTACTAATGACACTGTTATGCTTGCAGACAGGAGCCCAGCATAACTGTCCTCTGAGAGGCTCCACCCAGCAGCCAGTGGAAAGAGATGCAGAGATCTACAGCCAAACAGTAGATGGAGCTCAGAAGTCTTGTGGAAGAGTTGGGTGAAGGATTGAGAGATGATACTCTTAGGGGAAAGAGTAAGATTTTTTCTTTCCTGGGGCTGGCAGGATGGTTCAGTGGGTAAAGATTCTTGCCACCAGCTGGACTTGGTGGCGCACACCTGTAATGTAGTGCTTAGGTGGCAGAGGCAGGCGGATCTCTTGAGTTTGAGGCCAGTGTTGTCTGCAAAGTGAGCTCCAGGACAAATTAAGAGAGGCCCTGTCTCAAAAAACAAAACAGGAAAAAAAGAAAAACGAAAGATACTTGCCAACAAGTTGACAGTCTGAGTTCAGTCTTTGGGACCCACATGATGGAGAGAACCTACCCACAATAGGTGTCCTTTGGCCTCCACATGCACACCGTGGCATGTGCGCATGCTCACATACATGGGGGTGTGGGGAGCAAGATTAAATTTGAGATTGTCTTTGTTGTGCTGTAAAGAAAAATGTCCAACTCTATCCTCTAGTGGCTAATGACAGACAGCAGTGTTTACTCAGTCACCTTCTTTTCTTGGTAGTTATTTTTAGAAGCTTTTTGTAAATTGTGTCATTTATTTTAGAAGCAGTTGCCTATAAACATGGACTGAGTCAGATTTAAGAAAGCAAGCTGTGGGTTACTCTGAACAAATGCAGATTTTGAAGTACTAAAAGAATCAACAAGTGTGTTTATTATAAGTGATTAATACTAGCTGGTGTTTAGTTTTATACCTTTGTAGTTTTCTCTAGAATAAAAGCATGGATTCTTGCCATCTGTAAACCTAGCAGTGTGTAGATGATGGTGTTTTTGGGATTGACTTTGGGAAGATTTAGTTTACCACAGTAAATAAACCTTCCAAAGGTGTGTAACTAGACACATGGAGCAACGTCACAGGTGTGCACCACACATCACAGCAGAGTAACCCTGTAAGTATACCCCAGGTTCTGGTGGAACTGGCCAGCCTATACTCCGAGCCTTACACCAGGTTCCTTAAACAACCTGTTTCCCAATCGTCCTTGCAGGGCTTCTCAGTAACCAGATCTTCTCTGTTGTCATTAAGAAAAGTATGCAGCTGGGCATGGAGGGATACTGCAGAGTCCTCAGTGTGAAACTAGCCTGTTCTGCCTACATAGCATGTTCTAGAC